>NC_090940.1:438781426-439084457 GCF_040938575.1 Ambystoma mexicanum
AATGGCTGAATGGCTACCTCCCTCCTTCTCAAACCAGAAAAGGACCCAGAATACTGGGAAAAATACAAAACAAATAAAATGTAAATACAAAGAACACAAGTGTTGTGGACATTTTTGAACACATTCCTAACCCTAAGTGAATACAGGATGTCCACCAAGATAATCTAAATGTTCTCTATTGGTAACGTAGCACAGTAGTCTTCGCTTCAATCAGTGGAGAAGAGGAAGACTAGCAGATGGGCCTACTAGATTACAGAAAAGGAAACACTTCACAGATAACCTGAAACATATATGCTCCTAATGAGAGAGCTACTATGAGGGACATGACGCTGAAATAAGTAGCTGGATACAGGGATGATCTGCCATTACCTGACCACCCCTCCGTTTGAATTATGCTTGGTGTGTAATTCGGTGTGGTGCTTGCGCACAGGCTCCCCAAGGGGGATACAAGCTGACCCCCCCTTACCCACGCACCTTGTCTACAGCTGGATATCCAAACCTGCTTTCTGGCAAGGGTATGCTGCTCAAGAAATCACCAAAGCTCTGTAGCAGCAACATTTGACATCCTGAACAAGCCAACTACGAAGCTCTGCCTCACTTGCCCACTTTGGCACTCCTTCTGCCTGATCCGGTGGGGACAACTGGATCACAGCTCATGCTTGAAGGCCTCATATCCCAGAAGCTCCTGGCCATGCCTGCATTGCTGGACGCAGAAGTGGGTGCCCATTTGTTGCCATGACCCTTAAGACTCCCCAAGCCGAGCTAAGCTGAAAACGTCCATGCAAGACTATAGACAATCACCCTGGTTCAGTCTCCCTTCACTGTGAACATCCAGAGGCCTCTGCTGCCTCATTTCCGCTTCTGCACCACCAAACATGCCTTCCCACTCACATCTTCTGTGGCTGGCTCTATTCCGATGCATTTTATCAGAATATCATCATTCTAGTTTCTTCTTGTGGTCTCACCAAGACGACCCCATCCTCTGAAGTTGGAACCTGTGCCTGATGATGTTGCGTGAGATCTGCATCACCGACAACCATTGCAGCCACTTGTCCTGCCCACTCCTCTAGTTACAACCCATGAGCTACAACCCATGAGCTGGGCATCTCCAAATCTTGAAAAAATCATCCTTCCCATTGGTCTGAGGGTCCTATCTGCATCAGTGGGCCATCACTGGAATCCTCTGTATTCACGAACAGTGTGCAAAGCAACTGCCTCTGGAAACTGCCAAATGCATCCTCCAGAACTGCTTACCTGCTCCCAGGGTATTGTTTATCCGACCCTTGGTGGACATTTTCTTCATCTCTTTCTCCAGCCTTGGCTCTCTTCTTCATCGCTACCGACTCTTGATGGTCTTCTTCCAACGGAACTCCAGGAACTACCCCTGGGAGGCACTTTCACTCTGCCACCAAAACCTGCCCTTATTTCCATTACTGGTCCCTCTTGGTCTATGAGAACTTTCCTACCTGCATTTAAAAGCATTTACTTGCACGTTGTTGCTGTCTCCCTTTCAGTAAGGACTCTTCTATTGATTCTGGAAGAAAATGTATTTAAAATGGATGCTTACTTGCTTCATTGTGTTCTTTCTGTTTTACGAAGTTGTACTGACCTGTTTTCTCTGTGTTCTTTCTTAATGTAAAGATTATTTTGTATACAAGAATACAGTGTGAAACTTCTTATGTGGTGTCTAACTAAAAGTGTGTACTGTACCTGAGCATCACCCCACTTCAATCCTTTTGGTTAGGCCTGCTCTGCCATGATTACCACTTGGAGAGCTTGGAAGTTTCATGGGCTTGATTCATCTGCCTGAGTATGTGAGGAAAGGGAATCGAGAGTTCAAGCTAAGACAGTTAGTCTAAATTGGTGTAAATGTACTTTCTGTCTCTGAATTATATTATTGGTCTCTTGTTTTTATTTATTTAAATTAATAGTTTTTTTATATAATGCCCCTGCCATACCTGAGTTGGGTTTCTAATCGCAGATCTGGGATTCGAACCTCTGTTGCTGTGCATGGCCTTGCTTCCAAGATGAGCGCGTTGCCCTTGTGATATGAGTTTATTTGTTTAGCAGATACTGTTATACTGTTTATGATTTTGTACTATATATATATATATATATATATATATATATATATATATATATATATATATATATATATATATATATAGATAGATAGATATATATTACACGGTCAGCGATAGCAGCCATGTAGTTATGGTTAAGTTGCTAAACTCATAGCAAGAGCACTTTTTCAGTGGCTTATAACTTCGCTACCGCTGAAGGAATTCTCACCAAACTTTGCAAAAAAGTATATGGTTGTCTATGAATTTTTTCAGCAAGTCGGGTGAGGTTTTAGTTCGGGGGGGGGCAAAGTTTTGGGGGGGCACATTTTTTTTTCTTCATAGACTGAATAGGCAGAAACTTTGAGCACGGCTACAGCCCGAACGGCTGGACAGATTTTCACCAAATTTGCGGCAGGAGCGGGGAGGCTTGGGTCAGAGAGTGTGCTTTTGTGTGTTTGGTGGAAATCCGGCAAGTACTTTTGTTGCAAAGAACTGAAATGTACGTCTCAAAGAATTAGTGATATCTGTGTCCGCTCCATGGACCCATTTCCCTGTTCGCTCCACGGACCGAAGTCTCATTGGCCTGCAGTTGGCCAGCCAACCAACAGGCCGGTGGTTGGCTGGAGGGAAACGTGATGTGCATCAATGTTTTTGGGAAATGCTGCCTGTTACGCTCAGCTGGCTCCCACAGATACGTCGATCTGAACTGGACAGCTGCGGTCTCCACTAATGTGACGCGTAGGGCCGAGATGACGGACTGGACTGGCCCACCTAGCTTCGTTTGCTTGGTCCCGTAGGAATATTCTTCTGCAAATGGAGAAAGGGGATTAACCACCTGTGGAGTTGAGCGTAAATCCCCCCACCCCCGCTGTTCTCCCCACAGATCACGTTTGATGTCCCCTCTTATAGTCACACCTGATGGTTTGAAAAGATGAGCTCTCCATCCTGCATTGAGCGCAGGGGCGCGTTGATAACCAGTTGTTTCACTGGCTCGAAGGAATTGGTGAGTTCCAGAACAATGTTGATTCCGAAAAGTATGTAGTTCGTAAGAGTTCACATGTCTGACTTTCACTCTTGTCCGATTCCTTGCAGTTTGCAGCTTGACCCCAGCAAAGAATTCCTCGTGGTAGCTGACGAAGTTCAGGTAAGGATTTGGCTTATCCTACACAGTTCAATAAAATAAGGCCAGAATGTAACCTGTTGCTTGCTCTCTTATTCAGGTGTGGAGAGAAAATATGAAGTTCGGGGAATAATGCCTCCGGCGGTAAAATTAGGTAAGTGTATTGTGGTGAGAAGAGTTCCCCTTGTTTGTCCCTTTGTCTCACCTTGTTGTCCTTTTGTTCCTCTTAGGGGCCGGGGTATGGCGAGGATGCAATGGAGACTGCGTCGACCCGTGAAGAGGAATAGTACCCCCGGCGGTAATCGGGTAAGTCTATGGGGGTAGTTACTATTGCCTCTGTTTATTCCCTTGGCTCACCTTTGCTGTGGGAACGGGCAGCAGGATGCGATGGATCATGAGGATTCTGCGAAGGCCGGTGAGTTCAGCGCGGCGCTGCAGCAGGCGAGGCGGCGCGCGTAAAATGCTTCTTTCTTCCAGCTCGAAGGCGCGGTGGATCCGGAATTCAGGTAAGGATCGAAGGTTTTGCTCTTATTCTAACCTCTTCTCCTTCTGTTCCTCCCTTTTTCTAGGAGCTGCAGACTCGAGGCGGGCGTGGCAGAAGACTGGATGCACGCTTGCAGACACGGTGAGCGTTACGCTGCTGGATGCAGAATAACGCGAAGCGTGTGCTGCTCTTCGGGCGTGGTTTTAATAGCCTCCAAGGTAGTCCCAGGTAAGTATTCCTCACCAGCCCCATCCGAGTAAAAAATAGTCCCTAGGTAAAATAGTCCCTTCCAAGCCTCATTTGGCTTGGAGCTCTGCAGCATGGTCTGCATCAGGTAAGCTTGCAGCATGGTTTGCATCAGGTAAGTTCTACTCTATGAGCCTGGCGCTATGGCGCCAGGTCTGACTCTCCATATGAGCCTGGCGCCATAGGCGCCAGGCCCGCACCCAAACAGCCCCTAGCAGGGGTTTTTGGGCTTGCTCAAAATAACTTGATGCCTGCTTCCGGGGTTATTGGACCTGGTCTGGTTCCCCGGGGGTAGGCATCATGACACTGCCATGGTGTATCGGAGGATAGTGCCGCGCTGGAAGGGGTTGCAAAACATGGTTTGCAGGATCGGGTGGGTGAAAGATGGAAAAGCAAAGAAATTGGCGATGTGTTGTGCTGTAGCCTAGGGCTTCCGGTGGTTATGGTGAGTTTTTGCGTGTGCATTGTTTTATGGAGGTGGGTTTGTGGCAAAATGTTCCCATGCTTGTCTGCCTTGCCTTGTAGTGGTTGTGGGTAAAGCGTAGGCTTTTTAGTGCATGGGCAGAGGCCGCAGGCCTCCCTTTGTACCCAAGAGCCTAGGGCTTGGGCACCAACCCTACAATGCAATGCCTCCATCCATGGGAGAGCAATGAGGCAATTTGCGGGTAGGTCAGCAGGTGAGTACCTTCTGAGGCGACGGCGTGGACGCTGCCTTGGGATTGGGGAATGAATTGCAGATGGTGGAAAAAAAGTGAGAATGGGTAACATTACTACATGGAAGGATTTTTTCCCCATCACTGTTTTGCTATATGGCCCATGCACGCATCTACTCACATATACTTCAAGGGTGGGTAGCTGCACAGGCGACTATCATATTTTTGTCAGTGCAGGCAGACTGCAGTGAGCATGGGGAGTGCATTGGATACACTATGAGGATATTTGCAGTCAGCGTACTATGTTGTGTTGTGCCTGCAAAGCCCCTACTGCCTTGTGTGCATGGCTATGGCCCTTGGCCCTAACAGGGTGGGCACTGGTTGGAATTAGGTGTGAGAATGTTGCCTTGTTTGGGTCCGTTAGTGTACACATACGTACCTGTAGTCAGGAAAGCTCTGTGGCCACATGTTTCCATGCATGCCTCTATTGCCTTCCAGTGGATGTGTACTAGGACTAGGCTCTTGGGGGCATGGGCGGAGGCGGTAGGCCTCTGCATGTACCCAAGAGCATAGGTCTTCAGCACTACACCCGCAACGCAATGCAGGCATGTATGGGACCACTGTGATAATGGTGTGTGAATTGCACACATTCGTACAAAGAGTTATGTTGCCGTTGTGGGTTACCATTGTGTAGTGGTGGTGGGTAGGGGTGTCGGTGACTGTGGCACGTTTGTCAAGTATGGTGTGGCCACAGCCTTGCTTCAGGGAGGGCAGTAAGACATTGGCACATGGAAGGATTTTTTACCATCCCAGTTTTGCGATATGGACCTTTTACGCAGCCTGCACATGCATATGGTGTAAGTCATTGGCCTTGTTGCCATTCACGGACTGAGATGCCACCATTTATGTTTCGTATGGTGTGCCTATCATAATACCCTGTGCTTTGAGAGTGAAGGAAGATATTGCGACATGACACGAGTTAATACGCATTACACATCTAAAGTATGGATAATGTACAGACCAACCCACATACATTTGCAGCCGAGAACATCATAAACACTGTTAAGTCCAGCCATATACAGTCCGAAAGGCCATCTGACTGTTAGCTTTGTTTCGTGTACTTGTTGAGATGGCCAACGAACGCGGTTGGCACTTCTACTGTGTGCAATTGTAATGTGTGCATCGCTTCCATTACCTATATATGTGTGCAGCATACACCATCCCAGCAGTCACTGGCGTCAGTGACTTTACTTGTGGACAGTCGTTCCTCACGGCGTGCACTCAAGGTATTTTCTTTATGTGCGTGCCAAGCAGAGCGCACTCTTGTTATGTGAGCACCTAGCTCCGGAAAGGAACAACATAAACAACAGCAAAAGCAGACATGGGCACACAGAGCATACGGTTCCAGAACATTCCCATAGTTTAGTAACACCACAGTGAATTGTTGCAAGTGCTTTATTTAGCTACAGAAACGTAACAACAACGTGTAAGTTGGCTGCATTCACGCTCTTTTATTTCGCAAACAAAATCCAGTGACCAATGCCGTCTGTGCACTTCTGTACTTCTGTTCTCGTCTAGCAAAGTGGGAAAAGGAGTACTTAATGGTGGTTGGTGGGCCATGTGGAACAAAACATTTTCTTTGAAAGTTAAACAAGGTAGCAGCTGGTGCCTCTGGGATGCCTTACAGAATAAAGGTTTGCAGATTGTTTCGTATTGCCGGAACCGCAAATGGACATACCAGCCCATACCGGTCGGCCCAGATAATAACAACGGAAAAGAAATCGCTTATGGTAATCTTCCAATGCTTGGTCCACCACCTGTCTATTGGAATGTGGAAGGTGTGGCACGCGCAGTAAGGTGCAAGATATCTGAGAAGAAAGAGGAATATGAGTAGTTGTAAGTAGCCGGTATTAGTGGCAGCGTACAGGACAAGAGTTTGCGGCAAGGATGTCGTAATAGCTGGCTGCCTCATGGACCATGTACTGTGTGTTAGTAAGTAGTGTCATATGTTAACCCAGTGCCTTGCTCTCTGTTTTGTAGGTGATACTGTGATTGTATGGCTCCACACAAGCAAAATGTCTTGGAAACTTTGCCAGCAGACGCTCTTTTGATGTGTTTCCTTTTTTACAAAACATGACAGTGGTAGCGAGTGTTGTTCGACCCACGGCACAATGTGTCTGCAAAGAAAGTAATGAAACAAGAACCCTCATGAGGGTCACCTCGGATTGCTGGAGAATGGAAGAGCTGCTTTGCTAAGAAGTGCGTCAATGAAATGTGAGCTGTCGATGTTTGTGTGCTGGTTGACCGCTGCGTGCACCTGTGGCTGTTATAACATTCAGTACACTGAGTGTGCGTAGACCTAGTAATTGTGTGAAAGGCAATAGAAAGGGCAAAACAGGGAATGTATCACTGCACGAGTGAGCAGAAGGTGTGCTGTTTTAGTGCACGACTTGTGTTCCCTTTTCGTCTTGCCCTTTATGTCTGCATTTGCAGGTTGTGGGGAAGAATGCCAGCAAAAGGAAGTACAATCACAGTTGCAATTTACGGGGAATGGTGGAGACATGGCACTGTAACGGCATGCCCTTACTGTCGCCACAAAGCTCCGTACAAGGTACAGAGAGAAAGTGTGCGGTACAGTAAATTTATAAATAAGCATACAGAACAGCACCTTAACACATTTTATTTGTAATACACATGTGATGTAAAGTTGTACTTACATAACTTTGGCAAATTCCATGCTTATATTGGGTAGGCAAGAAATTGCAGTGTACAGCATATGGGATCATTGCAGACTACCTCTGGGGCACATGGGCAGAGCAACTGCAGTGTAAGTTATGTATCCTTTTTTGCTATACTTCGATACAATGTCTGACCTTAGAGCTAAACATGCTTCCCCGTCAAGGCTGTTTTACAATGAGTGTGTGTCCTGTTCAAGCAGAGGTATGTTAGGTTTCGCTTTCCGCAGATGATGCTGGAAAAAAAAAAGGAATCAGCCGGCAACGTGTTTCGATTGTAGCATGCATTTACGAATGTTGGTAGTGTCATTACGGTGAAGATAGTATGACATACAAGTAGAGATGATGGTGCCGTATACATGGTGCTGTGAATGCACAGATGGCAACATACATAAAAAGTGCTTTTACAGTGGCTAAGGACCAGTTATATGTGCAGTGTGTTATGAGGCAACGGTGGACGATGGCAGACTGTGCTCGCTGCCTCAGAATACGTGGGTGGGTAGCCCATCGTACGCAGTTTGATGTTGTGCAGCCTGAACTTGTTTGGGGCTGACGTTCAGCAAAGAAAAGGAGTTAGTGTGGATGTTCATCAGACATTGTAAGGCGGTTATGGTGTTCAAATGGTGTTTCCTTTATACATTAAGAAGGGGAAACAGAAGTTTGAAAAGCTAAGCACTAACGCAGTGGTTGCAATATGGCTGTCGAGCTATGACCCATGCGCTGTAGTGAAATATGTGTTGGATACCTTTTTTTGAAATGGTGTACATAACAATGAAAATGACCTAGTGGCCAACACGGTGCCAGTGGAAAGCAAGGAGCCAAATGCTGCAGCAATTACGACAGTTACGTAAGATGTGTGGATGCATTCATCAAGTTGTATTGTTGAGATTGTGCAGATTGTCGGGTAGGGTACTGTAGTGTTGTGCATTCAGTGTGTCCACTTATTATAGGCTTAGGTGAACAATGTACATAGGAAACAGGTTATTTATTGTGTGGAGGAATGGCAGCCAATGTCAACTTCAGTGGCAAATGGATAGGTGGCTGTGTTATGTGTGGGGTTAGTGGTACGTGGATAGATGTTTGTATGCATAGTTGTACAGTGCAGCAGCAATTGTGGGCAGGGTGTACAATTTTGAGTGCATGGCTGGAGGCCCTACACTGTACCCTACACTGTACAGGGTGTAGTGAAGCATGTAGAGGGTAGGCACAAGCTGCATAGTTTACTATAGGTATGCATTACAAATGGTGGCATTGCTATGTGTATGTTAATGTTATGTTAATGTTAAAGGACATTTGTACCGCGCACTATCACCACCGGAGTGGCCCCCTGGCGCTCTGGTGGCTCTGAAAGAGGAAGGGGAGGGTGAGTTAGTGGGAGGAAGCTGGAAAATTGCAAGAGAGCAGTGATGTGCTGTTGGCAGCCTCAGCCCGGTGGGTCCGTTGGCTGGGCCTGGGATGTTTGTGGCCGATAGTCGTCGTGTACTGTTGTGCAAGTCTATGTGTGTTTTTTGTTTTGTTGTTGCAATGTAGTGAAGTTTGTGCGGTTTGTTGTGCTGTAGGTCTGTGGTTGTGTTTGGTTTGGAGTTTGAGAGGTGTATGCAGAAGGGGAAATTGTTAGTGGAATCGGTTAGTTGGCCTCTGTATCCTCAATTGATGCGCTGGGCTTGTGTAGTCTCCCCAGGTGATGTGTGGGGGCACCCCTGTGCCTCTGTCCTGATCTGGGCCCATTCGGCATTCAAGGTCCCTTTCACATCTGGCCCCAACCTCCACCAGCCTCCCTCACAACCCTATCTGTCCTCCCTTCCCACTCATACAGCCAGTGGACCTGCCCATGTCCACAACTCAGCTAGTGTGGTGAATGCCGATATCCCAACAATTCCACAACACTGTGGTACCTGGTAGCACCTAAGGAGTGAGTGAAGATGTTGGGTGGGATTGGCAGGGGGTGTTGACTCCGTCTCCATGGGTGTCGCTTGTGTTTCACTCTACCTGGCGTCACCTGTCCAGGTGCTGTGGGACCTTCCCCGTCAGTTCTGGGGCTGTCAGTGTCCTCTCCAGTTTAGTCATTTTTTCCTTTCTGTTTCGGTTTTCAGTTTGAGTCTGTGGTGTTGAAGAGCCAGGTTTTTAGTAATTTCCTGAATTTTAGGTGATCTTTGGTGTTTCTTATTTCTTTTGGGTTGTTGTTCCAGGTTTTTGCGGCTAAGTAGTAGAACGAGGTGCCTCCAAGTTTTTTCTTAAGGTATGGTTTTAGTTCCAGGCGGATTTCGTTGCTTGACCTGAGGAGTCTCGTTGGCTTGTTTATTGTTATTTTCTTTTGTAGGAATTCTGCTCCTTGTCCACTGATTGCCCTGTGCGTTATGCACATTGTTTTGAAGGTGATGCAATGTTTTACTGGGAGCCAGTGTAGTGTTTTTAGGGCAGGAGTGATGTGGTCTCTTCTAGATGGTTTGAGGAGTAGTCTGGCTGCTGTATTTTGGATCCGTTGTAGTTTCTTCAGGAGGTATTCTAGTATTCCGAGGTAGAGGCTGTTTGCATAGTCGATTTTTGACATGATGAGGGCAACGGTATTGAGTGTTTTGTGCGTGAAGGTGAGGAAAGGTAGGATTCTTCTTGCCGTGTGGAGGAGGAAAAAACATTTCTTGACTGTTGCATATATTTGGGGTTCTAAGGTTAGGGTGTTGTCCATCAGGATTCCCAGATTTTTTACTACCTTAGATGGTGATGGTACGGTTCCCATCTCCGTTGGCCACGGGATGGCGGTTTCGCTCTCTTGGTCTTTGGATATGATCATGATTTCTGTCTTTCCTGGGTTGATTTTCCGGTTGTTGGCATTCATCCAGTCGAAGACTTCTTTTAGACAGTCGATTAGGGTTGAATGATCGTTTTGGTTGTCTTTGATTTTGTAGATGATTTGAGTATCATCTGCGTAGTTGTAGCATGTAATGTTGCATTTTTTGAAGATTTTGATAATTGGAGTCTGGTAGATGTTGAAGTACAGTGGTGATAGTGAGGATCCTTATGGTACTCCACAGTCGTTAACTTGTGGGGTGGATTTGAAGGGTTTGATCCATACGGTTTCTGTTCTGTCTGCTAGGAATGATTTAGTCCAGACTAGGGCTATATCTGATATGCCTATGTCTTCTAGTCTTTTGGTTAGGGTGTCATGGCTAACTGTGTCGAAGGCTGCTGAGAGGTTGAGCAGAACCATGGCTGAGGTTGTGTTTGAGTCTGCGTTTGTTTTTTAGGTCATCCCAGATGGATATTAGTGCTGTTTCCATTCCTCTTGTGAGTCTGAAACCGACTTGTGCTTGGTCTAGCAGGTGGTGTTTTTCTACGTGTCCTTGGGTTAATTTATATACGTAGGTTTCCAGGAGTTTTGCCGGGTAGGGAATGTTTGAGATCGGCCTGTAGTTGGAGAGGTCTTCTACGTCACCACTTGTGTTTTTCAGAAGTGGTTTGATATATGCTGATTTGAAGGTCCTAGGTACAGTTCCTGTTGTTAGTGATAGATTTAGAAGGTTTCTGTAACATTCTGCTGGCGTTCCTGGTGCAAGGATTGATTTGTAGATGTCCGGGGGACAGGGATCCATGGGTGATCCAGCTTTCATTCTGTGTTTTACCAGCATTGCGAATGCCTCTGCTGACATTTCAGGATAGTTTTTGAGTTTGTGCTGTGGTTCTGTGTTATGTTCGTTTGGTTGTATGTTGTGGTTGGTCGGTCTGTTTTGTATGGTTTGTCTGATGTCATTGATTTTTTTCTTGAAGTGGTCTGCCAGGTCGTTGCATAGTTTTTCTGAGGAAGTTAGGGTGTTATTGCAGCCTGGTGGGTTTCTCATATATTTAAAGATGTTAAACATTTATTTTTGTGTGTTGGTGGCATTTGTGATTCTGTCATCATAATGCCTTCTCTTCGCCTTTAGAATTTCCTTCTTGTATGCGCAGATTTGTTTCTGGAATAGTGTCTTTTTGTCTGGGTTGTATTCTTTCCTCCATTCCAGTTCCATCTTTTTGTTTTCCTTTTTCATGGTGCTTAATAGTGGGGGGAACCATTTTGCCATTGCTCTTTTTTTCAATGGGGTGAATGGTTTTTCTGGGGCGATCTTGTCAATTGTGTCTGCAATCCATTTGTGTAGTAGCTCCGCTTTCCCGTCTAGGTCAGCTGGCTCCAGTTCTGTGGTTGAGGGCTTGGTTAACTCCAGTTGTTCAAATAGGTTGCTTTCTTTGACATGTTTCCAGTTTCTTTTTGTGGTGGTTGCGGGTTTAGGAGGTTGGATGCAGAGTTGAGTATGCAGAGTGATCACGAATGGGATGATGAGATGGTAGCTCCACAGTATTTGTATTGGTGGTGCCATGGTGATGAGTTTTTCATTGGCAAAGATTGCATCAAGGGTGTGTCCTGCCAAGTGTGTTGCCCCTTTGACTAGTTGTCGTAGTTTCATGGTAGTGAGATGCTCAATCAGTGAGTTTTGGGAGTTGGCATGATTGTCTTCAAACCAGATGTTGAAGTCCCCCAGGATGATTAGGTGTTCGTGGTTGATGGCTATGTTGGTGATGGCTTCTATGAAGTTGTCGACGAAGGTTGCATCATATGTCGGTGGTCTGTACACCAGGATGAATGTGATGTATAGCAGAAATAAGTGCACACATTGCACTGTACATTGTAGAGAAGTATAATAGCATTTGTTGCAGACTTATTGAGGATTGAGGAGGGCCTCTGCTGTTTTCAGTGTATCGATTGTGAAATGTTGTGGTACTTGTTGCTGCATTATCTGTGGGAAAAGAGAACAGAACATGTTAGAGCAGGTATTTTGTTAGTTTGCAGTCCACTACATAGCATACATTTCTTTACTTTGTGGACCCTCATAACTGGTACTTCCTAAGTACTATGCTTTGAACCATTGTACTGTGCAATGAGCGCAGTTCCTGTGTTTCTTTGCATAATCATTGGGTCTGTGGGAAAAATACCCATGCTGGATTAAAAAAAAACTTCCAAATGTCTTTGCTACTATGGTGCACAATAAATGATAGTCACGTTTGGAGTGGTTACAGCACTTTTTAAGGTGTACTCTTGAAGTAGGAGGAAATGTAATGGTTTACGATTTGTGGCCTATACATGTTGGTAGGATGGGTGGCGTTATATAGCAGGTGGTATTTTGTAAATGTTTACCTGCTTCCTTTTTGTACCACTGTTTCTTTATGCATTTGGTTGCTGCTGGTGGTTTGCAAGTATTGTGGCAATGTACTGTGCTAGTACAGAATTCTGATGGTAGTTACGTACCTGTTGGCGTACTGTAACTGCTCATACTTTGGAAGTGTTTCACAATACGTTTGTAGCACAGTACTTGTTTAAGGTTGAGTTGGGTTGTTTTAAGGCTGCAAATAACATTGTCGTATTCTGGTTGCAGTTAGATACCAGGTGGCGTATTTTAACTGTTTACAGTGTCCCATTCGTAAAGGGTACGTTTAGAAGCTTGTGCATTCCTGTTGCTACTTGGACATCTGTGTACATTCCGAAGTGGTAGTGTACCATTATGGATTTATGTGGTGATAGGTCCATATGTCTTGGAGTTGTATGACTATTCTTGAAGAGAACTGGTGACTGATTTGCATACGTGGTGGTTTCAGAGGTTATTGAGGATAGTTTTGAACCCTCATATTAAGTACTTTCCCTTCCACGTATCCTGTGGAAAATACTGCTAGTGTGATTTGTGTACACTTATTGTTTGTGTGAGTGTATTCATTGGGTTCATTGGGGATAAAATTGTCCAACACACACTTTAGTGCATTTCGTCAATGCTTGCAGTATTCTAAGTTGCTTTAAGTCGACAGTGTGGAAGAAACAATTTTTTTGTCCACTTCCGAAGGTACTGGTTGGTGCTGGGGAGTAAGGTATGGTAGGTTTGTACATCAATGAGTACTTTCTGGCTTCAAGAATATTAACTAGGCATTTGCAAGATTTGCAGGTAATCTCTGCTTTGGACGGATGCCACTATCATTGCATTCCCACCATGACCATTGCTTTCTAATTTATGCAGTATAGTGGCCTCCATTGGTTGAGTCACTTGTGTGGTAGATTATGGCTACTGTTGTGAAGGTTTTCTTGACAAGTGATAACTGTCCGTGTGTGAAGGCAGTACGTTTGCAGTTGTTTTTGGTTCCATCGGCATTGTATTTTAGGAGCATTAATATTATCTATGTGAGTGTATATGTAGCGTTAAATGATTATCAGAATTGCACGACGTACACAACATGCTATGGTTTGCATTTTGCACTAGTTGCTGAAATGGAATAGAGTCACAGTTAGGTATTGATACATACATGAAGCATTCATTAGGGACTTGTTCCTGAATGACATGGTTGCACAGAGTGCATATATGTTTCCACATGTAGGAAATGTGAAAGATTTAATTTATGAGTATATTTTTCCTTTCAAGTATTTGTAGTAAGTACATTAGAAATTCCTGTGGATCTTCTTGTTGGTTTAAAGTGAATTTCACCATTCCAGCACTGTAGTCCAATTCTTGCCTTATTCCTGAGACACTGTAAATCGTTTAAGGATTACTTACTGCATTTCTGTGAAGGACGAGCATTTGCAAACACAACTGGTCTGCGCCATTTAAATAAATGTTTTGAACAATTGCTGGCATTTGGAATAGAACATTCATTGTTACATTTGCATAGCAATTAACACCTGTTGTATTGGAAAATTTGAATGGGCAGGTACTTCTGTGTCTGAGAGCACTTTGATGGAAGGGTAAATGGTTTCTTTGCAGAGGCATTGTTTTTTGTGGTGGAGTTGGGTATGTTTTGTCTTTTTTACTCCTTTTGTAAGTGCTTTTGGTAGTTGATGTAGTATTTTGTATTTGTATTTTGTATTTAGTTTATTTATAAAGCGCAGCCAGGCCCTGGGGCATATGGGCGCGTAAGGTAGAGCTGGTTACAAGGGAGCAGTTAAACAGAGTTACGTTACAGTTACAGGAAGGTTACAGTTACATAAGTGTGCAATCAAAACAATACAGTCGGCCAGGTTCCAAAATAGTTACAGGTAGGAACTGGCATAATAAGCAAGTGCATGCGCAGAAGTTAAGCTGTCAGGAGTCCGTGTTATGGAGCCAGCACTTCGTGCTATGTTTGAACCGGTTAAATGAAGGTTCTGCACGTAGATGTGGGGGGATGGTGTTCCATAGTTTGGATGCTTGTACCGGGAAGCTAGCTCCACCCGAGTTGTGGAGTTTGAGTTGCTTTCAATTTCTTTGGTGGTACTGTTGCCAAATTACAACTTTTGATTGAATGAGCCTTCTTTTCAAACCTTTCGGTTTCTGAGGAACAGTGCAAAGCAGAATGTTTTTGTGCATGCATTTGCATGTACTTCTCTGCTTATGTAGGCTTGCTACGGTTGTAAGGGGGATTATTGGCATGGGTCCTGCTTTGTTGTCCACCCATGTTACTAATTTTGCGCTGCTTTCCCATTCTTTAAGGCACTTGTTGTTCTCTTCTTGCACCATATTCACTGCTGTGTTTGCTAAAGTTAATGCGTTACTTCCCACCACTCCATCTTCCCAGCCTTCGTCTGTGTATACTTGTCCGTAGATCAGTATCTGTGGCCTCTCCCAGCACCCCGGCTCCTGTGCTCTCCATTTGCATGGCAGGTATTGAAGTGTGATATTTTTTGTCCTCCTTTCTCTGGTCCTTCTGTTATGTACTGCAATCCCTCACTGAGCTGCCAGTAATTGTTTATCATGGGTAACGTTTTAATATAATTGTCCTCATATGGAAAGGTCGCCTTGGACATCCACCTTATTGTGGCGTTCTCCCTTGGAATCTTCCTCGTGTTTGGAACATTGCTAAGTATATCAGACATTGTGCTGTTGCTACAGGTATTTCTGTTGCTAAAAAGGTTCTATATGTGCTCATGGCATAGGGGATTAATGAGCAGACATAACAGCTCTCCCCGGTGGTATCCCTACCAATTTTAGACATGTGCTTGTACCACATGTGGTTTGTTACGTGTGCTGTGTCTGTGAGGTATGTGTCAACTCCCTTCATGTCTGTTGCACGACTGCACTTACCTCTTCTTACCTTATTAGCAGTGTCTTCCATTCCACCTGACATGGAAGTCCGTGCTGCTTGGGTTGGGGGAGTATAAGTGTGGGAGATAGCGGTGACATCCAAAGCAAAGTATAACTGCCAGAAGGCAGTACCTAAGAGCCCAGTTGATAATAGGAACCACACAAGAAACATGACGATCTTTGTTATTGGTACCATAATTACTTTTGCCGCTATTGAGCAGCTGATGAGTTGATAAAGTTGCCTACCTGAAAATCGAGAGAAGATGAGTTATTGTATTAGTATTTGTGAGTAGTATTTAAGCTCTGCTTACTAAATAATCACTTAGCGGCCAGGCAAAGATCGCTTCCCAAATTTTCTGTATGGAGGAGTTTCGCAAAGTTGGAAGGACAGGATATGCACTGTGTTCAAGCTGTGGATATACTTGGGCCAAATACTCTACGAATACTACGAAATACATTTCAGGGGAGCGTGCTATAAAATGGTGGGGTCTTCTTACAGCATGAACAAATTGGTTGGAGAATACTTCAGGGCGTTCAATAGAAGGTAACATTAAACGGTCCTCTCTAACATTTATATCACAGTCGCAACACCCTGCATGTGCGAGAAAAGAGAAATGTTAAGACAGTGTTACTGCTGTAGTCGGTGTACAACCTGCGTGCGCGAAAAAGGGGAAGGTTAAATTGTGTTATTGCTGTCAATGTATATTTTACTTTGTTGGTTCTTCTGGAGGGGTACATTGGGAAAAGTGGACAATTTAGTTCAGGTGTTAAGTGGCCTCAAAGGGATGGTATTGCTCATTAGTCTAGTTGTACTAATGTTGCTGGGGGGATGTCGGTCACTTGGCTGCGTCTGACCATTGGGTGGCCAGTAGTCTTAGTTCAGGGGCGTTTGGGACATTTGTGTTTTCTCGTTGATCATCAACAGTTCTAGCATTGGCCCGGTCGATTTCTCTGCATTTACGCGGTGGGGCAAGGCTGATGCTTTGTAGGGCTTGACGGCCTGTATATGGTTCCAGACGGACTTCCCTTGCAGCTTCACTGCTCGATCTGTTGTGGCCTCAAAGATGTGTGGGCAGTAAAGCGGGACGTGTTACAGTGTCGGCCAGAATTCTTGAGAAGTACTAGATCCCCTACTTGCACAAGTTGGTCCTGGTGCGTTTCCGCTTCTGGGGCATTAGTATCTTCTTGTATATCGTCTTCCAGCCTGCTCTGTGTCCGTTGTATCTGGCGAGAGACAAAAGAAGTGCTAGAAACCAGTGAAGTTATGTAGTCATACATTTTGTGTCCTAATACATCAGCCACATTTTCACAATCCTTCAGTGCTCTATTGGGAGGAGCCAATGGGAGGTGCATACACCGTCCTGTCACCACCTCGTGGGGCATTAAATGGTGGTCGGACCCTGGTTTGTTGCGCAGTTCAAATAGAGCCAATGGCAAACAATACAACCAGTTTTCTTGGTGCTTTGTTGAGTCTTTGCAATGTGCTCCTTCAGTAGTCTATTGAGGCATTCACAAACCCCATTTGTTTACGGTTGGTATGCGCACGCAAATTTGTGTTTTATTCCCAACAGGGTAGTGATGTGTTGGAACATTTCATTAGCAAAGTGAGGGCCGTTGTCAGACCGCAGCACCTCACAAACGCCCCATCTTGGGAATACTTCCCAGACCAGAAATTATGCAGCTTGGAGGGCATCAGCATGGGAACAGGGTCCAGCCTCCACCCATCTTGAGAAGGGGCAGACAACCACTATCATGTAGCGATATCATTGACATACTTGGATCATGTCCACGTAGTCAACATGGAGGTGCAAGAATGGGCCTTCGGGTCTGGCTATAGCTCCTCTGACTACTCTCAGGGTGTGCCCAGTGGTAACCTGCTGGCACGTGAAGCAGTTACTGATAAAGTTTGCTACATGTTCATTTAGATTGGGACAGAACCATGATTCTCCAATGCGTGCAGCAATTACTTCTTTCCCTCTGTGTGTAGGGTGATGCAGCTGTGTTAGTGCTGTGTTCAGTAGCGCAAGTGGCATGACCACCTTCCCTGTGTTGTTTTGTCGCCATACAGCATCTGTAGGGGACATTGAACATTCTCTTTTTACCCAGAGTTCCTTTTCATCCCTGGGTGCAGCTCCCTGCAGCCCTTCCCATGTACCCTCCTCCCAATGGTGGTGCATATTGTTGCGTGGGTTAGTAAGGCATGTGTTGTTGGTATTGAGGCGGTTGTTGAGCTGTGGTTGCTTGTGTCTGTGGGTTAAGGCTTGTTATTAATGCTCCTTCTAGCGCATATTTGGACAATTTTCTTTGAACTAGTTTGGCTTCATCTGCTTTTCTTTCCTCTGCCTTCTATTTTACCTTCTCCTGCCATATCCTGCAATGGTGCACTATGGTGAGTTGTACTTCTGGCCACCCTTTTGCCTCCATCCCCACTCATTTTTCTCAAACTTGTTTGTACTGGTTATGGTAATCCTTGTATCAAGATATGATAAAAGATGGCTATCATTTTGTCCCACAGCTCTCGTGTTTCCAGGTGCCAAAGCTCTTGAATGTCTTGGATATAAGTGACAGGGTCCCCGTCGTCACGCCTCTTGCGTGATGTAATAGCACCTATATCTGACACGTCGGGATATTGTGTCTGTAGGGCCTGCCACACTGCTGCTCTGCAATTTTCAAATGGTGCCCGTTGTGTTCTGTGTTGTGGATGGTCGCCCTGGGGAATCTCGCCCTCTTCCAGATGTCATCAGCTGTGTCACCCAATATTGAAATTAGCAAGCCCTTGACGTCCCCCACAGCCAGTCTGTGCCTTGCAGTTAGCTCCTCTATCTCATATATCCATTTATGTGCCCCGGCGCTTAATGAGGGTAATCAGTACTTGACATTGTCCTTGTCTGTGTGCTTCCAGAGCATGTATTTTGGCCTTGCTCCTCCCCGCTCCAATAAAGGCATCTGGGAGTACACTGCTCTTTCCTCCGGTGTCCGTCTGTACTGCATAATCTGGATGGGCCCTCTTTCATCCTCAACATCTGTGCACATCTCTATTTGTTATACTGCTGGTGTCGGTGGTGGTAGGTCATGTGGCCTAGGCAGTCGGCCCCTGGAACAAGAATGTCCCCTAGATTGTGTAACCATCAGCCCATCCTTCCTGCGCCCTGAGAGGTCCGGTAGTCTGTTATTGTAGGGCATTTGTGGAGTCGCCCCGTCTGCTGTATCTTGTGTGGGTTTATCTATGTCGTGTCCTCTTCCCCTCTGTTCTTGCATTCTGCACTCCAATGATGTCCCTTCACCTGTCCTAGGTGGGCCCCTCGCTCTCCCTGTCACTGTGGGTGTCATCCTGGTCAGACTGTTCATCCATGTCACTATGGAATCCATGTGAAAAGTTCAATTTCCATTTTATCTGGTTGGGGCTATGCTGCGTATTAAGATTGATGTCTGTTAATTTACATGTGTCCTCTTCATCCCGCACCCCCAGGCGTGCAGCACCATTTCTCGCTGCGCCTTCCTTGGGTGCACCTATTCCTTCCCATTCTCTTTGCCTCGCCTCATCTTGCCTTTTCCTTTCCAATTCTAGTGTAATCTGTTCACTTACCTTCTGTAAGATCCATGCATCCTCATCCTCTCTATCGCGCTCCTGCATCATCCTTTCTAATCTTAAATGTTTTAGCTGTTTCATTTCATACTTGTGTTTCCTGCAGCAGTATTTTCTTCCTCCATAGTGCCATCTCTACCTCCTTCTCCTTTTCTCCCTTTTTTCCCATTCCTCCCTCTTTTTCTCCCACTCTTCCTTTTCTCCCATCTCGTTGTTCTCCCTTTCCCCATTTCCTTTTGTTCCTTCTCTAACATTGCCACGTGCTACCTCCGATCTTGCTCCTGTAGTTCCACTTCCTTTTCTATATATTTTCTGTGTTCCCTGGCCTCGCGCTTGAGTTTTGCTTCCTCATCCCTTCGTGTGTGCTCCTCCTCACCCCCCTGCGCTGCGCTTCCGTGACACCCATGTCCCAGTTTAAAATTCTCTCTTGCCTTCATTGCCCCTTTGGCTGCCCCTTTTGCCATTCCCTTTAATTTTAGAAGTATCTGTGCAGCTATCCATTCCTCTGCCCCTATCCCCACAAATTCTGCTTTTGCATGCTGCGGCCGCTCCTCTTCGCATTTGGAGCTGCTCGCCGCCTGCCCTGTTCCTCATTGTTGTTTGTCTTTTGTGTATCAGGGTGGTTTGTACGCAGGGTTTGAATACCCCTCTGCTGCCTTTAGCTCTTGCAACGGGTATATACTTTGCTCGTCCTCCTCTACATCTTTTGCATTGTTGCATATTATACTAGGTGGGGCTGGAGGCGGAGCGGAAGTGTCTGATCATGCCTCCTTTACCTCCTGCTGTCTCAGCATCCATGGCCTGTCCTCCTGGAACATGCACCATAGTTCGAATATGGACATGCGTTTGGCTAACTTCTTTCCCTTGTATGTGCTCTGTAAATGTGTCAGTAGTGATTGCAGAACGTCTTTGGAGAAACTACCGTTAGGAGGCCATGGTCTTGCAATCGTACCTTCTGTATCTTTGGACCACTGGATGCTATATTTTACTGTTTTATCCTTATACAGAGGCAGGAGTTTACAGAGATGCTGTATGGGAGTTACCGCCCCACTGTACACAGGATACATCATGAATTTTGTCATTTTACCTGACCGCTAATCAAGGATTTCGATAATCCGCTGTCAAGGAAAAGTGGTATAATTCAATAATTATCACCTTCGATCACTACGGGCCTCAGTGTCCCTGCAGATTACACTGCATACTCCGCGTATAGCCCCTCCTTCACAAGTGCTGCCGCTTTCCTGCACCCCACTTCAATTCTGCGCATGCGTCTTCTGTGTTCACTGCCTCTGCTTTACCTCTCTGCCAATCCCAACTCCGCACTGCTAGCTCCTCACCAGCACAATACACTGCCCTATGCAACGGCATATGGGTGACGTCACCAAGCTAAGAATTCATACAGGTAGGAAAATACTTAGTGCACACAGAGAACAACAACCTGTTTCTTCAAAACCCACACAACCCCACAATATTCCCACAACCCCTACAGCTGTCTTCCCGCCTCTCCAGGGCAGAGCATACTCTTTATTTCTCATGACTAACTGCACCCGTCGCGTCACCTAACATGTGAAACGCCCCTCTCCAGGCGACTTAACCAGCTAATGCACCTTCCGCAATCTAACCCTTACAGGACTACTGACATCTATGCTTCAAGCTAAAACACCCAAATCATAGGAATATCTAATACACATACTTCAGTGGTCCAAGCCTATCAAGTCAATAGTCCTGGTCGCTCACCAGAACCTTTTACCTCGAAGACCGAACGTTCACTAGACATAAAAAAGGGACTTCTACCTCCGCTTAGGTCCCTACCGCCACAAGCTGTTACTCACTGAGCACTATTCACCACCATATCTCACAGTTAACACCTCCATCCAGCATGTTTTTTACACCCACCCTCACACCTTGTTGCTAATTGTGTGGACCACTACTTACGTTCTGCATTTGTGGACGCTGTTCAGCCGCTGGCTCCTTGCCAATCGCTCGTCTCGCCCCTCTGGTCTGCGTGGACACCTCGCCGACCGTGGGGCAGATCGATTTTGAAGGTGGCTCCCAATGACCTATCTCTGGTTGCGCTGGCCGGTTATCTCGCAATTCCCGAGAGGGTCTTGCGGCCTTCCGGGTCCGACGGCTTAGGAGGTAGCTTCTGGCTGGGCTGACGTCACAAACTATCTCAGCAGTGCCTCCAACTTGTTAGGACAGACCCCCAGGCAGGCAGAGCCTTTGCTAGGGGTCAGCGGGTGCAGATCTCGTGGAAGGCCTAACTCCTTCCCATTCCCAGAAGAACGCCAGGTCCAGACAAGTAGCAAGGTATAACTAGGGTTTATTACAGCCAACAAACCACAGGGAACTCATTCACAGCAGCAATTATGGGCACCTCTCAGCGAATTTTGGCTCGCAGGCCAGTTTTGTTAGTGCGTGGCGTCACACTTACGTCACATTCCAGGCCCTTTCCCAAAAACCCTCACTCCACTCAGGATAGGCTGTTGAGTGGTAGTTCCCCTATAGGAGCCCACATAGAGGGTTATCCATTGGACCAGGCCACATCAGGTGTCAGGCTTGGACTATCCCCCAAAATTGTTACTACATAATTGTTAGTGTGCAGACACCATGATTGGTCAGTGATCCCGGCTATCCACCCCTGGAGCCACGAATTCTGGTTGGTGGACCCGCGAGCCCCCAAGCTTGAGACAAACTCTGTTCCCAGCCATCAGGACACCTGTTCTCGGTGCATGTGCAACTATGTGTCAACATCATAACCGTGCGTTCCATTCCCAGTGCAGAACTGTAGCTTGAGTGTTACAAATTTGTTGCAACCATTGTCTGTTCCGTGAGACGGTTGGCTCTTCCCAGTCACCAAATCTTGGCTCCTCGTCAGGTCGGCCGGATCACATGCTTGGAGACCACGTTCGTGAGCTCCGGAGCTCTGGAATAGTCTGTTTTTTACATGGAATGGCCTCTTCTGCAGGTGGTGTTACTTCGGTTCAGAGTGTGGATTGTCACTTGCAACATTGCGACCTTGGCAGTGGCTTCACTCCCCCCTGCCTCTGTGGTGGTTCTGTATGCACAGCGCTCTGTGTGCCTTCAGGTTTTCCTAAAACGGTTATGGCCTACTACGGTTTCCTAAGCCATGGTCTGGCTTCTACTGTATACGCTTTCCATAGTGTACATAGATTAGTGCGTTATGGCTGTCAGGTCGCTCGAATGTTCCTGTCATGCCATAGAATTATTTGCATATAAGCATCTGCAAGCATTTACACGTTCCTTTCTTGCGTCTTTCATTCCCGCATTGCAGTGGCAAGCTAATGGCAAAAATAATAAACTTGCAGACCGTATGTGCATGCCACTGTCCTCTAACTCATAGAACTGTACATGTGTGTTCTTCGTGTAGTTGGATGTGTGAGTGTCCGGAATGTGCAGATGGCACGTGTGCTTTGTGTCTAACACATCTATGTCGTTGTGTTGTCTCTAACCACTTAAGGTCTGGCTTCTCTGTGCTTTAGTCGATTCTGTCCATGTAGCCATCTTCAGCTCCTTCTTGTGCGTCTTCATCCACGTTGGGTAGTGTTCGCACGGCTCCTGCGTTGCAGGGTCTTGTGAGAGGGTCTCTCTCTCGGTAGGAGTCCAGTGTGGGAGCAGTGGGTATTGGTGCGAGGTTGTACGACTGGCAGCGATATTGTCTTTGGTGCTTCTTCCTGTTCGAGGGTCCTCCGGAACGGGAGGCGTATTCTGACCTTCCCTCTTCACATGACAACTGTTTCTCTTTATAATTTGGGTGAATTTCCCTCCCCCAGATTCAAAAAGGATTCTGTTCAACAGTTCCAAAAGGATAAGGCAATCCTTTTTTACAACAAAATTACATTGCAGTTCTTTTGATTCCAACTTGACAACAAAAGTTCCAATGCAGTTCTTTTGATTCAAACTCAACAACAAAAGTTTCCAATAGTTCAGATTTGTTCAACAAGGTTTTTCCTCTTTCTACTTCAAAGCACCTTCTTTTTATAAATCGGAAATATGTCCTTATTTCACCATGATCAACACAAATGTCTTTGTTAGGATAATTCTGCAAAAGTTCACAACACTTGTTTACCAATGTTAGAAGTTCCTGCAACAGTTCATACACACTAGCTTCAGCAATATTAATTTGTCAAGGTGATTCTTTAACAGTTCACAAAAACACTACTTGTTCTTCAACGTCTTCAAGATGTTTAACCAAACCACAGTACTTCAATAATTTCCAGCTGGCCCAATCACCTGCCAGGCCTACTTCTACAAAGCTCTTTGTCCTGGTGTACTGCCCTGCCAGGACAGAATAAAAACTACTAACTACATGTGGTAAGGGTTATCTTCCAACAAGTTAGCAATGTCTTTTGCTTCACAACTTCAATTTACTAGAAACACACTGGTGCTGTTTGTTAAACTCTTGTAATTCCCAAACGCAATGCATGTAATGCTCCACTCCTTCCAAATACCTTCTATCAAAAGGGCAGCCCTCCTGCTAATCTTGATTTCCTTCTTCAATATCAACCAAATGCTGACAATGGTTCTCTTTCACTCTTTATTTGGCTTTGGCAATGTGGGTTTAAGTTAATTCGTTTTATGATGTTCTTTATATATGGGAACTATGTTTTACAAACACTTGAATTCTTACGTGCCCTGCCTTGACTCTGGCGATGTTGTTTTTTTCTAACTTGCCCCAGGGTAATTCTCTTTTGGCTTTGGCAACAGTTGTTTGTACTATTTTCTCTGGTTATTGCCCTTTCTTGTTGTTGACCTTTATTCTGGCCCACAAAATCACACCACACCTCTTCGGTCTGTTTAAGTTCTTATTCTGTCACCTCCTTCTTTTTATATCAGCTTGGTTGTCATATAAATGATTACCTTTACATTAGTTCAGTATACAAAATAAGGGTAAATTATCCCCTTCACTTTATGTAAACCGGTTCTTTGTTGGAAAACCTAGGCTTGGCCAGTGGGCAATCATGGAGCACTCCGGGGTCACAATTGAACAGTGAATTCACCGGATTTAGCATGCGCGTCTGCTTGCTCCAATGCCTCCAGGTCTTCTGCGTCTGCTGCTTAGCCAAGCTCAGTAACCTGCTTCTTTTGGTCTCCTGTTGCTCAAGCCACTCGAAATTCATCTGCTGCTCAGCGCAGCTCAGCAACCTGCTTCTTTCGGTCTCCTGCAGCACCAGCCACTCGAAAAGGAGCTTTCTCTGCTCCAGAGGCTCTCCAGTGTTCGCCTGCCTCCAGAGGCAGCCTTACTTTGGGGAAAGCATTCAAAGTTCACGCATCGCGCTGCACCGCCTCTGCAATTCCGATCTCCATGGGGAAAGCTTCCAACTTCAATGCTTCCTGCTGCGCGACCTCTGCAATCACGGCTTCTAGAAGCAACTGCTTGACAGGACAATGGTCCCAGTGTCTCCCTTCTCCAGATTTTGCTTCTGCTGCAACGTGGAGGGTTCATGACTTATCCACCTACTATTGCTACTCTTCTCCATGGCCTACACCTCTACATCCCTCTGCTTCGTCCCAGTACTTTGGGAATTGTGGGACTTGGAGTCCATAATGCTAAAATCAGTTTTTCTAATGAAAGGATCAACATCAAGTTAATTTCTTTCCTTTATATTACCGAAAGGAGTATTATAAGGATGTAATGAAGGGTTCAATTTTACAGAGGAATTTTGCTTTTCAGAGTTTAAGTTGGTAAAAAAAAGGCTCTTCTAGAGTCCAAGAAACAGTCTGTACTTAAGTATAATGACCATGGCTGTAATGGGCCCAGCTCTGACTATCTTAGTTGGTTTGTCAGAAAATGTAAGAGGAGTATTGTCATGTCTCGCTGGCGCCGCGGCTCCCTTTGGCGGCGCTGGAGAATGCGGACTTTGTCCTTGTTTCCTTCTCCCAGCATGGCTCCTGTTACTACGGGTAGCGTTGCAGTGTTCCCGTCTTCGGTCAGACGTCCTCTGACGTCACCGCGCTGTTCCAAGGATCCCGGATATGGTGCTGCAGAACCACAGCTCAGCGCGTCGCTTCTCTCCTCAGACGCTCCGTAAGTTCGCAGCTAGGGTGCATGTTACCTACATCCTTGTCCTTAAACTTACCTTTTCTCTTTACCTACCTATCTACATATCTACAGACTTGTGTCCGTCTCCAGCCTCCCTCTCCCGACCTCCGAGACTCCTCAAGACTCCTCCTCCATCCAACCCGCTCGGTACTGCTCCTTTCTCACTTCTATCTGTTTTCTCTGTGATAATATTTCAGCTCATACCCTGTTTGTTTAAATTAGAATACAGAAGCAGACAGAGTCCTGCAAATAGAATCCTTCCCACGTTGAAGATCGACGTACCGAGGACGATTGGATCCATCTCCGTTCCGGCAGGGTTTTCTCCCCCAGGAGGGTTTCCCTGGGATCCCTTACACCACCACTTGTTTCCTAATCAGGAGAGGGGAGGTGTCAGGGTCCCTAGGGGGCTCCCCAACTGCCTCGTTGATTGCTGCACCAGCAGGTTAGTGTTTGAAAACCTTACAGCAAGCGACGCCCGTAAAAAAAAGAAAGATAAAATTCTGATCATGACAACGCTGCAAGCAGCGTTAGACCAGGTGCAGCAATTAACGACTGTGGTACAAGGTTTGTCCCATGAGGTACAAGCCTTGAAACATGAGAACGCTTATCTGAAACAGCAAATGTCAGTGAAGCCTCCCACAAGTTCGGAAATCCCTCCGGGTCCATTACCAGGAGGGAAATATGACGGAAATCCTCAATCACTAAGGGAATTTCTGGACGCTTGCACAGTGCAATTTGCTTTTAAAACATCTTTTTTTCCCTCAGATAGAGATAGGGTAGGATACATGATTACCCATCTAACAGGACCTGCTCTAGCCTGGGCCACCCCTATTGTAACTTCTAATAACGCCATTCTTGATTCAGTGCCCGCTTTTACTGCCAGCCTGAAGGCTATGTTTTCAAGAAAAGAGTACCATGTCTCCACTCAGGAGAACTTGCTAGATATCGAGCAAGGATCCTTAGGTATTCTAGAATACATCACTCGATTCAAACAAATGGCGGCCGGCACCTCTTGGGCCGATGACGCTCTGATAACTTTGTTCAGAAGGGGGCTTCATGAAGAGTTAAAAGACGAACTCGCGCGGATCTCTAGGCCCAATACTCTTGCGGAATTGGTCTCCCTCACCATGCAGTTAGACTATCGGCTACAAGAACGACAAGCGGAAAGGAAGAAAGGGAGAAGTCATCACTTTGGGCCAGACATAGTTTCAGTTCCTAAAACCACTAATTCAGATGAACCTATGCAAGTGGGAATTACTCGGGGACCTCTTACTCCAGAGGAACGGGCTCGCAGGAAAACCCAAGGGCTATGTATGTACTGCGGCTCTTCCTCTCATACAGTACAAGAATGCCCTATTGCTCCTCTTAGACGGCAAGCACGTTCGGGAAACGCCAGACCCCAACCGCAAAGGGAACAACGGTCGGGGCAGCGGGTGCTGGTTCCCACTCTCCAACCCTGATTCCTCCATCATTGGACATGGTAGTTTTACGGGTCTCTCTATCCTTACCAGATAGAACCGTAGTAACGGTACCCGCCTTGATAGATTGCGGTGCAGCGGGATTGTTCATAGACGATTTGTGGGCTAAATCACAGAATTTACCTCGCTCTCCCAAAGCCTTTGCCATACCAGTTGAAGGGGTGGATGGCACGCCTATAGTTTCAGGACCTATACGGGAACAAACGTTCGCCTTAAAGATGTCTATCGGTTCCCACAGAGAAGAGATCATATTCGACATTATTAAGGCCGCCCACTATCCCGTCATTTTGGGATTACCCTGGTTAAAGCTACACAATCCATTCATAAATTGGTCAGCTGGTTCTATCTTTTTGGGGTCAGAACACTGTGTTCAACACTGTCTGGCTGACAGCTCTGTAGGATTCTTTACTCCTCCTTCACCTCCTGAAAGATCCCAGAAAATAGTGGACCAGATCAGTCTTCTTCCTCCCGAATATGAGGAGTTCCAGGACATTTTTTCTTCTTCTCAGTTCTCGGACCTTCCGCCTCATAGAAGAGACGATTGTTCGATTCGACTTGAATCTTCACAACCCATAGCCTTCGGTAAAATGTACATCCTTTCGGAGAAGGAAAAATCGGTCTTAAGACAGTATCTGGATACCAACCTCAAGAACGGTCTGATAACGGAATCAATCTCTCCGGCAGGGGCATCGTTGTTTTTCATAGCGAAGAAGGACACAGAAGAATTAAGGCCCTGCATAGATTATCGGGGTCTTAACAAAATCACCATTCCGGATCGTTATCCGATGCCACTCATCCCTGATATTTTGGAGGCCGTAAAGGGAGCCACAATCTACACTAAACTAGATCTCAGAGGAGCCTATCACCTCATCAGGATTAAGGAGGGGGATGAGTGGAAAACAGCCTTTCGCACCCCTTTTGGTCATTTCGAGTACCGGGTGATGCCCTTTGGTTTATCAAATGCTCCTGCTGTTTTCCAGAGATTCATCGACCATATATTTTCTGATCTCCTTCTCCACACAACAGTCGTATATCTCGATGACATCCTGGTATACTCCAAGGACCCAAAAGAACATCACCAACATGTGAGTCAAGTCTTACACAGATTACGGAACAACCACCTATTCTGTAAACCAGAAAAGTGCAAATTTCATCAGACTACAGTTACTTATCTAGGGTTCGTCCTGTCCTCCTCTGGGATTTCAATGGATCCCAGCAAAGTAACAGCAATTCTAGAATGGTCTCCACCTCGTACCGTCAGAGAACTCCAAAGTTTTCTGGGATTCTCAAACTTTTACAGGAAGTTTATTGCAGGGTTTTCTTCTGTTGTTTTACCTCTAACAAGGCTGCTTAAGAAGGGGAAGACTTTCGAATGGACAATAGAAGCTCAGTCCGCCTTTGACACTTTGAAAACTCTTTTTACGTCAGCCCCAATCTTACGAACTCCAGACCAGAGCCTACCCTTTATTGTAGAAACAGACGCCTCTCACTTCGCCTTGGGAGCCGTATTGAAACAGACTCAGGCACTTGGATTAGAACATCCTGTAGCCTATCTTTCTAAAACCTTCTCTCCCTCGGAAATCAACTACACAGTATTAGAGAAGGAACTATTGGCCATAAAACGAGCATTTCAGGAATGGAGACATCTCCTATTGGGTTCCCAACATCTTATCGAAGTACGCACGGATCATCAAAATCTTAAAAGCCTCCAGTACGCAGAAACACGTAACAGTCGGCAAGCTAGATGGGCACATTTCTTTTCTCCCTACAACATAACATTCACAATCATTCCGGGCAACACCAATCTACAAGCCGATGCATTATCACGCAGAGATCCAACATGCAAACCTGGTTTTCAGACCGAAAAACTGTTTCCTCGGGCTACATTTATTGCGGTAGTCCAAGATTTCCTTCACTCAATTGCATCCCAAACCTGTCTCATCAAGGATTCTATCAGTCTTCAAATGGGTAAGTGGGGTCTCTCCTTTGAAGACGGATGCTATTATCAGAACCATCGAGTCTATGTCCCTACTCTCCAACTCCGTACTGAAGTGATGCATATGTGTCATGATTCTGTCATGGCCGGACATCGCGGGATAGCCAGTACTCGGGAGCTTGTTTTAAGGCATTTTTGGTGGGAAACCCTGGGAAAGGATGTGAAAGACTATGTTTCATCATGCATGGTTTGCCTCCAAGCCAAAACCCCTCGCAGCAAACCGTTTGGGAAACTGGCAACAGTACAAATACCTACCCGTCCCTGGCAACTGATTTCTACGGACTTCATTGTCGACTTGCCTACGTCTAAAGGTTGTACCACCATTATGGTAACGGTCGATTATTTTACCAAATTGGACCATTTTCTGGCTTTGCCCTCCATACCAACTGCCTCACAAATGGCCAGACGCTTCATCAATACCATATTTTCTCAGCATGGTCTTCCAGACAGTATAGTGTCCGATCGAGGTTCGCAGTATATCTCCCGATACTGGAAGCAGGTCTGTTCCGCTTTGGGGATTAAAAGAGCTTTAAGTTCAGGCTACCATCCTCAAACTAACGGACAGACCGAACGTCTGAATCAAACCCTGGAAACTTATCTGCGTTGCTTTGTGTCTGCGGCTCAAGATAACTGGATGGAACTGTTACCCTTGGCAGAGTTTGCCTATAACAACGCTCCTCATGCATCCATTAAGACAAGTCCATTTCATTGTACCTATGGATACCATCCCTCCTGTTCTCCTTCCTCCCTTCTCAAAACTTCGGCATTTCCAGATGCCGACGCCCTTATGGGGGACATCCATCAGGGACATCATTTGGCCAGGACTGCTTTGCTAGAAGCTCAGGAAAGCTCCAAACGCTTTGCGGATTTGCATCGTTCACCATCACCCAAGATTACTCCGGGGGATCTGGTTTGGCTCTCGGCAAGATTCCTTCCTAGACACTTGATTCCGTCTAAATTGTCTCCTAAATTCTTTGGACCTTTCACTGTTTTAAGGTCGAAGGGCTCGCTAGCCTTTGAATTGCAGCTTCCTCCATCTTGGTCCCGGATTCACCCAGTATTTCATGTGTCCCAACTCAAGCTCCATGTTCCAGATCGATTCGGTCGTTCTACGGACTGTCCTCCACCTGTGTCAACTGAAGATGGCCCCGAATTCGAAGTCTCCGGTGTTTGTGATTCTCGTTATCATCATGGTCGACTTCAATATCTGATCCACTGGAAGGGGTATACTATAGCGGACCGTTCGTGGGAACCAGCCTCTGCTGTCCACGCACCTTTGCTTGTTCGCCGCTTTCATAGGTTGCACCCCGACAAACCCGGTGGGGGGACCCTTGGAGGGGGGCATACTGTCATGTCTCGCTGGCGCCGCGGCTCCCTTTGGCGGCGCTGGAGAATGCGGACTTTGTCCTTGTTTCCTTCTCCCAGCATGGCTCCTGTTACTACGGGTAGCGTTGCAGTGTTCCCGTCTTCGGTCAGACGTCCTCTGACGTCACCGCGCTGTTCCAAGGATCCCGGATATGGTGCTGCAGAACCACAGCTCAGCGCGTCGCTTCTCTCCTCAGACGCTCCGTAAGTTCGCAGCTAGGGTGCATGTTACCTACATCCTTGTCCTTAAACTTACCTTTTCTCTTTACCTACCTATCTACATATCTACAGACTTGTGTCCGTCTCCAGCCTCCCTCTCCCGACCTCCGAGACTCCTCAAGACTCCTCCTCCATCCAACCCGCTCGGTACTGCTCCTTTCTCACTTCTATCTGTTTTCTCTGTGATAATATTTCAGCTCATACCCTGTTTGTTTAAATTAGAATACAGAAGCAGACAGAGTCCTGCAAATAGAATCCTTCCCACGTTGAAGATCGACGTACCGAGGACGATTGGATCCATCTCCGTTCCGGCAGGGTTTTCTCCCCCAGGAGGGTTTCCCTGGGATCCCTTACACCACCACTTGTTTCCTAATCAGGAGAGGGGAGGTGTCAGGGTCCCTAGGGGGCTCCCCAACTGCCTCGTTGATTGCTGCACCAGCAGGTTAGTGTTTGAAAACCTTACAAGTATTCTGTTCCATTTAAAGGCAAGCAGTTTAATGTCATTAATCAACATGCATGGTGGCAGGAATCATATTGGGTCGGGATTGAGCTTTCAGTGACATCAATGACATTTGTGATGGCATCTTTGATGTCATGGGTGTTAGTCCTTGTAGCGCACAGTGGTAGAGTGAGTTATGGTTGCTTATTTTACCATAACTCGTGAATTTTTGGGGTTTTGCGGTTTTACCTGTAATCATAACGTCCATGTAACAACGTTTTTCCATTGACTTTCAAAGGTTTTGACTAGTGCAACTTAACCATAACGTCCCATTAACAATGTTTTTTGTTGGTTGATGTCATAGGTTTTTATTAGGGCAGTGGATCCAGAAAGTTCCTTCAGTATAGATTTTTCAGTGAAGGTGATAGGTTTTTAGTAGCGCAAATTAACCATAACGTCCCTTTAACAATGTTTTTTGCTGGTTAATTTCATATGTTTTTAGTAGGGCAGTGTATCCAGAAAGTTCCTGTAGCATAGTTTTTTCAGTGAAGGGTATATGTTTTTAGTAGTGCAATGTAACCATAACATCCCGTTAGCAGTGTTTTTTGTTAGTGAATCTGATAGGTTTGTAGTAGGGCACTGTAACCAGAACGTTACTTTAGCATAGTGTGTTCTGTGAAGGTGAAAGGTTTGTGGTAGCGCAACTGAACCATAACATGTCGTTAACAACATTTGTTCATGGAATCATTAGCTGCCCTCATGACGAACTTGTTGAAAGGGAAAATTCCCCTGTGTATGTATCCATTTGTGCTACCCCTTCCCTTTCCTAATAGTGTCTATGTATCTTAGAAATTGAAGTTGTACATGTTAAATGTTGGGGAGTGTGTGAGTGTTTTTTTCTTTTTCTGTTAACAATGCATGGTGAGTCTTTGGCGCACAGTACTGTATCAGATGGCTGCAGGGGAGTAATATGGAGGTTTCCTAGTGAGACCGCACCTGGCTGGCGTATGTGCAAACACAATGCGAGTTTCCGTAGGACTCTAGTACTGGTCGCATCTTCTAATGCACGTTTAAATAGTTGGGGGTGCGCACGTCTGTCTGTTGCACAGCTATTCGCATGCATAGGGCATCCTCTGTGTGCTGGTAACACCACCCCTGTCGCCAGGCATACAGATTCATACGGTAGGCTACCGCATTTCAAGCAGTCATGGCGACTATGTGGGTTGCTGTGCAAACCTACCAATGTATGGCTGCAGCACGCCTGGCTCTATGAGGCCCACTGGAAAATAAGGAACAGCAACCCCCAGTGTATGGTGGGCGTGTTAATTGTCACATTAATGTCATTGATGTGCTGCTGGACTTTCCATGACCCGTGAAGCAGACACACCGCCTCTGCAGTGAGCACTGTGACGGAAATTGTCAAAGGTTTGCCGGCGGGTCGTAGAGTTGGAGTTAACATTTCATTGCAGGTGTAACAGTCTGCAGTGAGTCTGCAAAATGGCAAAGCTGGTGCGCCTTGGTCACTCACATACAAGTGCATGTAAAGAGAAGTAAAGAAACAGCAGATTCTTCGGAGCTCAAAGAATATCAGTGGTGGTTAGAAAAGTAGTGTAGCCGCATGGGTCTCTCTGAATACTTCTCTTCCTGCTCCACTTAATTAATCTGCGTTTCACCTTGTTGTAAGCATTATTTTATTTCAGAATGTATTCATGTCCGTGAATGCTGGTCCTATTGCTAATGGCATACCATGAAGTGTCCGTACTGCATGTGGCGAGAACTGAAATCGAAGCACAAGGCACCAGGGGGCAGGGTACTGCCCTTCCAACAGTGCACTAGGATCATTTCATGTACAGCATTCTGCACAGCTGCTCCGGCCACCAACAGGCAGAGTCGTGTATGGCAGCGGATCCTTAAAACATCCTTGCACACCATATGCTGCGCTGCAGACCTTTACCTGGCAAAGGGCATTGTATTGTGCATGTACTGCGAAGTGCAACTCTACAAAGGGAAAGTACTTGGAAGTGCTTGGAAAGGGTCGGTCCGGGAGCCTGACAATGACTGACGCCTATTTAGGTGAGGACCACCCAACATTTCCCTCTCTTTGTGCACATCCCCTATGTTATCCATGTAGGTGGTGCCCCTTCCATACCGGGCCTTGCCTTCCTTTCCTTCTGTGTGGTGTGTTACAAGATCAAAATAAATGGAAAGCAACTGGAAGAGGAAAAAAGTGAAATGAAAAAAGCTGCTTTCAGAGTTGGAAAGGCACAAATAGAAGTCTTCACAATGTACTGCGCTTTCACCATTACCGGACGAAATGAAAAATAACGCAGCCACATCTCTGTCTGCGTAATGCGATAAAAAATTATGTGTTAGATTGGAAACATGCACATGGCCTGGGCAAGTGCCTCCTTCATCCCAATCGGTATGGAAACTCTGGTAACATATTGTGCACTTTTCCCTCCACAATGAAGAACAATAATAGCGGCATGATCGCGCATCACCAAAGTCTCACTAAGATAAACTAAAAGCAGTCACTGCATTGCAGATACTCCATACCAGTTCAAATCCACATAGTAGAATAAAAAATGAGCAGCCAATGCACAGTGTGTTCCATTCACTTTCAATCAATGTATTCCGAACTCCCGCAAAACAGTACACTGTGGCTCGTGAAGCACACAGCCATAACCGCAACCTCTGCATTCGTATAGACAAATACACTGTTTATCACAGTTTGTGTATAAAAACCACACCCAGAAACCTTATTCAGCAATGCCGTAGCGTGCACAGGGCCATTGCTATAGCCACCATTTGCAAAAGGGCCGGATGTGGCACGTGCAAACTTGCATCTATCGTGATGTCTGCAGACTTATTGTGCTGTGCGCGCAGGAGTTGGGTAATAAATGTCAACCAGGGTAGGGGATTTTGTTTGTAGTGGTGGCTCTCAAAAAAGCCGTTTTGTATATTTCTTTTAAAGGTGCTTCCATAGAAAAAAAAAATCCTGGTTTTTATAAGTGTTTTTGTTTCTTGTACTTTGCCTCACATACTTACAATAGCGTCTTCAGTGCAGCTTGTAGATTGCAAAACAAAATGTCATTGCCACTGGGCGACAATGAAATGCCATTTCCATTGAGAAGGTGCACATATCGATAACCAATGTTGTCATTCTCACAGGAGTACATCCCAGCATCACGCAAGAAGTTACACATGCTTCTGTTGATAAGATGCCTTCCGACCTCTGGCGGACGACAACATTCATTGGAATAGTTATATACTGGACTTGATGGTATACATGAGAAAAGCATCTTCGCAGTGGGAAAAATGCGCTTCACTGCTTTCATCATCTTTTTGAGTTGACGGTACATACGTGAACAAGCCATGGAACCCAAAAGCAAGGCTCCATAGTGCACAACCACAACGTCTACAGTAGCGAAAGTGCCCACTCGTCGAAATTCTGCAAGAAAAGGACCGAAACTATGCACATCGACACTGCACCATAAAGCCTCCACTTCCTCCAAATTCAAATTGCCATTTAAGCCTTTTTCCATGACATACTGGAGCAGATCTAGCACAAAGGGATCACCCACTATGAAAACTGCGTCTCGCCATCTCTGCCTGCTACCGTCAGTACACAGAGTAATGGGAAAATATATTGCCACCATTTCCTGAGACGCACACCCTGAGCACCTGATTGTACAATCCCCACAATTTCCATTGGCCGCCATGGTGAGACCCGCAGATTGTGGCACGTTCACTTTCCCAAGTACCGCGGGGGCCGTTCCCGAGTGAAGCAGGAGTCTTTCTTCCTATTGCCGCACACCCTAATCACCTGATTGGACAATCCCCACAGTCCCATTTCCATTGCTGCCATCCTCAAAATCCCCAGAGGTGGCTTTCGTGCTGCGTGAGGGTGTGGTAGAATAACTTGTAACCAGGGTAGAGGGAGTTTGAGGTAAGGGGCTGCTCTTAAAAGAGCTTTTTCTTTTGGATGCTTCTAGACAAACACCTTTTTTCAGTTTTTATTTCACTTTGTGTTTTTGTGTACTCACACTATTACAGTAAACTCTTCACCGCATTCTGTAGACGGGCTGTGCTAACAAAACTGCATTACCAATGGGCGACAACAAAATGCCATTTTCTTGGAAGAACTCTGCATTTTCACAACTAATGAGGTCATCGTTGCAGAAGAACATCCCACGACCGGACAAAAAAGTGTACATGCTTCTGTTGATGAGACACCTTCCTATGTCTAGCTCGGAACAACATCCATGAGCAGTGCCCCATACTCTTCATGGTATTGTGGATGAGAAAGGTAACTTGGCAGTGGGAAAAAGTGCCTTCACTGCATCCAGCAATGTCCTCAGTCGACGGAACAAATGTAAGCAAGACACGTAACCCATATGCATGGCGCCGTAGTAAATGAGGATGACATCGACAGTAGCAAAAGTGGGCAGCTCTTTGCAAAGTGCATGCATATCGGCAAAGCTGCACTCATACACAGCGTTCCACAATGCGTACACTCCTTCCAAACCAAAATTGCCGTCCACCTGTCTTTCCAGGGCATACTTGTGCAGATCTGTGACAAGGGATCACCTACAGTGAAAACAATGCGTTTTGCCATGTCAGCCACCCTCGCTACGCAGAGTGTAATGTACAACAGTTTGACCGGCTCTTCCTGTGAACCCCACCACAGTAGCTAATTGGATAATACCCTCAGTGCCACGTCAATTGGGCAGCATGGTGAGAAGCACAGACTGGGGCACGTGCGCTTCCCAAAGTACCGCGAGGGCCGAACTCCTGTAAAACTGGAGCAGTCCTTCTTCCCTTTCCACTATATTTTCTCCACCACAACCTCATTGGGTTACGGGTAAATAGGCACACACGATTACACCAATGCCATGCAAGCCGTTAGCATTTAACACTATCAGTTCTGCAGAAAACTTCATAGGTACCATAACAAATTCAGTGTACAAGTGTCCTATCTCTCAAAAGGACGTCCATGCAAAGTTCTGTAAAAGATTGCAAGATTTCTGCAGGCATATTCATGTACATGAGCACCCATCCCCAGAAAATGGAGGTCCGAAAAACATTTTTTTTGACAGTTTGTTTATAACTGAGTTATAAGTGCCTCAGCGCACAGTATGTGCCACTGAGCAGCCATTACGTTCTTCAGAAGCATATCGTTTTTTTTCCCATCCCCCAACATCAAGTGGCACTGCAGTGTTCTCTTTTACCCATATTATAAACTGTGATATGAAAACAGGAACTCTCTGCTTTCCTTTCCGACAATGCTATGACATGTTTTCCCCAGTTACCCACCTCCTACACCAATCGTAAAAATATGCCACCAAAGGCAGAATTGATTGGATCGTACCAACTGAAAGCAACTTTCCAAAAGATCACTGTCTGCACAGCTGTACTTATGGCCAAGCAGCACTATTGCAACAGGCTCTTTGCAAATCTGCCTGCTTTGACTCTCCGCCCTTTGGAACGCATCCAGAAGAGGAGTGCGCGACTTGGGCAGGTATGTCTCCTGCACTGAAACGTCTCCAATAGCTCCCACATCTGCCTCCAACTCCCTCAGGATCAGTCGCTTCTGCAAGAAACCAGGTGGGGATAGATGTTTTTTTTTACCTGGGGCCACGTTAGGAGAACCATTGTTGGTTCCGGAAGCACCTCAAAGCCTTTCTCCTTGCGTCTGCTCCTCTCCCCACCTGACTGCCTTGTGTACACTTGATGTGCTCTGGTTACCTGCCGACCCTGTGATGTCGGGCCCATGTCACCGCCCCCCACCAGGCGAACCCCTGCATGGCCTTTCTAGCAAACCCCACACTTGGGGACTGTTTTCTGTATTGCTAACAGTTCCTACACCACCTGATTTGTTAACGTATCCGTGCACTTGGCATAATCGGCCCATATTTTGACTTATTGTCATTTGTTCTTCCTACCATGTACTGTACCTTCCCCTCCCTCCACCCATACACTTGGCCAATCTTAGTGACACCTGGGCTAGTAGGGTTGTTGTCTCTTGTGTCCCCTCTGTTGCCCCTCCCTTGATTCGTTGCACTTTGCTGAACGTGTGTATTGGCGCACTACGAATGCCATAGCATACAAATCCAGATCATATGATATCATACACACAATGCCTGCCACTTACAATGTACACTGCACATTTTTGTTTTGTTTTCCCCAGTTCCCCACTTACTTCACACTTTTCAAAAAACATTGCTCAAAAGGAGCACTGCATGCATGTTACAAATTTCAAACAAGTACATACAGTTCATGCATACACCCAGGATGCCTGCCCTTACTTTGCGCACTTCCACCATAGCCTCCTGCACTTCTTTGTACAAAGTGACCTTCTGCCATAGTGTTTGCATACACACCTGAACCACAAACCTTATAGAGCACTGTCTTTCGCTACACTGTTTCATTTCCATGGCTCACATCCTGAAAATGGCTGGATGCGTAATCCGCTGAGTTTTTCTGTTAGGGAGGAAGCGGGAGGGGTGAGGGAGTGTAAAGCAGGGTTGGGGTTTGGGTCTGTAGTAATGGCTCCCAAAATATGTTTTTTTTTCTTTCCTGTTTTTGTTATGTACGTGCTTGCATACAATTTTAATATTTTTTAATTTCTTTCCATCACTTTCTGTTTTCTTGTCCTCCTGACATTTGTACGCACTGACAGTTAACGCTTCTCTTACATTGCTAAAGGATTCTCTCCAATGCTTCGTGCAGAGTGGCAAACAAAACAATATTGCCAATGGAGGTTATAAAAAATGCCATTTCCTTGGAACCACTGCAAATCTTGCTCGTTAATACATAGTCGGTGCAGAACATCCCAGCACTGCACATAAAGTCACACATGCTTTTGTTTATGAAACACCTCCTGACCTCTGGCTGTGGACAAATTACACTGGCATGGTCCCAAGTACCTCTTGGTGGTATGTATGAGAAAATGACCTTGGCAGTGGAAAAATCTGCATCACTGCTGTCATCTACTTCTTGCGGTGACGGAGCAAACGTGAGTGCGACATGTACCCTAAATGTAGTCCTCCCTAATGCACAACCACAACATCCACAGTACCAACAGAGGTTACACATGTACAAAGGAGAACCATGGCACCGAAACCCCACTCATAGATTGTGCCCCAAAAAGCCTCTACTCCTTCCAACTAAAAGTTACTATCAACACTTCTTTCCACAGCATACCTGTGCAGATCCTGCACAAAGCTATCACCCACTATCAGCACTCAGCGTCTGTCCATCTCTGCCAACCTCACTGCATCGAAGTTTGGGTAAATATGTCACCGCCCCTTGCTGTGAACCACACCCTCAACACCTCCTTGGATAATCCCCACAGTTCCATTTGCAAAGGCACCACGCTCAGGTGGGCAGGATGTGGCACGTGCGCTTTCCCAGCTGCAGCGAGGGCCACACACCAGTAAAGCAGACACAATACTTCTTCCCTTTGCACTGGCATTTTTCCAACACTCCCTCATTGGCTGCTGTGAAATTTTCAAACAAGCATGCACCAATCACATACTAAACCTCTGCATTGCACACTATAATTTCTGACACCACTCTATATTCACTGTTACACACTCTCGGTGCATGTTCCGTTTGCTTCCAAAGCCCCTTCATCAGAAACGCCTGGTAAAGGATGTACTATTTCAGAATCCACAAAGATCCTGAGGCACACCCAGCATACCTTTGGCCATACACACCAAAGTCCAGCCCTTGCCCACACCCAGCACAACACTACGGATCCATGCATGCAACCATGTGGGCAGCTACCATTATGCATCCACGTAACATACATAGCAGCACATCTACCCAACTCCCCACACCATAAAACACCCAATCACGAAAACAGATCACAATTAGCACAATTCACAAACATACCACAGCCTCCACCACCCCTTACCAATCCAAGACACGCCTGGCTTAAAAAAAAAAAAATGTTTTTAAAAAACAAAAAAATGCAGGGTTCAAGCCCGAGACACAAGTGTCATCAACAACCCAGTGGAGTAGTCCTGCCTATTTAACAAGCTGTAGATGAGGGGCTGGAAACCGAGACTTTGAAATCGTTAAATCAGATCACTCAAAAAGGCCCTTTCAGCAGCCAGTTGGGAGTTCTCGCCATTCCTTTTGCCTGCAGTCCTACTCGCATTCCTCACATAACCAATATGGAACGGGTAACACTTGGGGCCCCATTACGAGGTTGGAGGTAATGGAAAAACGATGGCGGTAAAGGAGTACCGGCATCGCTTACCGCTCCGGTGTATTATGACCTGGCAACCCGCAATTAGCGGCACCCTAAATAACAGTTCCTCTAATAGCGGCATTCGGGGAGCAAATACTGGCATGCCGGTAATAGGAGGACATCACAACCCACGCGGACATGCAAATACCGGCATCCAGAAGCTGGTAATCACGGGCTGCACAATGCCGGCCATACAGGCATCGCGGACCACCCGCAAACAGCATTCAGCAATCAAGCCAACTGCCACAGGTGCACACAATCACCACAGGTGGAGTCAATGGAGGCTGGGCCAGTATTAAATGAGCACACCCACACACCACACCCCTTCCTACACCAAAATGCTACCACTAACTGTTGCAACCATGGCGCTGGAGGACATGCCTATACTGCTACAACTACAGCAACAACACCAACTACAACAACAACTACAGCAGCAACAACAGGCAGCACAGCGGAGACACAGGAGGAGAAGGAGGGTGAGACAGGCCCAGCAATTACCACCAGCACAGCCAGCAGTGCCTCGTAGGCAGCCACCCAGGCCTTTCAACCTAACCCCTGAGCAGATCCACACCCTGTACCAGTTGGACCGGGACACCATCACCACCATAGTGGACATGATACACAACAACATTGCCAGCCTCATAGAAATACACACTGCAATCCCCTGCTACTAAAGGTGGTGTCTGTGCTCCACTTCCTGGCCACAGACACCTATCAACACACAGTGGGTCAGCTGCATGGCATTTCACAACCACTATTTTCACACATGTTGAACCAAGTGCTGGATGCCCTCCTGAAGCACGCAAGCACCCACATATCCCTACCACGAACTGCCCAGGAGATAGCTGACAGCAAAGTAGGCTTCCATACAATGGCATGCCCAATTGTGTTGCTGCCCTGGACTGCACTCATGTGGAATTGGTAGTCCCTCATGCCATAGAGGCGGTGTACGACAATCGCAAGCAATACCACTCCATCAATGTGCAAATGGTATGTGACTCCAGCAAGATCATCACACATTGCTGCGCTTGATTTCCCGGATCAACACATGATGCCATGGTGCTGCGCAACTCCACGCTACCCCGTCACATGGAGCGACATGCTGGTCCACGTGCCTGGCTGCTTGGTGAGTTGCCCAACTGGCCCATGGCAGTGCTTTGGGGTACTGATGTGTAGCGATACATACTCCACCAGGGTGGGAAAGAGAAAGGGGTGCATACTCCACCAGGGTGGTAAAGGGGGGTGCATACTCCACCTGGGTGGCATATGTCAGTGATTGGAGAATGCATGCCGAGCTAAACACTCCTGACCTGAACCTCCCAAACAGAACATGACACATCACTGGCACACATTTTACCATTTATGCATATCGAAGACAACCAATAAGAGGCACGACCAGGCCACCATGGGTATGTCAAGCAATGCATGACTGAACAGGATTGCAACTGTGCCAATGTGGCTAGTGTGACCATGCACAGTGTAGAATACACAGCATGAATAGGAGGCTAAACATTGTCGTACAACCACAGTACATCCGCCTCATCATGCATTATTACACCCTGCAAATACACCAAATAGCTGCGGCCATGACTGTGCTTGCTGAAGGTGGTAGCTCAGAGTGACACACACCTATTTGTATTTGCTTGCAGGTGATGGAGGATATCCCTTGAGGCCGTGGCTACTTACCCCTGTGCGGAACCGGCAGAACAGCCATGAACAGGAGTACAATCGTGTGCACACCCGTACCCGTGTTGTGATTGAGCTGACCTTTGGCCTGTTGAAGGTGTGTTTCCGATGCCTAAGCAGGTCTGTTGGGGCACTCCTATATAGTCCTTAGTAGGTGGCAAAGATCACCATGGCCTGTGTCATGCTGCACAACATGTGCGTCCGGAGAAATGTACCACTGCCACCTGACATTGACATGCATGCACCGGGTGAGGATGATGAGGATGGAGACGGAGGTGAAGTAGCCCCCCTGCCAGTACATGATGCACGGGATGGCCATGCAGTACGCCAAGCCCTGAATCACGAATACTTCTGAAGCACAGGGACTATGATAGACATGTGTCAGTGACACACTGGGTCCATGTGGACATGCACACTGGGATTGTTGGGAGTTGGCCACTGAACACCGTCACACATTAAATGGATATACATAAAATGAACAACGTCCAGCCATTGAATTTTTTGGCACACAATGTGTGTATTTGTTCAAACAGGGAACAAACCCCAAAAAACCCCAGTGAACTCCCAAACCCACCCAACAAACCCCAAAAACCCCCAGTGAACTCCCAAACCCACCCAACAAACCCCACAAGACCCCAAATGTACTCCATGAAATGCTTCCATTCACCCACAACCATGTGTCCCACTCCCATTGTCTGGCCACACTACTTCCGGGACTTTTTGCTGTCCGGGGGTGGCATCTCGGAGTGCCCTGCACTCCTCTGGGTTGGCGCACAGGGCTTGCGGGGACTGAGGATGCAGGTGTGGTGGCTGTGGATGTGTCCGAGGCAGGTTCCACGCCTTCTCCAAGGCGTGGCCGCTGCATATGGAGCAGGATGGAAGTGAGGACTTGGGTTACTGACCCCAGACAGTCCCTCATGAGCGCAGCTGATGCATTCACGGCGACTGTGTTCGCTGTGATGGCCGATGTGGTCCCCGCAATGGCAGTTGCAATACCCCTCCTTGTGTCCTCACGTCTTGTGGCCAGTGCTGGATTTGACTTTTATGGACTTCATTGATTCATGGTGCTTCACTCTTTCTCAACTCTCATGCTGGACTTCCTTTGCATCTTGTACTCATGGTGGCCCTGAATCATGCTGTTCCCATCTTCATCTTGTATCCTGGCTTGCAACATTATGTGTTTGTACTGACTTCTGCAATTGTATTCACTCTCCAATCTTGCTTCTCCACTCTTTTTGACTGCTTACTCTCTGTTCTCTCCTCCTTTCCCTTCTCCCTTTTCCTATCTCCTCCCCTTACTTTCTTCTATGCACATACTCTATCAGAATTGTCCCTGGACCTAATATGATAGCAACCTCGTCTGTTTCTTCCACCCTCCCATTACTGTGTTTTTCCTCCTCACCACCCCTCCAGCACTATCTGAAATGTCGTCAGGCCTAGTGTGATAGTTGCTTGTTTTGTTCCTCCCCTCCCTTTCTGCACCCTTCTCCCTCACCTTTTGTTTTTCTCCGGCTCTACCAGAAATGTCGTCAGGCCTAGTACGGTAGTCGCCTGTCTGTTTCCATTTTCTTCCCGCTCTCCCCCTCCCTTCCTTATCTATGTCTTAGCTCTTGCACTATCTGAAATGTCGTCTGGCCGAGTACGATAGTTAATTTCACATCCTTACTGTTCATGGCCTGTAAGAATGTGGTTGTATTTTCCCTTTTTCCCTCCCTTGCCTTGAAGCGCTTTAAAACACATTGTGTATAGGCGCTATATAAATAAACAATCATATCATATCATACCCACTGCCATTCACAAAGTATTATGTCACTGCCAACCTCACCACAACATTTTCACAACATAGGGCCTACTTCAACAAATCTGCACACAGCAGAGTAACCAAGCACATATAAGCTGCACTTTAACCATACCCTCTTCCATACGCACAGTATAGAAACACTTCACCCTGTGGCCACACTACACAACTTCTCACTGCACCATCTCCTGCCGTACACCAAATAGTGTAGCATGTTCCAAATATCACCACAACCATGGAAAGCACAATACACACTTTTTAACTCACTTAAAATGTACACGTCTACAATGTGCTACACGCCCATTCTCCAAAGATCACCACCCTGTGCCTGATGCACTGTCAAACCTGCATTGCTGCAGTGGGTGTGCTCCTTGTACACATTCACCACACCGTAATGCAACCATGCATGTGAGCATGTCATCAACTAGCACAATGACATATGCACCACTGGCACCAGCACTTCTACCCAACCTCTGCACCGCAATGGAGCTGTACATTGTAAAATGCAACAGTTACCATAATTTGCAAACATAACACTGTCTCCGGCACCCCTATGCACTTTCATTCACATACTATGGTCTTACCAACTTCCATTCACAAAGTATTGCGTCACTGCCAACGTAACCACAAAATGTTTACAACATTGCCCCTACTCCAACCAATCTGCACACAGCACACTACCAAGGACATATAAGCTGCACTTCAACCATACCCTCTTCCATACCGACAGTATGCAAACACTGCACCCAGTGCCCACACTTTGTGACTTTTCACTGCACCATCATTTCTGTACACCATTCCATATTTACCGTTACACACTCTCAGTGCACGTTCCGTTTGCTTCCAAAGCCCCTTCATCAGAAACGTCTGGTAAAGGATGCACTATTTCAGCATCCACAAAGATCCTGAGGTGCACCCAGCACACCTTTGGCCATGCACACCACAGTCCAGCCCTTGCCCACACCCAGCACAACACTATGGATCCATGCATGCGACCATGTGGGCAGCTACCATTATGCACAAATGTAACATACGTAGCAACACTTCTACCCAACCCCCCCACACCATAAAACAACCAATCACGAAAACAGGTCACAATTAACACAATCCACAAACATACCACAGCCTCCACCACTCCTCCCCACTGCCATTCACAAAGTATTGTGTCACTGCCAACCTCACCACATTTTCACAACATTGGGCCTACTTCAACAAATCTGCACACAGCACAGTAACCAATCACATATAAACTGCACTTTAACCATACCTGCTGCAGCACGTCTACAATGTGCTCCACACCCATTCTCCAAAAATCACCACCCTGTGCCTGCATTGCTGCAGTGGGTGTGCTCCTTTGACACATTCACCACACCGTAATGCAACCATGCATGTGAGCATGTCACCAACTACCACAATGCACATATGCACCAGTGGCACCAGAACTCCTACCCAACCTCTGCACCGCAATGGAGCTGTACAGCATATAATGCAACAGTTACCATTATCTGTAAACATAACACTGTCTCTGGCACCCCTATGCACTTTCATTCACATACTATGGTATTTCCGACTTCCATTCACAAAGTATTGTGTCACTGCCAACCAAATGCAAAATGTTTACAACATTGCCCCTACTCCAACCAATCTGCACACAACACACTTTCCAAGGACATATGCTGCACTTCAACCATATCCTCTTCCATACCGACAGTATGCAAACACTGCACCCAGTGCCAACACTGCGTGACTTTTCACTGCACCATACCCAACCACACATCAAAAACGTTACCATGTTCTAACAGTGAACTCACCTGCGAAACCAAACATACACGCATGGCAGCTCACTACTGCTGCTCTATCGCATCTGAAAAGTGCTCCACAACGATTCTTTACAGGTCACCACCCTCTAACTGATGCAGACTCAAAAATGCATTACTGCAGTGGGTGTGCTCAAGTCCTAGGCTCTTGAGTGCATGGCCTATGGCCTTCGGCCATGCACCCAATAGTCTAGGTCTTGCACACACCCACTGCAACGTAATGCCACCATACATGTCACAATGTCACCAACTACGACAATCCACATACACACCACTGCCACCAGCACTCCTACTCAACCTGTGCACCGCCATGGAGCTATGCAGTAAAAAATTGCAACAGTAACCATAATGTAGAAAGAAAACACTGTCTCTGGCACCGCACTTTCATTCACATACTATGGGCATACCGACTTCCATTCACAAAGTGTTGTGTCACTGCCAACCTACCCACATACTGTTCGCAACATTAGCCCTACTCCAACCAATCTGCACACACCACACTATGCAAGCACCACCCTCTACCGGATGCAGAGTCAGACATGCATTGCTGCAGTGCGTGGGCCATGCACCCAATAGTCTAATCCCTCAACAGACCCACCGCAACTTCATGCATCCATGCATGCCACCATGTCCCCAACTACAACTATCCATCTGCATAGCACAGCCACCCACGCTCCCACCCAACCTATGTCATGTGCAATTCACTCCCCTTCTGAAATTCACCTGCCACCACTCACCACGGAAAGAGGTCGCCGCAAACAGGTCACGGCAGAAGCTATCGGGCCGTTATGACAGCTGTCTCCAATCACCACACAAAGTAGTCACCTGTCTAGGTACCCACGAATTGGCGCAATACGCACGAATACTGCAGGCACTCCTCTGTTTTCTTCCACCTATTTACATATGTCACATGAACCACTTCTCACTCCCCCACTCTTTCCCTCCCTTCCTGCTGCCAACACATGGCGTATGGTATATTTTCCAGACCCTTCCGCTGGCGCACTGTTCTCTGATACACCATGGCGTTTGCCACAAAATGTTGACGCACAGCAAGTTTCCCTCCAGCCAACCACTGGCCGTGTCCAAAGTTCTCCGACAGCATGCCGTACCGCAAGCTAATGACAATTCTGTCCGCGTAACGAACAGGGAAATGGGTCTGCAGAGCGGACCCAGATATCACAAATTTTTAGAGACGTACATTTCAGTTTTTTGCAACAAAAGTACTGATCTGATTCCCCCCAAACACACAAAAGCACACTTTCTGAACCAAGCCCCCACTCCTGCTGCAAATTTGGTGCAAATCCATCCAGCCGTTCGGGCTGTCGCCGTCCGCAAAATTTTTGCCCATTCAGTCTATGGAGAAAAAAAAATGTGTGACCCTCCCCTATAAGTTCCTCCCCTGCACAAAACCCCACCAAAGTTGGCAAAAAAATTCAGAGCGGGCCATATACTTTTTTTTGCAAAGTTTGGTGATGATTCGTCCAGGGGGAGTGAAGTTATAAGCCGCCCAAAAAGTGGTCTTCCTATGACATTAGCAACTTAACCATAACTAAGCAGCCGGTCCCGCGGGCCGTCTAATTATTGAATACTATATTCAAGTCCCCCAACTATATTATTGGACCTTCTGCCACAGACTGTAAAGTGGGGAGGGAAACCCCTTACATATTTATTTTGAGCTGTGTTTGAACAATAGGCCATGGCCAGTATGAGACATTTCGTATTCAAGGTATCAGGGGATCTCCAACCTGTTTTACATGGTTATCATAATACAGTAAATGCTTGTAGGTCTTTAGAACACTGGAAAAATACTGATTTAACGAAATTACGAAACTTAAATGTAATTTGGAAAAAATAAAGAAAACCGTGTTTTATCGTGCGTAATCTTGTATTTTATCGCAAACCTACCAAATCTGCTGTATTTAATTTGCCTTCCATTTTAAATCCACATATTGTTACTCGAGCTGCGCCCCCTAATGGACTTTGCTAGTACTACACAACAGTTACAATTAAACAAGATGCATCATGTACTTACCCAACTATTATGTCTAATGTTTTGCATTGATATATATTTTTTTAATTTACGGGTGACATACCCACGGCCCCCTGTTGCCCCTCTCTGTCCATTCCCCCAAACCCTCACACCTAGCCTATTTAGTTTGGAATGGTATCTAGTCAAATGATCATTGCTAATCACTACATAACAGTGGTTTAAAAAAAAATGTTTTGCACTCTATTTTGTTTAAGGGAGTTTTTTTCCACTGATATGACTGGATACCACTGGATGCCCAGTACATAAACATCAACTACATTCTCTCGCCTGGCTGAGTGCACTTTGCAACATGGAGCAAACGTATTCAGATACAATTTTAGCACGTCAGCAGATTATGATAGAGCTAAAGTTCTCACAGGGTTCTTATGATACATCTAAACTTTTTACAGGGTTCAGGCTGCAGCTGGCCCGCCCAATGTTGCAAATTCTACACAGTTGTGCTGCCTCGCCAAGCAAGGCCATGCTATACATCTGGCTTGTGTATGCCAAAACGGAAATACATAAAAAGCAAACAATCTATGAAGTGGCTGCTTTTCGCAGCAGGCCTGCTGCTCATTTGTTTAAGGCATGCAAAGAAATGACATATGGTTTAGCTGATTTGAGGCAGTACAATTCAATATGACAAACACGTGTGAAGCTCAACTTTGCAAGCAAGGCATAGACGGCATTAAATGAATAGCAGCATATGTATATTTTTCTCCACACATTGGTGATCTACCTCACCGAACTCCCCGGGAAGTACAACAAGCTGCCACAGGGGCTTGGGGCTCCCGGCAGATATCAGAAAGCGAAACGCATAGGAGCCGGGAGAATGTGGAGCCGCGGAGCAAGGTCCGCTAGCCCTTGCATCACAGGCGCCTCGTGATGTTGGTTGTAACAGAGACTGAGCTGGTGATTGGCTTGTCTCTCCTCCCTCCCTCTCTCCTCATCTGTGAGAGCCGCCTTGACATTGCCTGTGCCTCAGTGAGCATGAACATGTGAATACCACACAGTAGCACCTGAAGGACGCAGTGCAGGATGGCAAATACAAACACAAGGAGAATTCAAAATGGCAAAATAGAAAACAGGAGCCAGAAAATTATGATGGTTGGAAAGCTTTGTACAGAAATCACATCGTTCAGACCCTAACTTGCCAGGTCATGACAGTGTGCACAGTAAAGATCTGAGCAACCCACGCTGGAAGAACTTAAAAGCTAATACCGACACATTTGGGAAATAATAAACACAGGTCAGCTTAAGCAGTCATTTGCGATGTCAAACGGAGTAAACGCTGAAAAGTGGGTTAGACACTTTTCAATTGTTTTTAAGTCTGAAATCCCCACGATAACATCATACCAGACGACGAAAGAATCAACCTGGGCGGTGATAGAAACACAGGAAGACATAGAGAAAACCATCAAAAAATTAGAAAATTCCCGAGCTCTAGGGCCTGATGGCATTTCAAAACGTAACACGCAAACGAAACAAATCGGAATGGGCCCTTTTCATTAAGATCTTATTTGAGAAAATCGCAAAGGCAAAAACTCTCCCGGAAACGTGGAAGAAGACGGTGATTGTGCCAGTGTTCAAGAAGGGCGACCGCAGTGACCCTGCCTACTACCGCCCCATCGCACTTCTTGACGCAACCGGAAAAGTGTTTGCCACATTTCTACAAACCAAGTTGTCGAAATGGGCCGAAGACGCCAACGTGATCGATGAGCGACAAACAGGTTTCACCAAAGGTGTAGGTGTGGAGGTAAACCTAACATTGCTTAATATAGCAAAACTAGAAGCTCTGAAGACCAATAAGGAGCTGTTTGCTGGATTCATCGATCTCAAACAGGCCTTCAACGGCATCAATAGAAAGATCTTGTGGAGCAAATTGAAGGTCTGGGGATGTCCAGAAAACCTGCTGCAACCAACAATGGCGTTATATTCAAACACCACAATCAGAGTGAGATTAAATAAACAGGGACTCTTCCCGCCAAAAATCAATAGAACACCCATTAGTTGGATAATTTATGCCGACGATATTGTGCTCTTAGATCAGACGCAAATAGGTCTTCAAAGACTTCTCTCTGCACTACAGCATTTTCTAATGGGAAACAATCTCGAAATAAATGTAGAAAAATCGAGAATAATATCCCTAGGTGGGAAATCTCAAGCATGTCATAAAAAATTCCATTGGAAGGTAAACAGAAAAACAACCGAACAAACCAACACTATTCGATATTTAGGTATTATGTTTAATACCTCAATCCAGGAATGGTGTTGGAAACAAAACTTGAGATCAAGGATGCAGATGTTTGCCGTTCAAGGGTCAAAACTACATGCTAAGTTTGGCAACTACACATTGGGCCTCATTACACGGATGGCGGTAAGGATTTACCGGTAAAATACCGGTACCGGTAAATCCTTACCGCCTTAATACGAGGTCCCTTTGCGGGTTGGGGGATTTAACGCCTGCTTTTTGCAGGCGTTAAAAACCAAACCGCAAAGGGACCCAGGGAGCTAATTACGGTACCGCAATTTGCGGTACCGTAATTAGCGCCTTCCCCATTCCCATTGAGCCCTATGTGGCAAAAATGGGAATGGGGAAGGGCAATGGTGGAAGGGGGAATTACCGCCCTGCCAACCTTGGAATGGGGCGGTAATTTCCTTTTCCGCCAAGGCGGTGCCGGTATTTTACCGGCATGAACCATGGCGCTAATAGCGCCATGGTTCTCCGCCATCCGTGTAATGAGGCCCATTGTCTCCAGTCCTAACTTTCTACCTACAAAAAGTAGTTCCAACAATCACCTTTGGCAGTGAAGCTGGTTGGAACATAAACACAAAATTCTGGGATCAAATGGAGGCATTATTTTGGCGAAAGGTATTGAAACTACCTCAAACTGTATCAGTGATTGCCATTCGACATGAATTGAGCATAGAAGCCCTATACAGCACAGTAGTGTGGAAATCGATATCAATGCTACGAAAGATGCGTTTACAACCGTCAGCTAAACCGTATGAGATCTTAAACAGGAGAGCTGTACAATTTACAAATGATGTACTAAAAATATGGGAAGACAAGTTAACAAAAATATTAGAAGAAGCTGATATATCCATAGAGCAGGTGCTGCAGATGCCTCAAATTGCAAAAAAACGGATGCATCGATGGAATTGGATTACCAACGAAGAAAAGTGGATACAAATGAAGACAGCTTGTGACTTCGGTCTAGCAACTCATGAAATCGGCGTGCTTCCAAAATATCTATCTAAATTCCCTTCACGTTACCACAGAGATCAATTCATCAGACTACGACTGAATCTATATAAATCTAAAGAGATACTTACATTGAAACGAGATCCAAAAACATCAGACAACCTATGTCATTTCTGCAACAAAGACATCGCATTGATAAAACATTTGATAACCAGTTGTCCAGAAATTTCAGCAGAAAGGTCACTGAATATTGGGAAATATGCACCAAAAAATGACAACATGGAAGACTGGTGGAGCTATCTGATCTCTGGTACGAACCAGCAATTGACGTGAGGAGTAATACATTTCATGGATAACATTCTTTCAAATCAATCATGATAAATAAACTCCCGTACAATTAAAAGACAGTACAAGTAGAATTGTTACTCCATGAGAGTGGCAGTTAGAAGTACATTAAGCTGATCGGTTACGCATATGGTTACATGGACAAATGTTGACAAAAAGTTTGTTTTTTACTGCAAAACTAAGTAAAAAGCTAATACTGGATGCCAACAATCGTATTGAGGGCAAGATTGATACGCTGGCGATCCCAGTATCACAAGTAAGAAGAGGTGGAAGCAGAAAGTTGCACTTCCTCACTGGAAGATACTGCGGAGGGGAATGCTTTAAACACAGCTTCAATACATTCGTCCATTAAACAGCAAACTGCAAACAGGGAGTCCTAGAGGACTGATCGAGACAGAAATATTCACGCACGCTGGGGCTACCTGAGGGGACCAAGCATGGGTCAATCGAGAACGTCTTAGAGGACTTCATACCCAAACTATTTCAGGATGCAGAGACCCTTTGCAGTATTCAAATGAATAGAGCACACAGAATCTTTTCACAGCGACAGATTCCTAGTTCAGTTCCCAGAATCGTAATGATAGGATTATTGAGCTACCAGGACAAACTCAGAATCCTATCCGTGGCCCGGAAACAACGGGAGGTCACTTACAGTGGCAACAGGATTTACTTTTACCCAGATGTTAGGGTCTAGACGCAGCAGCAGTGTAAGAAATCAATTGATGAAGTCAAGGAACTTCTAAGAAACAAGAGCATCTCATATGCGCCTTTACGACCAGCACAACTATGCATAGATGTCAAGGGGAAGTGGCAATCTTTCAAAGAACCACAGGCTGCGATCCATTGCATAGATGCATTGCATTAGACCTACAATGTGTGTGGATAAACTTGAGCACACAAGCAGCAGAAGATCTTACAATACAATGGCAGCGCTATGGATCATAGTCAGCTGTTGAACAATTAAATTGTCAAAGGGTGCAATTTGACATGGCCAAAGGGCAGAGGGGTTTGTATTTTGTAATATCTAAAGTGGCACGATTGTGAAAATTGAAAAGCAGTAAAGGCCGAATGGAAGGGCTGACTGACTTGATGTTTTTAGTGTGAAGCCTGGAAAAGCGTCACAGAAAGCAGTTCAGCTGAAGCTTGTTAGCTCACATGAAGGCATGTGTGCACGCATCCCTTTTCAGTTTTATCAGACAACACCTGTTTTTCCAGAGCTTTAAATTAGCCTTTTGTGTTAGTTTACATAATTTTTCACTTTGGTACCCTATCCCACCCCCTCTCCACCCCATTTTATTGTTGAAGTCTGTCAGGCATTTAGTTGTTTTGTAGCCATATTAGCTATAGTGGCTATATTTATTTTATTTATTTATTTTTTACATTTGAATAGTGCTCAGTCAGCCCTTGGGCATCGCGGCGCTGTTACTTGTGATCAACTTAGTTACAGTTACATAATAATTTGAGGCTTGGTTACATTTTAACATCATTATACAGTGTACATTTCTTGCAGGGTAGTAATAAGATAGAGGGTGCTGTGAGAGGTGATCAGACAACATACATGTTTTCACTGCTTTTCGGAATGCTAGATGAGATTTTTCAGCTCGAATGGGTGGGGGCAGGGCGATCTAGTGCTGGGCTGCTAGGTAGGGGAAGCTGGCCCCTCCTGCTCGAACTCTGTTGATTTTGGGTAGCGTGAGCATGTTTGACTAGGGCGTTCTAGTCGGTCTTGTGAATGTGGAGAGGTGTATTCTTGCAGCGAGGTACGGAGGTGCAGTTTGATGGATACACTTGTGTGTTAGAGCAAGCGCCTTAAAGAGTACTCGCTCTTTGACAGGGAGCCAGTCAGCTAGCTTCCTTGCGGCCGTGAGGTGCTCTCTTTTAGGAATCCCAATGGCTGCCTTTTAGGCAGAATTACATGCAGTACCCTTTGGGAACACTACACACAATTAAGACTACAAGTGACAGTACAATGTCACCTTTTTTTTAGTTTTTTTTTTTTTGCTTTTAATCTGTAAGATTTTTACAAAGGAAGGAATGATTATTTTTTTTCGTTACCACTTGGTAATGTTTGTCTAACTTCGTGTCCTGAGTCTCTATGAAACTATCAGCAAAGACACTTTTGTTTTAATGTGGAGAAGACGTTTGTGGAGAGCAAAACACCACTACATTTGGAGGAGCCTGCAGGATTTCCTGTAAGTTGCGTAAGATGTTGTAGGATGCTAACAGCCATGAGGTCCTGTTGCCCGCTATTAGCCTTGACCAACAGAGTGCTTCGTCCTGCAGCACGTAGTCCGAGAAGATGTGTCTCAGGTACAAGGATCTTAACTTCAGGGTTTCAGGACAAGAAAGCAACAAATGACGGATGGTTTCTATTTCTTCTGTTGGGCCACAAAATCTACAGAAGTTTGTAGTCGCGAGGCCCCGTATGAATAAGATCTCGTTTGTATATAGCAAGTTCAGTCTAGCTCTTAGTAACAGAGACCTTGCTTGCTTGGACGGGAACTGCTTGACAAGTGGTTGTAGCTCGTTTAGTTTACGAATATTCACCGGCAGGTGACTCGTTAGCTTGTTTGAAGCCGCTTTCTCGATTGTTTTGATCCAATCGAGTTCCTTCACTCTGGTCAATACTTTTACTGGATTGGTGTTGAGAGTCTCCATATCGAGTGCAACTTCTTGAAGGATTTTCTTAATTCGGTCTGACCAGTCATTTAGCATCTGACATTTTTGTTCATTTATTTCTTGAAGAATCAAGTAGTAGACAGAAGGACTAACTGCCGTTTGACATTTCCGGAAGAGCATTATGGAATTGCATCTTACTGATCTCTCGAGGGAGAGAAGACTGAGTTCTTGTCTTATGCACGCTATAGGCACGCATTTTGGAAGCCCCAAGATAGACCGCCAGAACATTGCCTCCAAGGTAGACCAGATGGATGTGGGAATATTAGGCGACGCATCTGCTCCGTAAGCTAAGGTTGGGACCACCTTCATTTTATAAAAGTTGATCACCGGGATCAAGGAAAATCGACCAAATTTCATATCAATAGCTTTTGCTTGTGCTATGAGTTTTCTAGTTTTTTCTTTTAGGAGATTTTGCATACCAGTCTCTTTTTTGGAATTGTCCAAAATGACGCCCAGATACTTAAATTCCGTCACGTTTTCAATCTGGTTTTTATTCAGAACTAGATTCGTCTTTCCAGTGGTTTTAGTGTTTTTGGACAGAGACATTAGTTTGGTTTTTTTGTCATTTATCTCCAGGTTGTTTCTTTCCATGTATTGCGGGAGGTTACTCAACTGACGTTGCAGTCCAATTTGTGTGTGGTCGAGGAGTATAACGTCGTCTGCGTACAGGAGCCTTCCCACATGCTCTTTCCCAATTTTAGGGGCGAAACTGCGCACCATTTCTTCCGATATTTTGATGTCTCCCAGGAATGCCAAGAACAGTGCCGGAGCCAAAGGGCAACCTTGTTTTACGCCCCTTTTCGTTGGAATCAGGGCGGATAAGAGACCCTGTTGATCCAGGCGCACCCTCATGTTTGTCTCCGAATACAGCGCTTTAATGGGTTCTAAGATGGAAGGCGAACAATTCCATGCCTCTAACTTGTCCCATAACAGGCCTCTGTCTATACGATCAAAGGCCTGAGTAAGGTCCACGAAGACAGTGAAGATCCGTGGGCCTCCCTCGAGGACGTTATGTTTCATGATGTTCATTATCAAGATATTTGCAGATGTACCAACATTTTTCTTGAACCCTGATTGTAAATGGTCCTCACAAGGCGCCGTTTTAGCCCACGCCTTAAATTCCTTTAGCAAGAGGGACCCAAACACCTTGCCTATACAATCCAGCAAGGCGATTGGTCGGTAATTTTCCGGGTCGCTTTTGTTGCCTTTTTTGAAGATGGGCACCACCGTCGCTGATTTCCATGATGGGGGGATTGATTTTGATATGGCACATCTCCGGAAAATTTCACATAGGAAGGCCGTCCATTCTTCAGGATGTGCCTTTAGATCCACTTCTGTGATCCCATCAGGGCCGGGCGCTCTGGAGTTCTTAAGTGACCTAATCTGACAACTTATGTCTTCGACATTATCCAAGATTATCCATTGTGCAGATTTGAGATTCTGCTTAGGAGCCCTAGTTGTTTCTGGTAGGGCAAAGAGGGTTTTGAAGTAATTCAGCGATTCGGATTCACCTACGTTGTTAATTATAGTTGATTTTTCTTGTGGTGTGGCTGAGTTTATTAGCGACCAAAATTCTCGGCTTTTGTTCCCTCGTATAGCTGTTTGGATTTCCTCAGCGTCTTGCTGGAACAATTTCACCCAATGCTGTTTGAGCCATGATCTGTACACCCTGGTGGCCTCTATGACTGTCTTGTCTGTTTTTGTGAGACCTTTAGCGAGGGCTTCCCTCTTCACTTTTCTTAGGACTCTCTTCTTTTCAACCAAGAGTTTGTCGTACACATACTTCCTGGGTTCTTCGTTGTTTTTCGGGCCCCTCTTCTTTTTATAGATCTCTAGGAGCGGTAGATAGTCTGTCTCGTTTACTTGAGTAGTGATGTTTTGAGCACAGTACTTCCGTTTGAGGTTGATTATTGCATTTGCTGACAATTTTATTTTTGTTCCTCTGACGTTTGTTTCCAGTTGAGTTAATGTCTTTGGATTTTGGATCTGGTTTGTCTGCCAGGTAACGTGCAGCAAGTTATGGTCACTTTTGCTTGTCCTTGTCACCCCAAATTCCGTAGTTAGTCTCGCCAGGCTGTCGGAGACATAGATGTAATCGATTGTTGCGTTACATAGGCCATTTTCCCAAGTGGGGAGAAAGGTTTCTTTGGCTAGGACCTCACTCATGTTGTGTAGATCCCTGGATGCCATCAGTTTTGACCATGCCCACCCTCTTGAGACTGTGGATGAAGTTTTTTGGGCCGAGTGTTCTTTTTCGTTATTTTTATCACAGGAAGCATTGATGTCCCCGCACAGCAATAGATGTAATGCCGCATGCGTAGCTGTGGCCGAGTCAATGGCTTGTTCAATCATTTTCAGGAAATTTCTAGCATCGACAGCCGCTGGGTTCCAGTAAATGTTCATTATGACTAATGTCGATTTTGCATTTTTACCTTTGTTTGTTTTATGCTCATCCAGTTTTGTGCTAGTCATAAGTAAAGATTGATTACTTCCCAAAACTTTTGCTTCAGACAGGCCGCAGTTATGTCGAATCGCAGTCAAGATTCCTGATGTCGGACGCCCTTTCGAGCCCTTTTTTGCAGGGGCCAAAAAGATGTTGTACCCGTCAAGGGAAGGCGACTCCATTAGCCAGGTCTCCTGGAAACAGAGGACGTCGAATTCTGATAGTTTTACATCACTAGGTGCCGTAAGGTGCCCGTGGCCTCTTGTATTCCAGGAGCAGAGTTTTAGGCCACCTGTAGCTGGTTTTCCGCCGCGTTGCTGTTGGTCGACTTACTCCGGGATAGGCGATTGCTAGCTTTTGTGTTGTTTTTGCAGCATTTTCGGGAACCAGTCCCACAGCTTTCTTGCCAGAGGTTTGCTGGAAGAAACCACCATCTTTGCTGGTTTTGCGTCTCGTCCAGGAGGGTTGGACCTCAATTGGTCCGGATGGACTTTAGCAGCGAGTCTGTTTGAGGACGTGTGATCACTTCACAACACTTTCTGTTCCTCACTGATGACCTGTCGTGATAGTCATCCGATGGGTGGTCTAAAGGTTTCAGAGGGCAAGTATTTTCAGTTCTACTACGATTTTTGGCTTCCTTGCAGAGGTCCTTGTCTTTCTCCCTTTGATCTTGCAGGTGGTTTATGGCCTCTTTGTCTCGATTCTGGCTCAGAACGGGCTTTCGCCGGGGCAAAACTGCACCGGCCCTTGAAGTGATTTCTCTCGTTGATTCCGTTAGATCATATCCCATTTTGAGCAGTTTGTTAGAGTCGCTTTCCAGTTGACTTTTAATGTTCTTTGAGGCAATATACAGGTGGGCCACTGCCTTTTTCCGTGTATGACTCGGGTCCACGATTAGTAAGTCTTCGGATCTTATTTGGGCTAATGACGGAATATAGCTGAACAAAGCGAGTACACCCCCTCGATTTAGAGTAATTACGTTGTCATTTCCCTCAATCTGTTCTAGTTTCATAATCCATCTTGTCGTCTCTCTTTGGACATGAGCTTTATTGTACTTTTCTGTTTTTGAGACATAATGGAATTTAGGAGGCCCGTCGTATGCTGGCCTTGCCTTTGGTGATGTTTTGTGTCTTTTTGGTGTTGTCTGGCCACGGGACGATCTGTCTTGCCTCTTGTATTGCTTCTTCGAAGAACTTGCTGCATTTCCAACTTTTTTATCCTTTGTGGACTCTTTTCGATTTCCATTTCTGGTGTTTTCGTCTTCGTACTCCACCCTGTGGACTTTTTTTCCTTCTTTGTTGTATTTGCTTAGATTTTCTGAGTATCGAGGAGTTGAGTTTGATGACTCTTTTCTTACGCTCTCAGGTCTTCTATTTTTGTAAAGTTTGTGGACGTTATCTTCTTTATTATTAAATTTGCTTTGGTTTTCAACGTTTTGAGGCTCAACTGTCGCTAAGTCCATGCTTGTTGTTTCGTTCCTTTTTTCCTGCAGGACTTCGTCGTCGCAGTAGGTGCTCAAGTTTATCAAATCCTCTTGCATAAATTCTTCTATTGTCTTTGGTGACTTGTTTGCACTCAAGACTTCAATTTTGTTTGCTAATGACGCTGGGGCCGTCGACTGTGTTTTTTCCCCTAGTCTATTTTTTAGTTTTTCGTTATCTTTAGACGACCCTTTGTTCATTTTTTTTTGTAGAATGAATACTGGCTCTAATGCTGGACGGGTTTCGCTCCTCACCGACGTTTGCCCCCCTTTGGCGTTAACTTTTGCTACTGATGAGGGCACTGTTGTGCTCTCCGTTAGGTCTATCGTGAGAGCAGTTTGGGAGCCAACTTCTTTGCAAAATGAACTGTTTAGGGCCTGGACTGGCCCAGTCCCCGCTGGGCCCAGAACCCTCGTTTGCACTTCGCTTACTTTGATGTTTCCCTGCGATATGATGTAAGCTTCCAAGAAAGACAATATTGTCAATAATGATGCTTGGATGGACGTGTGATCTTTCAATGTGTCGCTTACACCTTCGTATAGCTTCATAAATGGACAGAGAGCTATTGACACTGTCGACATTATTGCCGGCACATCCAGGTTATATGGCGTAGAAGTGCTTAGATTTTGTTCAACGGGCAGCGGTGGCCGCCCTTTCATTGAAGGAATGTGCCAGTCTGGCAGAGAACCCGTTTGAAACAGGCGTTGTAGCTGGGTGACTTCTGTCAGTTTCCTGCAAGGTTCATGCACCATTGAGAGGTCACAAAGCGCTTGACCAGTATTGAGAATTGAACCGTTGGTTTTTTGTTTGCATGATGGTGTGCCATTTAACTGAAGACTGCCCTTTTGCGTCGTCTTGATTTGCGTGTTTTCCAAGGGCTCTTTGGCAGTGTCTATAATTATAATTTCATGGTTGTCACCTTTCGCCAACAATGTCTCCTGGCCCTTCGGTTGTCCACCACTCTTTTCTTGGGTTTCAAATGATGAGGGTAGAGGATGATCGTTTTCCTTCGTAATCGAGGATCCATTCGCAATCTTTTGGATTATACGAGGGCTCTCTGGGCCCTCGGCCAGCTCTTGCTCCCCAGGAAGTAACACTGTCCTCTGAGGCGTCAATTTTTGGGGGCTTAGGATGTTATCGATACGGGGCGCCAGCTCTTTGATCACTTCAGTAATGCCACGAACCGCCTTTCCCATATTAATTGGGACCTGCGGTATAGGGTACTCAATCCGTCTTTGTTTGGAGACCGGCAAACAGTCATTCAGGGCTTCTAGGATTTCCAGGTCAGTTAATTCGGCCCTTCCAACGTTGGTGAAGTATGGCCTGAGGTTGAAAAAGTTTCTCAAATTAATAGCACTACCGTTTGTGTTTGTAGTTTTTTTTTCTGGGCTAGGCCTTTTCCTTTAGTTTGTAGCCCCTTTGTCGTTTTTTTTATGCTGTTTCTGCTGGAAACATTCCCGGTTTTGTGGGGCTGTGCAGGTCTTTGGCGTTTTCTGTTATTTGATGACCGGATCTCATCTGTTTCTTGGCTTACATCCCCCGGAGATGGCAATGGTCCTGTACTCGGCTCAGCATGGATCAGAGCCTGCACTTCGCTGATAGTTGCCAAGGGCGGAGCCTCGTCCGCTTCCTGGGCAGAGTCTGGTAGCTGGATGTTGATCAAAGAGGCAGACACTTGCTGGGCGGGCACGACCCCCCTCACAGTCTCCGCATGGATCTCGCCGCCCCCCCCTCTTTCTCGGGGCTCGGGGATCCGGGCTGTCGCTGGAGGAAGCGTACGGACCTGCTCGCCCACCACCTCCTCCACTCCCCGCTCCCCCTCCCCGGGGGCCTGCTCGGGAGCAGCCGGAGGCGGGAGGCTGCGATCGAAACCAGGAACGCTTGGCGGGAGAGGACCTCCCACTGGAGTTTCTCTGACTACGTCGTCTCCGCATCTCGTCGGCGAACGCACCCGCCCCCTCGCCTCCTCACCGACCTTGGCCGGCGCCGAATCCCCTCTGGGAGACGACTCCGGCAGGCGAGTGGGCGGCCAACCTGGGGCAGGCGCATCAACGCCGGCCACCAACGCCACTGGCGCCCGCTCCATGGACGCCGCGTCCACGGGCTCCTCTCTGCCAGGCCCCGCCGCAGCAGCCGACGGCTCCAGGTTTGTGTGGTCGATGCAGGTGGTTTTTGGTGGTGGTGTATTCAGCAGTTTAGTGACCTTGGATCTCCCTTTTGGTTTTGTGCGTAGTGGCTGGTCCAGCTTTGTATTAGTTATCTCTTGCAAAGTTATTATTTTTTTTATCGGTGTGGAGACTGTTGCAAGCGTTTTTAGACAAGCACTGCGAAGACATCGTCCGTCATTGTCTTCAAGGAGGGGAGGGGAGTCCATGGCGGCCCTGGCTCTGGCTGCCCGGCCTGCCAGGACTGCAGGACTGTCACTCTACGTCCACTCCGCGGCCGCTCCGCGGCACAAATGCTCTTTTGTACTGTGGGTCCACCCACCAGCACAACAATGGTGAAAAGACTCAGGAACAGGTGAATGCAAGTAGGAAAGGAGTGCAGTCCTCTCTAGCAGGGCAGGACTGTCACTCTACGTCCACTCCGCGCACCTTTGGTACAAGCCTGTACTACACAGTTATATTGGCAGCAGTAGCAGAGCAGCCAGACATATCTCAAGAGTAGTGAGGAGTACAAGTGTTTACACAAGGGACAGCAATTACTATTGTTCAGGCAAACACTGACTCAAGGTTTCTAAGTAAAAGAATATATATTTATTTACTCAACAGTTGTATAACATTTCACTATTATAAGCAAGATAAAAATCACAATCAAAAATACACCACACCACTTCCCTTCAATTCTAGACAAGTTAGGCTCACAAAATGAAGTGGGAGCAAAATGGCACTCCAGCAATTTAAAATGGAGGGAAAGACAAAGTTATTAGAAATTAGGCAAAACCAACAGGTAAGTAAGCAGTGCAACTGAACAAGAGAGACTACACGGGTAAAATCAGATAGAAAAGGCTTAGGGCCAAAGTCAATTGCTCAAGATAATAGGTTCAGTGTCATTTGCAGTAAAATTTGTGGCACAGATTCTGGACGAGGTTGGTTGGTAGAAAAGTTAGGTATAAGGGAAGAGAAGGACAAGCCCTCGGATTGGAGAAAGATTTGAAACATTTTCACCGCGACTGAGCGAAACGCACAACCTGATTTGCACAGTACCTTAAAACGGAGAGGGAGTGTAGCTGAGGCGGACATTCCTGGTGGTTCCTGCAGGCTCACGGTTCCTAAAGTGACTGTCGGGCTGACAAGAAGTAGGAAGACTGGAGGGTCCTGCGGCACCCAGGGAAGAAACCAGCAGCAGAGCAAAACAACGAATAAAAGGTTTGCTCCATAAAACCCAAGCAGGGTCCGACCTTCCTGGCTATCCGGCCCACTGTAGCTCTGTACAGCGAATTCGACAAGAGGAGGGGTCCTGGCTTGTAATTTGGGCGAACTGGTTGGTCCCAGCAGCTCAAGGGAAGAAGTTTCCTGGAGGATCTTCTCTGTCGTCGGATTTGGAGATTCGGACCTGCAACAGGGCTTCACCGGGCAGTTCAGTCGTTGTAGGGGTCCTCTTCTTCCAGTTCCTTGTTGGTTCTTTTGTTCCAGTGGCGACTCTGCTCTTCCAGTCCCAGAGACCTGCTTTTTATGCAGTTTTCCCCCATTCATACAGCCTGGCTGTCAATCACACAGCAGGGTGGCTGGCCTGGCAAGGCCAGTCCCCTTAGCCAATCAGACAAGAGTGCGACTTGAGTTGCTAAGGCAACCCATGGCAGGGGTCCGAAGATCCTTCCCTCACATCCTGCCCCTCCAGACTATCAGGCGCCTTAAGGAGGACTTCTGTGCAGAAGCCCGCGAAAAGACAGCGAACAAAGGAATCTTACCCAGTTTAGAGCATAAAGTAAAACACAAGAAAGACTTTAACAAAAAGAAATGGTGAATAAACCCAGCCGGAACCAAAATAAAATGTATTTGGTCAAGCGGGTTTATGTTTGAGGCTAATATAATAGCCTAAAATAATACCACGTTTATAAAGTATCATCGCGATAGAAAGGTTCGGGTAGATACCACTGCCACCTGCCAAGTCTTAACGTTAAGGGAGCAAAACAAGGCTCCAAGAGGCACAGACAAAAAGGGATAGGAGTTAACCCTTTCCAGTACTCCATGTAAGATGCGGTGTACTAGGTCTGTAATTTAAAGTGACTATATAAAGTTAATGGCAACTTTACCTGTTTCTGGGGGACAGTGTCATGATGCATACCCCTGGGCATCCAGACCATGTCCATCAGCCCCGGGAGCAGGCATCATGTTGCCTTGAGAAAACCTAGCAACACCTGCTAGGGGCTGTCTGGGTTCAGTCCTGGCGCCATAGGCGCCAGGATCAGAGGTGCACACTTACCTGATGCAGACCATGCTGCAAGAAGATCCAAGCCCATGTGAGGCATGGAAGGGACTACTTTACCTTAGGGACTATTTTGTTACTTGGGTGTGGTCGGGGAGGAATACCTACCTGGGACTACTTTGGAGGCTATTTAAACCACGCCCGAAGAGCAGCACACGCTTCGCGTTATTCTGCATCCGGCAGCGTAACGCTCACTGTGCCAGCATCAGCATCCAGCCTTCTGCCACACCCGCCTCGAACCTGGAGCACCTAGAAAGAAGGAAAGAAGCAAAGGTTAGAACAAGAGTATTACCTGATTTCTTGCCTGATTCCGGATTCATCGCACCTTCAAACCAGAGGAAAGACTTTGTTTTAAACGCGTTGCATCGCCAGCAGCAGCGCCGCGCCATACTCACCGTTCCACGCAGCATCTCTTCGATCTGGCGCTGTCTCCATCTTTACATCGCCGAATCCCGGCACCTAAGGGGGACAAGAAACAACAAGGTGAGCAGAGAGAACAGACAGAGACAATCTCTTTAGCCGCCATATGCTTACATGATTTTACCGCCGGAGGTATAATTCTTCAGCACGTCACACCTTCTAATGCCGCACCTGTAAGATAAGGAGAAAACAGCAAGTTTAACCCTTGGCATTATTTACCGGACAGTTTTGGGTAACACAGACTTTTACTGGAATGCTTTCAACTGTCAATCTTCTTATTGGGTCAAAGCTGCAAGATAAAAGAGGAATTGGACAGGAGTGAATTCCAGACATTTTGAACTCTTACGAACTATATACTTACGGCTCTTCGCCAGGACCTTTTGGAGTCAGGATTCATCTACAACTCTTCCAATATATTCAGGCCAGGTGAAGTAACTGGTCATCAACGCGCCCCTGTGTGCTTCGCAGGATGGAGAGCTTATCCTTCAAGAATATAAGGTGAGATTGCTAAGAGGGTGCTTCAGAGGTGATTAATGGGGAGGACTGTGGGGGTGCTATTACTTGAATCCACAAGTGGCTAAATTGATCTGTCCACTTGTAGGAGAATATTTCTACGGACAAAGCAGACAAGATTAGGAGGGCAGATCCAGTCAGTCATCGCTGCACTACGCATCACGTGGGTGGAGGCCGCAGCAGTCCGGGACAGACAGTAGTCTGCCCCAGAAGAATGGAGTCAGAGGGAAGTCTCAAAGACAACCCAGTGTCACTGCACTGAAGGTGCTGCGTAACACACACAAAAAGTGGTGCACTTGGGTAGGTGAGGCTTCAGTGCCCAAGATCATACAAAAAGTGAAAACACACACAGCAAAACACATGCAAGAGTGGGAAAAAGGCTCACACTCTTACCAGGTGAAAAAATAAACCCTAGAAATCCAGAAAAGCTGCTGAGGGACTCATTAGGTAAGGGGAATCAGCCATTTATTGAGAATTCTCCCTAACACTGCGCGCAGGGAGTTGTTCTGAATAACTTGTAGTTTTTCCATGTTCTTTGAAGATGTGCCTAAGAAGAGGGCATTGCAGTAATCTAGTCTTGATCCTGTATAAGCTTCTGCAAGCTAATTTGGTTTGCAAGTCACAAGAAGGAAGCAAAGTGAAAGGCCTGTCACGAGAGCCAGCGAAAGAAAACAGATACGTAATATAGGACATCAAGGTAAGTCAAGTGAAAGCAAAAATGAAGACCTTCAACGTAATCGCACTTGTGTCAAATCACCTTTTGGTGCAAAATGCAGAAAAACACTGCTTTATTCAAAACGCGAAGTAATAGCCCTGTATTACCTGTCTCAATGTTTCAGGTGGTTTCAATGTGCAGTACATGCTTCTCATGATAGGCAATACAAGCAATCAGTGAGCTTCTCACGCCTTGGCAAGCAAACTTTGCTACATGCAGCAGTCAGTTTCAGATACATTTCTATAGCAAGTCAGCGTTTCTACAACAACTACCGTTCTCACATGGCTCAGGCAGAACCTGGCCCACCTAATGCGGCCAATTCTACACGCTGAAGCCGTCGAGCTAGGTGAGGCAGTGCTCTGAAATACACTTGTCTGATCCAAACAGGAAATGCAGATGAACCAAGCAGACTGTGAGGCTAGATGCTTCTCGCAGTATACCCACGGTTCTCTTTGGTTAGGACATGTGCACAACAACACAGGACAAGACATTTAGAGGTAGTAAGGCACAATTTACCATGTCATCTGCAGATGGCTGCGCTATCGCGAGACAGAGAAGTGCATGAACGGATGGCCTAATTTCACATTGCCACCACAATTTAAATGACCAGCACATTGCCAATACATTTACAGACACTTCTTAGAGAGGGGAACTAAGGTGAGTGAGTATATGATTCAAAATATCAGTCCTTCAAGTAACTTTTCTCCAATAACATACTTATCTTGATATTTAAAAAAAATCAAGTATTTTTGAAGAATTTTGAAATGGGTCCATTTAAATATGTATACACACTGGCCGATAAGCAACAATGTTATCATTGGAGTAAACTCTATTGCTTAGACAGGAGTAGTCGTAGAAGGAGTGTATTTAGAATGACCAGAATCCTTTAGAACATTATATATATAACTATGATTGACTATGGAAAGTAATGGTTGCATGAATTGAAGTAGTAATGTAGGCAGGGCAAAATTAATTTGTTGACTTATTGCTTGACTCTATAACATTATAGTGATTTTCTTGGTATAAAGCTAGAGACCATCTTTGTTTAAATTGACACAGTTTGTTAAATACATTTCAAGTAAACGTTTCCACAGAGGGAAACGCCAGGTCAGATTTGTGAAAGGTACAGTGAGCTAAAACATGTGGCTGTGGACTCTGAGTGGGTACAGTCCCACAGAACATGTTACCATGTTGTGTTATTTCTTGCATAGGGGCGCCCTGACCTCTTTTTGTATGTAAAAAGGAACTTGGGGTTGGTCACCATAAGTTACCTAGGGTTATCCAGATGTGGACCCCTTGCTCACTGTGCTCAGAGAAGCACAGCTCCATCTCACTGATGAGGCCCGACTTGGCTGAAACATGTGTCTAAGGTTGCTGTTGGTACTTGTGTACAAAGGAGGATTGCCATTGCATTTCGGTGCTGGATTGCTCAAGTGGGTGGGACAAAGATTGACAGGCAAATGGGTATTCCTCCTTTGTGAAAGTTACAGTGAGCTAAACATGTGGCTGTTGACTCTGAGTGGGTACATTACCACAGAACAGTTTATCATGCTGTGTTCTTGCAGTGGTGCCCTGACCGCTTTTTGCCAGGTCAGATTGGTTAGAGATAAGGAACACAATCCTCTACAGAAAAGGAGTATAAAAACCAGGAACAGTAAGCGGGAAGTGTGGATTATTCAGGTGAAGTCAGCAGTAGAGGGGGAGAATGAAAAAGAGATGAGAAGGAGGGAGCACAGAGCGACAGATTGTGGAGCAGGAGAGGTATTGGCTGGGGAGTGAAAGTGGTAGTGCAGTTTCAGTGTGCATGTTTTGTGGCGAGTCTTTCAAGCAATTAGTGTAAGGAGTGAGTGTGAAGTAAAGGGTACAAAGTGAAAGAAGGGTGTTTGAGTAGTGGGAGACGTGTTGTAGTTGTTTGCAGGTCGAGTGTAGTAGCAAAAGTAAGAGTGTAGTAGAGTGGGAGGAGGGATAGTAGTGTGGGAGCAAGAGTAGTAATGTGGGTGGAGGAATAGGAACATCAAAGGGTGGACTAAAATGCACCTCACTGATGAGGCCCAACAAGGTCGAAATATATCTGGGGTTGCTTGTGTTTCCATGCAGAGGGGACCTAGTTTAGCAGTTTGGGCTGGGCCTCTCCCATAGGTGGCAGTACCTGACTGCTTTGCACATGGCTGAAACCATTTTGCAATTGGCACAGATGGGCTAAAAAACGATGGTGTGGAAGGTTGCCCAGAGCAGTGCCAGTGGTTCAGATTCATTCAAAACCTACCACCCATGGAGGCCACCAGGAGGTGCGGACATGATGACCACCTGATTGTTGCGCTCTGTCCCCTGCCCCAGTGTATGGTGGAGTGATAGCGGAGTTGCTGGCTCAGGACCCTTGCCAACCATGCCACAGAGCGGGGGATGTTGAGGGGCGCACTGGCCCCAGAGAGGAGGTGCCCCCCTGTCCCCGACTTGAGGGTGCAACAGGGAGCTCGGAGATTTTGGCAGAGGGGAGCTCCCGCAGCCTGGGAACCTGTTGGGGGAGGTACTGCGAGGTCCCTGGAGGGCAGCCACTCGCATTCCCTATCATTTAGGAGGACCTGCAGACCTGGTATCGGGTGACAGCGAGAGGCAGACCCTCGCAGATCTGCAGCTGTCAAGCCTCGTTGTGCTGGAGGCTGCATGGTCGGTCCCCGGGAAGGCCCGGCAAAAGTGGCGCCAAGGAGCAGCTCGCTGAGTTGAAGGCTCCACGGGACCTGCTGTTTGGAAGTACTGCAGCCTCCAGTGGCTTCAATGGGCTGGCAGAGGAGGCTGAGAGGACCGCAGAGAGGCCTGCCACTACTCAGGAGGACTCCAGGGGAGGGAGACAGGGTGCAGGATGGTCTGCAGGCCCCCACTGAGTGGTGCGCAGAGGGGCACCTGGACCATAGGGAGCACACACTGTTCAAGCCACCCTGCAGTGTTTGGAGCGCTGCCTACAGTGGGAGATCTCTGCTGGAGGACCTCTGGGTCCCCCGGGCCCCACTCCATACATGGACACTCAAGTAGGCCAGCCCATGCTGGAGGAGTAGCTCATGGTTCACCCATTGGAGGGGCACCCTCTATCTCTCAGCCCGGCAGGTAAAGGGGGTGGGGGAAGGGGCAGAGGGACCCAGGTGACAGTGTTGTACTCAGGTGATACAGTAGGACATTGGGAAAAGTGGTGACGGTGAGGTACTGAAGAGGTAGTGAGCGTTGGGTGCCCTGCGGCGGGCCCGGTCTAGGAACATCTTCAGAGCCAAATCACGTGGCCCTGGGTTGACGAGTGGAGGAAAATCAGGACGCTGGCATCCAGGGGGCTGGTTCTCCTATGACTCTGCTGCATCTGGATGTTTGTTGTTTCCCTCGCAGCTGCAGGGAGAGAGCACCCTGGGGGATTGGGCGGGTGGTGGAGGGCGGCCCAACTCATGGACTGAGCAGACCCAGCGACATGCACACTGGTAAATGAGCTGGAAGGAAACCCTTTTGCAATTCCGTTACAAGACCGTTGACATGACAAAGGCAAAGGGGGCAGTGAGTCCCCATCCATGCAACGCAGAGATAGGCGTAATCAAGACTGATATCCAAATTATCCTGGAGGAGATACGAGGGATGAGGACAGACTTAGGCGCCAAGGTGGCGGACCTCACGCCAAAAGTCGAGTCTATGGAGGAAAGGATGGAGAGCCTTGAGGCAAACCAGTCCTCAGTGGAGATATTTAGGTCTCAGGTGGATGCGCTGTCATGGTTCCTGCCCCTCATGTCCCCAGCCCTCCAAGATGTCAGGCTGGAGCCAGGCCACGATCACCTACATGGCCCTCAAGGGCCTCTCCATCCCTCCAAAGACCCACTTGGAGTCAGACTTGGCGCTTGTGGCACCAGACTCACTCACTGCCATAGGATAACATCGGGGATTGGACTTGTAGTGCATTGATGGGGACAAGATGGATGCCCCACATATTTCGGTTCCCAGAACTGCATGTGCAGTCTAGTCTTTTGGGTGTGGTTCAGCCCAGAGACACCTGGGATACCCAGAGACTATTTAAGCCACGCCCAGGCTGAGAAACAACTTTGTGTTTTCTGCACCTGCGGCATGACACTCACCATGTTCGGATCGGTCTCCAGTAGGGCTGCATCTTTCTTCTGCGCTCAGCTCCTGCAAGAACAAGGAACAGCCTTACCTTGCGGCGCTTCTGCCCATCATTCATCACTTCTTCTGTTCTGCAGGCATCTTCGGCGGTGTCATTCCCATCCCGGCACGCCGCTTCCTAAGGAAAAGGGAAAAGAACAGAAAAAAGGCATTAGTAAGCATTCAGCAAATCTTTGCTTATTTTTAAAGAATGTACGAGCTTCAAACGCTTACCTGAATCCCAGCCGCTCTGGGGGAACTCTGTCTCAGGAACTTCTCATCCATCTGCAAGAGGGAGAAGACACTCCAGGTTAGCGTGGAAACATCTAGAGGCGCCGCATTCCGCGCTTGTTCACCGCATTTCTTCTTCATAACCGGCATCCACGCTGCACCTAAAAGACACAGAAAAAGAACTCAATACAAATACAAAAGGGTCGCATCGCGCATCGCGCTCTCAATCACCTTCAGCGCTAATCATCTCAGCAGCACATCACCATCCCCAGACGCCGGCCATCATCTAAGGAAGGAAAGGAACGAAGTTAGAGAACTGTTCAAAAGACTCATTATACTTACCTGTCGGACTCTTGCCAGTGAAGTAACTAGGCAGCAACGAGCCCGCATCAATCAACGCCCCCCCTGCGCTGAAAGCAGGACGGAGAGCACACTTTCCAAGAAAACAAGGTGAGCTGTGGATCAAAGGGGAGGGTTGGACCCCGGGATGAAGGGGTTCAAGCACACAGAGACAATAGGGAGTTAAACTCTACCAATCCTGTGTTCAGGCCCAGTCTCCAGTCGAGTAGACTCCAGGGAAGGGTTCAAGGTTGAAAGAGGTCAGAACAGGCTGAGTGACGTCCCCGTGGATACCAGGTGAGCGTTACATGTGCACCTCCATGAGGTGGAAAGAAGAGAGGAGGTGCTCTGCCTTAAGGTGGCCAATACTAAAAATCGGGAGCGGCACAACAACCTTCCCTTTTTTGGACTAAAAGAAAAAGACGGGGAGTCACAGACCAGTTTGGAAATGACGATCCAAGGGATCATAAGAATGACCGTGGGCTCAAAGGAAGGCACAAGGGTGGTCCTGGTGTTACTCACCACTCCGAAATAGGCCGAAAATGTAGAGAAGTGACCTTGGAGATGTTGGTGGTATAAGAATCGATATTCAGCCTTCCAAACCAGCTCCCCTGAGTACAAGACTCAGGCTTCCTCAAAGAGGGGCTCTTTTCCACAATGTACCTCTCTGCTGTTTCAGTTGGGACAGACAGAGGTGTGAATTGAATAAAAGAGCGGGGAGAACACACACCGCCAATACCAATGCTGCAAGGAAAAACAAAGATATTAGATAGTGTTGAGGTTTATGCAAGTGATTAGAACAGTTGAAGTAATTGGGCAACTACCTAGATAGATATTGGAGTGGAGCTTCCCCAGGGTGATCTACAAGGAATATCACAAATGAGTGGAAATGGTCTAAATCAATATCGATTCCAACTATAGATATAGAATTGATAACAACTGACCTGAGTAAGGATATATTGAGGAAAAGGAGTCCAGGATTCTGAAGACAACGACAGGAGAAAATAACAAACAGGGATGTTACTATAGGGAAGTAGCCCCGAACGGCACGAGGAACGCACTAGTGCCGGGTTGGTGCAGTTTCAGGAAAGCGTTTATGTGCACTTAAGAGCAATCTCATAGGAAAGTCACTCAATGTCCCAGAATCCAACAGAAGACAAATATCCAAACAAGTCGTGGAGGTGACCAATAGCAGAGATGGAATAGTCAATTAAGTATGTACCTGAGTACACGAGTATAGCTGAGTAGCTGTAGAAATGATCTGAATAGTAGACAGCAATTTGGTTCTGAGTGCAGAGCGGCAACCAGGAACAAATACCGCAAGAGACAGAAGGAAGCCGGATCCAGTAGCGTTCCGAGTCCAACAACCAGACGAGGACGACAGGAATAAAGGAGGAGACGAGGTAATCCAGAAGTCAGGCAAAAGGTCAAAACCAGGAGTTCAGATGAGGAATCGTGTAGGTAGACACAAAGAGGAAAAAGGACGAAACCGCGTGTAGCTTGTAACGCTAATTAGCAGCAACGAGCCCCTTGGAAGACGGTGGTTTTATAGTCGTAAGAGGTGCATGGCTTGCTGTACGTCTTCCACGTACAAGACGTGTCAGGTGACCCGGAGTCCGTCGACGTTTGTACAGACGCCATGGTAGCCTGTACCTGGTCCATAGAGGACCTTTAAAGAAGTCGTATTCTGCAAGGAGGCCCGCGGGGAAGCCTGAAGTGTAACACCTGGATAGAGTGCATCGTGCTGGGGGTGGTGGTTAGGGGCCATGCCCAGTCCTTGCACGCCTCCACTACTATGGGGACAAGGTGAAGATTCCGAAGAAGGCAAGGCACATGGGTACCATTGGTTATGATGACTCGTAGGTCACAATCTTTCAAGATCTCCTCGGTCCACGCGCTCCAGAGGCAGAAGAAGTATGCCCCACTTACCAGATGGCTCAGAATAATGGGGTGAAATACTGACGGGGATACCCCTTTGTGCTAATCTTCGAGTGGGAGGGAGACCGCTTCCACTTGGTAACGGAGAGCAGAATCATGCAAACCACAGCCAATTTGGTGCATTCCCACCTCGAGGATCCTCAGATGGAAGGGGAGAAGGGGGTCGGAGCCTTTAGGACCCCCTCAGGTAAGTCAGTAAAATCTGAATGGCGCAAGGTCCAGGGGGTGCGGAAATTCCAGCGCCTAAATGCCTCCTCGCCGAGGAAGGACGCCACCTGATGGGATCTTGAGGACACATAAGGTTCAGTGTCCTTCTTGGTGCCCTCTTGGTCATGCTTCTGGACCTCCCCTGTGCACTGTGGCCCCACAGGAGGACCAACGGGGGAGGAGGAATGCAGAGTCTTGTGGGAGTACAATGTTTATTTGCCCTGGTTTGAGGGCGGTTACTGCAGACTATCGGTGTTGAGTTGTTGGATGGGAGAGATGGGGAGGGTGCACCAGTTGAGCTGGTGTGCCCAGGTTTGATACGGGGCTATTGGGCCTTTAAGTTGCTTGTGCATGGCAATCTTCATGTTGTAGTTAAAAAAAAGAAATGTATTAATTTATAACACGCTTAATACCAATGAATGGTTTCTAAGCACGGGATCGGGATTCCAACCTTTGTTGCACTGCGTTGTCTTACTTCCTAGACAAACACGTTGCCCCTGAGCTATCCTTCCTCCCCTAGTTGGGACAGGGAACTATCTCTGGTGGTTCGGCTGGTGGGACCATGATTAATGGGATAGGCAGTCGAATGCCTCGAGCAGGGTGTGGATGGGGCAAACTGATGGGTCGGGGGGGATCTGAAGGCAAGGGGGATGGGATGGGTGCTCGGGACACATGGTCGAACGCCACAGTTAGCGGTAAGGGGGTGGTATGGGTGGGAAAGGGTAGTGAAGGAAGAGGGGAAAGTGGAGAGGGGGACTTCATGCAGTGGTCAATAAAGAAGGGGAGGGTAGGTTGTCTAAGGGGGGATTGCAAGGGCACACAGCGAAAGGTGATGAAGGGCTATTGTTACGGACTTGATGGTCGTGCAGAGTATGAATACCTCCGTCCCCAAGTACCACACAGGCAATACCAGAAACACTGCCTGTGTGGTCTTTGAGGCTACAGGTGTGGTAGTCTGTCGGGCCTGGATTCGGGAACAGCCAGAAGAACCCCTTGAACGCTGTAAGGCAATAAATGTTTATGTACAGGGCAGAATGTAACAACACAAGAACACAGGAAGAGGTATCTAAGCACTGCTTACCTATGAGCACTGAAACGTCACCCAGAGATGGCGAGGAGGACTGGACCTCGGGCAATGATCCGTGGCTAGCTTCTCCTAGTGAGGTATGGCAGAGGTGATCCACCGGGATAGCTTGATGGAGTCAGGGGCACAGACAGGTAAACACCTAGCGTAGGGCCGATGGCCAAAGTTCCAAGACAAAAACGTAATCCGTAGAGTATCCAAAAGACAATTCCGTGGTCTGGCAACAAAAGGTCCAAAGTTCCAAAACAGATTCAGGGCGCAGGCAAAGACAGTCCGTAAAACAAAACGTGGTCGCGAAGGAAATCCAAATCCGAAACGAAGAACGAAGCTTCACACAATCCTGGAGGAAACAGCTGTGAAGCAACGTTTCCGTGTTTCCGAACGCATTTAACCAATAGCAGAAGTCACGTGATGCATAACACGGAAGTGTTGATGTGTGATGGAACGTCACGTGATCCGTGACGCGCAGGTATCCGTGAATGGTATTGGGGAACATCACGTGAACCGTGACGCGCAGGTCTCTGCGAAAGGCGTCGGGTGTTGTGACCAAGCGGGATTCTCCAGTTTAGTTGCCAATGACGGGAGGGGCGATACACGCCAGGTCTATCATGCCGTGCTCTACTAAGGGCGAGAGGACGTAAAGATGTTCGTGTGCCTGGGTGTGTGTGTCGGGTGATGGGATGGATGGAGGCTGAAGGCGGGTGGAGACGTGTACCTGTAGGGGGTGCACTTGGTTGTGCGGAAGACGTGACAGAGTCCCCCCTCAACGGCCCACGACCCCGTGGGCAGGCAGGGCAGTCCCTATGGAAACATGCAACAAGAAGCGGGGCATGGACATCCCGGGAGGGAACCCAAGAGCGGTCCTCAGGACCATAACTCACCCAGTCCACGAGGTACTGGAGCCGACCCCTGCGGAAACGAGAACCCAAGATAGCACTGACTTCAAAGACATCAGGAGAGGACACAGAGACAGGGGCGGGTGGAGTATTGATATGGGTAGGAGCAAGGCAGGGCTTGAGGAGGGAGGTATGGAATACTGGATGGATCCGCCAAGCAGGAGGAACAGAAAGGCGTAAAGCCACAGGATTCAGGACCTTGGCAATCTTGTAGGGACCAACAAAACGAGGCAGCAACTTGCGACAACCACGGATACGTAAGTGTCGAGTCGACAGCCATACCAGGTCGCCCACGCGGTACTCAGGTGCCACTGCCCGCCTCCTGTCCACCTTCGCCTTCATTACCGTCTGGGCCTCACGGAGATGGACAAGGGTCTGCGCATGGACCTCGGCCAGATCGCGAGCACATGCGTTAGCAGCAGGAGTAGCAGAGGAGAAATCAGGGAGTGGAAGGGTACGTGGATGTTGTCCATACATGGAATAGAATGGGGAAAAACCAGTAGCTGAGTGGCATGAGTTGTTGTATGCAAAATCAGCGAGATGGAGCAGATTGAGCCAGGAATCTTGGTACTGGATGGTCAGACAACGCAGATATTGTTCTAGGACTTGATTCACCCTCTCAGTCTGCCCATCGCTTTCTGGGTGATAGGCTGAGGAGAAGCGTGCATCAATACCCAGGAGCTTGGTAAGGGCACGCCAAAAGCAGGACGTAAATTGTGACCCGCGATCCGATATGATGACCTGTGGAAGACCAAAGAGACAAAAGATTGTCTTGAAGAATAAGCGGGCTATTGTCGGAGCTGAGGGTATGCCGGTACAGGGAATGAAATGGGCCATCTTAGTGTAGGAGTCGACGATAACCCATATGGTGTCATAACCCTGTCTGCGGGGTAGGTCCGTGACGAGGTCCATAGAGATCGTGTGCCATGGCTTGGGGGGAATGGGTAAAGGCTGGAGCAACCCCAGAGGACGTCCTCTACGTGACTTACATTGGGCGCAAATCGAACAGGTGTTTACGTAGTTCTCTATATCCCTTCTCATGGATGGCCACCAGCACCACCGCTGTAGTAGTTCTAGGGTGCGTTGTTGCCCTGGATGACCGTTTATAGCAGCATCGTGAGACCAGACAAGCGCCTCGTTGCGTACGTCGCATGTGGGAAGGAACATCTTGTCTTGGATGAATGGCAACCCCTCCTGAAGAACAATGTTCCATTCAGCGAGTGCATGAGGGTGTTGAGAGACCCATTGTCTAATGGCAGTAAGCATGGGCGGGGATGGTGTACACATACAGATAACATGGCCCTTCCCCAACAATGTGTCTGGGAACGAAGACAGTGGTTCCCCCCCGGGAGAGCGGGAAAGCGCATCCCTCTTGCCGTGGATGAGACCAGGCCTGTGCTTCACTACGAAATCAAATGCAGCAAAAAACAAGTGCCAACACACTTGTCTACTGTTCACGCATTTAAGAGAGGCCAGGTCTTGTAAGTTCTTGTGGTCCGTGTATACCACTGTTTGATGCCTCGCCCCCATGAGATGATGTCGCCATGTCTGGATCGCGTTCTTGATGGCCAGCGGCTCTTTCTCGGTCACCGTGTAATGGGACTCGGCTATGGAGAACTTCCGTGAGTGGTATGCTACCGGATGCAAACTACCCGTGGCTGAACAAGGTTGAGGCAGTATGGCACCCAGTGCAAAGGAGTAAGCGTCTGCCTCTAACACGAATGGAAGGTCTGGGTCAGGGTGTTGCAATACAGGGGCAGAAACGAGCCTGGCCTTAAGCGCCTCGAAGGCCTCTTGGTGTACAGAGGTCCAGGTGAATGGGACAAGAGGGCTGGTCAGAGCAGTCAGTGGAGAAACGATGGAAGAGAAGCCGGCGATAAATCGCCGGTAAAAGTTAGCAAAGCCGAGAAATGACTGGAGCTGTTTGAGATTGACAGGGGTTGGCCACTCCGTGACAGCACGGACCTTTGACTGATTCATGGACAAGCCTCCGGGGGTAATATGAAAACCCAGAAACTCCACCTCCCTCGAATGGAACAAACACTTTTCGGGCTTGGCGAACAAGGCGTTTTTCTTGAGGCGCGAGAGAACTTCTCTCACGTGAGCTACATGTTCCTCCAGGGAGGACGAATAGATCAAAATGTCGTCTAAATAGACCACTACGAAAATATCCAAGATGTCAGAGAAGACGTAGTTGATGAAACGTTGGAACGTCGTGGGGGCATTACAGAGCCCGAAGGGCATCACGGTGTACTCAAACAACCCCTGTCGAGAGCAAAATGCCGTTTTCCATTCGTCTCCATGCTGCATGCGGATCAGGTTGTACGCCCCTCTTAGGTCTAACTTGGTAAAAATAGACGCCTTTGTCAACCTGTCCAGCAGCGTGGAGATGAGCGGAATGGGATATCGGTTCTTTACGGTGATGGAATTCAACCGTCTATAGTCGACGCACGGGCGCAAATCGCCTTCCTTTTTTGGTACAAAAAAATAGGGCTGGCAGCTGGAGAACAGGAAGGACGGATGTGACCCAAACGTAAAGCCTGCTGGATGTATTCCTTTAATGCCCGTTCCTCAGACTGCGACAATGAGTAGATCCTGCCCCTTGGTATGGGGGCATCTGGGCGAAGGTCAATAGGACAGTCATAGGGTCTATGTGGAGGCAGACCCTCCGCTGTGGCCTTATCAAAAACTGTGTGATAATCGTGGTAATCAGTGGGGATACCCGCCATAACGGCCCCCACGGTATGCGATGATGTGGCGTCGGGTACTACGTCAACAATACGGGAGGAAGCCATAGCGCCAAGGATCGTGGCGGGTGAGGCGAGCGACTCAGATTCTGTTAGGCAGAAATGTTGGCATACCTCTGACTCAAACGTTACTTGACCTGTTCCCCAATCGATGAAAGGGTTGTGGTGTCTCAACCAGGGAATACCCAAAATGATACCGAACTGTGGCATGGTGATGAGGTCGAAGGACATGTACTCCCTATGGGTGCTTTGTATCACCACTTCCAGAGACGCGGTCTGATGCTTAATCGGACCAGAAGCCAGAGACGTGCCGTCAACCGCTTGCACCGGTTCTGGGTGTTCTTTTTTAATCAGTGGTAGATTGAGACGATGGGTTAATGCAATGTCGATGAAACAGCCAGTGGCCCCTGAGTCAATCACGATATGTACAGCATGGACGATCTCCCTGGTAGGCTTCAGTAAGGCATGAACTACAACCGGTCTGATAGGACCGAAGGTGGGCTCAGTGGGGGTTGTAGATAGGCTCGCCAGTGCCCCCTGTCTCATGGGCGAGCCTTCTGAAAACCCGGCGTCTTGTTCTTTGGTCGTCAGGGGCATTCCTTTACATAGTGCCCGTTTAGTCCGCAATAAAAACAGGCATTATCGGTTCTCCGACGTTCTCGTTCAGACTGTGTTATTGGGCTCCGGATCCCGCCTATTTGCATAGGTTCAGAGCTGGCGGAGGGAGCCGGGGCTGACTGGCTAGTGAATCTTGTTTCTGCCTTCCGTTCGGATCTACGGGCGTCCACCTGTAATGCAAGATCTACTAGATCTGTGAACACAGAGGGAAGGGCAGGAACCACAGAGAGAGTGTCTTTCATGGTATTACATAGACCTCGGTAGAACACGATCGCCTTCTTTTCCTCTGGCCAGGAAGTCTCTGCGGCGAGCTGATTGTATCGGGTAATGTACTCAATTAGCGTTTGCCTACCCTGTGTGAGGTCTAATAGCTCCAGATCCCTTGACTGGGCCTTATAACGGGTATCGAACACTTTAGCCATCTCCGTCACTAAAAGATCAAAGTCGTACAAAGCAGGGTGGTCGTTCTCCAGTAACGGGTTCGCCCAGGAAGCCGCTACCCCGGACAAATGAGACAAAAGGAAGGCGGCCTTTGTGACAGAATCGGGGAAGGCCTGGGGCCTACACAGGAAGTGGAGTTTGCATTGGTTTATGAAAGTGCGATACTTCCGGGGGTCGCCCTGGTAGCGTTCTGGAGCAGCGAGAGGGAAGGAGGTCGGGAGCAATACAGGAGTGGGGACGGGGGCAGGAGTAGGGGCGGGCTGGACTGGAGGGGCGGGGTCCCCAAACTTGGTGTCTGCGGGCAGGGGATAACGTGTGCTCTGCAAAGCATGAAGACGATGGTGTATGGCAGTTGTGGCGGCAGCCATGTCGGTCCTAAGGGCCGCCACGGCCTCCATTAAAGCAGTCACTGGGTCCCCGGCGGAGGGATTCATGATCTGAACGTCCAAGAGGCTTCACAGTCTGTTACAGACTTGATGGTCGTGCAGAGTATGAATACCTCCGTCCCCAAGTACCACACAGGCAATACCAGAAAGACTGCCTGTGCGGTCTTTGAGGCCACAGGTGTGGTAGTCTGTCGGGCCTGGATTCGGGAACAGCCAGAAGAATCCCTTGAACGCTGTAAGGCAATAAACTTTTGGAACTACTAGACATTTACTTACCTTGGAAGACATTTACTTACCTTGGAGGAATCTTCACCTTCTCCGAAATACCAAACAGAGTTATTTTGTGCTGCTTGGCTTTTTCCCCTTTCAGGGCTACGCAGGGAGTACGCCATTCGGGTTGGCGCTGTTTTCTCGGTCCAACAAAGGAGGAGAGCTCTTGGAACAGACTCTATCTCTTCAAGAAGAAGGGATCACCGGAGGAACCAGCCACTGCTTTATCGGATTTCAAAGTCTCCACCAGCGACGCTAATACCCAGGTGAGACCTTCTAACAGTGAAAGATTGCAACGCCCAACAATGGCTACGGCTGAACAAGTGCAAGAGCTGGTCAACGCTGTTCAAGGACTATCTATGGAAGTACAAGGTCTCAAGGTGGAAAATTAAATACTGCGACAGATGGTGACCGCAAGAGATGCCCATCAGTCGGATCTACCCCCTGGTGGCGGGAAGGTTTGACGGGTTCCCGAAGAGGGTGAAGGAGTTTCTGGATGCTTGTGTTGTCTATTTCACATTCAGACCCATGACTTATGCATCGAACCGCACCAAGGTGGGGTTCCCTAATTCCAACATGGTTGGTAATACCCTGGCATGTGTCCACCCCCATTGTTATGTCAGCGAATCCCATACTACAGGACTACAACGCCTTTGTAGCACTACTTCTACAAACATTTGAAAGGCAAGAAATCGGCTTCTCGCCTGGAGAAGTGCTTCTGGATATCAAACAAGGTTCTAATGACCTTCTGACCTATATCTCTGCCTTCAAACGGCTAGCCAGCGAGGTAGGCTGGCCAGAGTCGGTACAGTTGTAACGCTCACCTGGTATCCACGGGGATGCCACCCAATCTGGCTGGACTGCTTCCGACCTTGGACCCACTCCCTTGGAGTCTTGTTCAGGTGAGGACCAGTTCTTGGTTTTTGGTATGATGCGCTCTCCGTCCTGCTGTTCTGGGCAGGGGTGCGTTGTGGATGAGCGCGTCGCAACCTAGTTGCTTCACTGGTGCGGGCCCCTCAGAGTCCAGACCTGCTGCGACTCAGTTTGTTAGGTAAGTCTGCTGTTTTGACAGCTTGTCCTTTATTTGTAATTGCCCCAATTAATGTCTTTCTTCTTTCTTAGGTGCGGGAGGAGATCTGGTGATGCCGTGCTACCTGGGGCTGTGCACGAGATGGTAAGTGAAAGCGCGGAATGCGGCACTATGTGCTTTTCTTGTGCTAACCTGTTTGCTGTCCCTTTCTTGCAGGCCGCTGTGATGTTCCGGACAGTATGTTGCCGAGAAGATGGAGAGCGGTGAGTAAGGTGTTGTTCAAACTGCCTTCTAGTACCTATGCGTGTTAACCAGCCTTGTCTTTCTTCTTGCAGGTCGTTGAAAGGCCCGGGATGGACGTGGACCAAAAGCAATCCAATTCAGGTAAGCGTGTGCCTTTTGATTGTTTTTTAAATGTGAAGAATAAATGCTTACTAATGCTGCTCCTCTGTTCTCCACAGGTTGCGGCTTCCAAGAGAGAGAGCGAGCGTTCGCCGAGATGCTGGATGTTCAGGATTCTGGAGCGGAAGACAGAAGCAGGGCTCGATAATAGGTAAGCGACTACTAATGGTGTTCTTCTTTTCTTGTTCTTGCAGGTATAGAGCCCGGAATGCAGAAGAAGATCCGACAGACCGTGGTGAGCGTCACGCTGCGACTAGCAGAGTAACGCGAAGCATGTTCTCCAGCTTGGGTGTGGCTTATATAGCCTGCAGGTACCCCAGGTGCCCCCAGGCCTGACCACACCCTAAATGCTAGACTGCATGGCTCAGTTCTGGAACTGAGCCATGCGGGGGCATCCATGTTGTGAAAATGCCATTGTGATCTCCAGCTCTCCCATTTCTCATATGATCCTGGTGCCACATTGACTCCAAGAGAGTCTTGGGGGACATGATGGGGCATTGGGGCCATGATGGAAGACCATGGTGCAGTCCAGGTGGCCTGACTGCCAGGGCCAGGGGCAGGGGTCATGACAGCAGTTCACAGTATTTCAGAGGGGTCTGCATGAGGAGCTCAAAGACGAACTGGTGCGGGTCCCCAGCCCACCTACCTGTGAAGAATTGTGCTCTTCAGCTCTTCAAATCGATTACCGGATGTCCGAACGAAGAACAGAAAGGTGGAAGGGCAAGATGCCCTCAGTCCCGCAGTCCGGACAGCAGACATCCACAAACCCCTTAATAGTCCACTGCAGTGAAGAGCCGATGCAGATCGGGGCGGCTCGAGGCCCATTGACACCGACAGAGAGGAACCGACGTCCAGACAAAGGCCTTTGTATGTACTGTGCCTCAGACACCCACCTACTAACAGATTGCCCGGAAATTCTCCCACGGAGACGGAAAACAGCAAACCCCAGTTCTACGAGGAACCACTAGCCGGGGTTCTTCAGAAGGTTCCTAGAGTAATACTAAAGTTGAGGAGGATTCCTGTCTGATGGTGTTAAGTATCATTCTTCAGTGGAACAACTCAATGAAGAGAAAGGTCCTCGTGCTAGTTTATAGAGCAGCGGGGAATTTTGTGGACATTCAATGGGCCAAGCAAGAGGGTCTCAGCCTCCTATACAAGGAAGAGGAACAAAAGATTGAAGGAGTGGATGGGCGCCCACTTTGTTCTGGTCCCATTGTCCAGACCACCTCTCCGCTACAGGTCTCTATCCTTGATCACCATGAGGTAATTGAATTTGTTGTCCTTAGCGCAGCACATTTCCATGTAATATTGGGAATCCCATGGCTGCGTAAGCACAATCCTCATATTGACTGGACACTCAACACCCTCAGATTCTGTTCTGAATACTGCAAGAAATGTTGTTCCTCAATTTCTTCGGTTGACTGTGCTTCAGTGTCCTCTTCTGCCCTGCTGTCGCCGGAGGGGTACATAGTTTGAATTCCATCTTTGAGACCTATACGGACGTCTTTGAAGACCACATTCCAAAAGAACTGCCTCCCCACCATCCCAAAGACTGTGTCATAGAGATAACTCCTGATGTCATTGTTCCCTTTGGGCGGATGTTCTCCTTGACAATACCTCAACGCAAGGCCCTCTGTGAGTACCTGGATCAAAATCTCCAGAACGGTCTCATCCGTCCCTCCAAATCCCCTGTGGGGGCTTTTTTATTCTTTATAGCTAAGAAGGACTCACAAGAACTCAGACCATGCATAGACTTTGGGGGGCTGAATAAGGTCCCAGTGAGGGATCGGTACCCTATGCCATTAATCAAGGACATACTAGAAGCGGTGGAAGGAGCAGTCATCTTTAGTATACTGGACTTGAGGGGTGCCTACCATTTGTTGAGAGTCAAAGAAGGGAAGAATGGAAAACTGCATTCCGCACACCGTATGGCCTCTTCGAATATTGCGTGATAACATTTGGGCTGGTTAATGCACTGGCAATTTTCCAGCGGTTCATGGACCGTATGTTTGCTGATCTGCTGTATGTAAGCGTCATAGTCTACTTAGACGACATATTGGTATTTTCAAAGAACCCCAGCCTTCGCAGTCAACACCTCACTGAAGTCCTGGAAAGACTACTTTGCCATAGCCTTTATGCCAAACCCGAGAAATGCCTCATTGCAGTTTTCACAGTCCCTTACCTGAGTTTCATCTTATCCGCCAATGGAGTAGGCATGGACACCCAGAAGGTATCCTCCATCATCGAATGGCCTGCACCAACCTCTGTCAAAGAGATTGAGGCTTTCCGCGGCCTCACACATTTCTACAAGAGGTTTATCTCTACATTTTCTGAGCAGGTTCTTCCCATAAACGCGTTGCTAAAGAAGGATGTACCATTCGTTTGGGATTCCCAGGCTGAATAAGCATTCCAGAATTTAAAGACTGCCTTTTGTTCTGCTCCTATCCTCAAGCAACCAGATCAATGACTGCCTTTCATTGTTGAGGCCGATGCATCAGCGGTAGCCATCAGAGCTGTTCTTAAACAGGTACATGAAGGATTGGAACATCCTGTGACTTACCTTTCCCGCACCTTGACTGTCAGCGAGAACCACTGTTCAGTCATTGAAAAGGAACTGTTGGCAATAAAGCAAGCCTGTGCTGAATGCAGGCACCTGTTGCAGGGTTCCAGTCATCCGTTTGAGATCCATACAGATCACAGCAACCTCAAACTGTTACAGCAGATGGAATGTAAGAACACGTGTCAAGCCAGATGGGCCTATTTCTCTGCACAATATGATTTCTACATACCGTATCTACCGGGCAGCATTATCGCCGACAGTCTATAAAGGAGTCCATCAGTCTACAGCAATCCTCCTTTTCACAGAGACCGTTTTCTACAAGATGTGTCATTTGTGGGTTCCATATCCAGATCCCTCCAGGAGGTCAAGGCTGCATCTCTTCCTGCCCTCACTCCACTCACTCAAAATCAGTTGAACTATTTATCGGAAAAGGAAGGTCTTTGATTCCACCAGAACATGTTGTTCATACCAGAAACTAAACAACAGTTGCTGATTATGTCGTGGGGTCATGAGTCTAGTCTCGCTGGGCATAAGGGTGTAGCAGCTACCTCTGATCTCATCTCCTGAACCTTTTGGTCGCCCACAATGCAAAAAGACATCAGACAATATGTACTATCATGTCCAGTATGGGCTAGAAGCAAAATCTTCACTTCAAAACCTGTGGGACTGTTAGAACAATCTGTACTCCCTACAGAACCATGGGTGCACGTTTCCACCAATGTCATGGTGGATCTTCCTCCATCTCAAGACCACACCACAATCATTGTTACCATTGACAGCTTCAGTAAATTTGACCACTTTTCCCCTTTAAAAGGAATGCCGTCCGCCCCAGAAATGGCACAAGTATTCCTCAAGGATGTGGTGAGATTGCACGGTTTACCAGAGACTGTATTATCAGACAGAGTTTCACAATACACCTCTAAGTTCTAGAAGACATTATGCAATGTGGAAGGCATAAGGAGGGCACTTACATCAGGTTACCACCTGCAGTCCAATGGGCAGACAAAACGCTTAAACACCACCATGGAGCAATACCTCTGGTGCTTTGCCAACACAGAACAATACAACTGGTTCTCCCTTTTGCCAATAGCGGAATTTGCATAAGATAACACCACTCATTCAGCCATAAGGATGTCTCCGTTCTTTTGTACATATGGACGTCATCCGAGAACATTTCCTACAGGTTTGTTTCAAGCAACCAACTTACCTGCGGTAGGTGCACTCTTGGAAGCTATCACCGAAGCCCAAAAGACAACCATCTTTAACCTGGAGGAAAGCCACAGCAGATTTAAACAGCAAGCAGACATACATCGTAGACAAGTGCCTGAATGGAAAGAAGAGGATTTAGTATGGCTATCCACCAAATACTTTCCTCGCTGGACCCGTCCTTCCAAATTGGCACCTAAATATCTAGGTCCTTTCCCTATTTTGTCTCGCATGAATCCAGTTGCTTTTAAACTTAGGCTACCCAATCCTCTGCAGCGTATCCATCCAGTGTTTCATGCATCCTTGCTCAAGGCCTATATTCCTGACGTACATCGTAGGAAACAAACCCATCGATCAAACATGAGGAATCCATTTCCTATGAAGTAGACAGGATCATCCATACTCGCTATCATAAGGGGAGATTACAGTACCTTGTGAGATGGAAAGGCTATTTCCTCAGAAGAAGACTCATGGGAACCTGTGGCTAATATCTCTGCACTCACTTGCCTTCAAAGATTTCACAAACTCCATCCGGGCAAACCCAGGGCGGACCCTGTGCGAAGGAGGCATACTATCACGAGGGATGGTTACTGGAAGCTCTGGTCTAGGTGGAGGAGCCACCATTAACGTGCCATTGTTATTCCTGGTGGCGGTCTAGCCTTTTTTTCTGGTTTCCTACTTCTTCTCCATGGCCCCATCCCCAGAGCGTTGCAACTCTAGGTGTTACTTGCACTCCACTCCTGCTCGCTCCGTGCATAGCTGTTGGGTTCTGTTCAGCTGTCTTTTCTCCCCTGTGTGCATTCTGCCACACTCTGCCTTGCTAACCGTCCTATGGTTACTTTACTTCTCAGTCGGTACTTTTAGGTCGCGAGTCCCACTCTTCCGTCACCGACTCTCTCCCTCTTTCTCTCACTATCGCTCTTCCTAACCTCTCTCCCTTTTATTCGTCTTTCGGATTTCCGTTAGTCCTCTGTTGGGCTCTTTTTCGATTCCAACGCTGTTTATTCTTCGTCACAGGATCTTTGCTCCCTTTCTGTAGTCTGTGGGACTTTGGGAATTCTTTGGCTTGATTTACTTTCACTTTGACAGCGTACTTGCTGGCAGAGATTTCTTTGTTCCCTTCTCGGTTCTTACTGTTACGCTGCGCTCTGCCTGAACGGATACTTACCCTGTTCTGCTGTTTACTTTTCATTTCTCGGCTCTGTGCGCTCTTCGTTCTGTTTCTCTTATGGGTAATTGCTTTCTGGCTCCCTCCTTTTGATTCCTCCCCTCCGTTATTCGTATGAGCTCATTCAATTCTTTTGAGTACACCTTCTTGGATTCCTATTACTGCATGCTCGACAGAGTCGCCTACCTGCAAATCCAAGATTACCTGGAGACCAATCAACTGTTAGGCCTGCGTCAATCTGGCTTTCGTCCTCAACACGGAACAGAAACAGCCCTCGTTGACCTCAAAAGCCAGATTGATGGCATCAAGGACAACAACAAAGCAGCCATCCTACTCCTCCTAGACCTCTCAGCAGCCTTTGACCTGGTTGACCACAAAATACTCTGTAACCACCTTTCATCTGTTGCCCACTTCTCACACTCTGCTGTCACTTGGATACAATCTTTCCTAGCCAACAGAACCATGAGGGTTTTTTCATCTTTGGCTGCAGCAGACCCCATCCCCATCACATGCGGTGTCCCACAAGGGTCCTGCGTCTCCCCTACCCTCCACAATATCTTTACCAAACCCCTCTTTGACAAATTGGACCATCTGGGTGTCACCTACACTAACTACGCGGATGACACCCAGATACTCCTCACCATCACTGGCAACTACAACACTGACGCCACCAGGATCAACGAAATCTTCGCCATCATTCAGGCATGGATGGCCATACACGGCCTCTGCCTGAATGATGAGAAGACCGAGCTCCTCTTGGTCGGCTCCCCCAATAACCTACAGAAACTCAGCCCTGACTACTCCAAATTCATCATAGATGGCAACATCATTCCAGTTGTAAACCATGTGAAAACCCTAGGCTTCTACCTAGACGCCAATACCAACCTCTCCAAACAAGTTAATATGACCGCCTCAGCTACCGCCTACACGGGGAAATTAATTAGGGCTTGTAAACCCTTTCTATCTACAAACAGCTGCCTCATTCTGGCGAGGGCCCTTATACAATCTAAGCTCGATTATTGCAACAGCCTCTACCTTGGTGCCAACCAAGCTATAATCAAGAAACTTCAGATCCTCCAGAATAATGCGCTGAGAGCAGCTCTAAACATTCCCAGGAGAGAGCACATCTCACACATAAGACTAGCTTGTAAATGGTTATCTATCCAACAAAAAATCGACTTGAAAACCCTCTGCCTCACCTATAAAGCCCTAAATCACCTTGCCCCCCAGTACCTCACCAACAAATTCTCCCTCAAGCCTAACACAAGACTCACCAGATCATCCAATACTCTCTGCCTCACCGTGCCCAGATTCTCCGCCAAAAGAGCGGGGGGCTCAAGCTTTAGTGTCCTTGCCCCTCAACTCTGGAACACCTTGCCACTGAGTATTAAATTGACCAAATCCTTCCAACTGTTCAGAAGATCAGTCATTAGCTGGCTTCTAGAGAAGGAAATCCCCAGATAAATTAAGCTCAGTCCCACTTGCGTTTACTGTACATACCTTGAATAGATGATTGTCTTAGACCTGCACCAACTGTATATATTGTACATACCTTGAAATGCTCCTACTGCCTGCCTGTATACTCTATATTTGGCATCTTAACGCCACAATTGTATAACTGATTATTTACTGTAATTATGTAACCTATCCTTAAGCGCCCATTTACCCCTGGGTCTGGAGCGCTATACTAAATAAAACAAACAAACAAACAAACAAACAAACATGCATTGGTTCCAGCCTACGGTCCTCCTCATAATGTGCCCATTCTTTTGGATTTGCTACTGGAATACTGATCCTCTGTGCCATTTCTTTTTCTTTTCTTTGGAATTGTGTGCCCCTCTGGAGAAGCCTCATCTCATCATCCAAGAATTCATTTCACTACTTTTGGAACTACTAGACATTTACTTACCTTGTAAGACATTTACTTACCTTGGAGGAATCTTCACCTGCTCCGAAATACCAAACAGGGTTTTTTTGTGCCGCTTGGCTTTTTCCCCTTTCAGGGCTGCGCAAGGGGTACGCCATTCGGGTTGGCACTGTTTTCTCGGTCCAACATAAGTGCCGAGCTCCCGGAACAAACCCTATCTCTTGAAGAAGAAGGGATCACTGGAGGAACGAGCCACTGATTTATCGGATTCCAAAGTCTCCACCAGCGACAGCGATGCTGATACCCAGGTGAGACCTTCTAACAGTGACAACAAGGCACTCTCCAGCCTGGTTCCGTACACCTAGGCACCTTAGGTCTGGAATTAGGAGAGTATGCCTGAACCCAAGTGCACGCGGTCACTGTGTCATCAAACCGTGGTGACGCACTTCGAGGATGCCCTGCTGCTGTGCCCCACTGTGCCCTGAATCGAGCTGATCCCTTCATCAGGAGCGGAGAAATCGCCACTGTCCCCGCAAGGAATCATCTCTAGAACCCAGCCACTGAAAGCCACAAAACCGCACAATTGCAGGATTTGAACCCGCAACCGAAGTGGACTCGACTGCCGAAGTTTGGTCCAGAGTGCACCGAGGGTCGGTGAGTACTTGCAACCCTTACCGGTGGACCCTGGTGTCTATCCATTTTTACGCACGAGTGTCCCCTGAGGTCCACTCTTCTTTATTGAGGTAGCCTGTGCTACCGAGCTATTCCCAACTCTTGGATCCTGTTCTGCCCTCTTGCGGAGACCCCCCTCGAATAGTGGGAATTTATTATTCACTGCCTCACCTGCCTTCCTGAGCTGCTACAGCCCCTGCAAGAGACCCCGTTTTTGCCAAATCGCACAATCGCGTGCATCTGCATCTAAAAGTAATTTTGAGAATAAGGCTCCACTCTTCTTAGGGATTTTACTGCCTCTAAGTCAGGGTTGATAAAGTGAAGGACTGACTAAAGTATACTCGCACTGCATGCTCCCTTTCTTCACAGGTTGTGGACCCTTACTGTGAACTAGTCCTTTAGGCCATTGGTAACTGTATAAGACGGACAACCATGTGGACTGGAACTGGATACATAAACGCAAGAGATATTGTTGTAGGGTGCTATTTGTGCATTTGATTTGACCATCAGTTTGTGGATGATGGGAGCTGGAAAACCTATCGTCAATCAGAAAAGCTGTGCTAAGCGCCTTCCAGAAATGTGACGTGAACAGTGAGCCCCTGTCAGTGATGATGATGGACGGTAATCCGAAAGAAACGGAAGACATGTCACATGAATAGGTCAGCCAGGACAGGGGCCCTTGGGATACTGTGCATGGAACGAACAAAGCCATTTTAGTGAAATAGTCAATGATGACCCAAATAGTGTAGAATCCTCGGACCATAGGTAATTCCACTATAAAATCCATGGACACCATGTGCCACGATTTATAGGGCACAGGGAGAGAGCGTAAAAGACCCACAGGTTTTCCAGGTGATGTTTTGCACTGAGTGCATACAGAACAAGAGGAGACATACTCTACTACGTCACGATACATGGATGGCCACCAACACCATCTGCAGAGGAGATCTAAGGTCTTTTTCCTGCCAGGATGGGCGGCGAACAAGGAGTCATGGCCCTACTGTAACGCACTGTTTTGTGTTTCTTCATTTGGCAGATACAACATTCCCTGGACAAACGGTACCCCGTTACGGACATCAAGATTGTGATCCTGCAGTTCGTTTGGTTTATTTACCACCCACTTCTGTAGCAGGTCCTTTAGCGAGGGTTGTGCTGTACAACTACAAATCACAAGATCAGCAAATACGTTGAGTTGTTCTGAATAAGCCGGAATTGCTCCAGTGTTCAGCCGTGAAAGAGCATCAGCCTCTGCAATCTCCCGAGCAGGGCGGTAGGTTATGTGAAACTCGAATTGCATGAAAAAAGCGTGCCACCAGGCTTGACGTGCGGTCAGACTTTTCATCGTCTTGAAGGTTTGTATGTTGTGATGATTGGAAATAAACCGTACTGTGGTGTTTCACCCCCAGGAGGTGATGGTGCTACTCCATAAACACATCTTTTTTGGCCAACAGCTCCCTCTCAGTAACCATATAGTTCTGTTCATATGATGCCAATTTCCATGAAAAGAAAGCCACCGGATGTATATCACCGTTGTAGGGGCATTCTTGGGAAAGAAGACCCCTGACAGCGACACCGGAGGCATCGGCTTCAACAATGAATGGGACTTTAGGATTCGGATGGTGTAGAATCGGTGCCGTGGTAAAAGCTTTTTTCAGAAAGTCATAGGCTGATCGAGTGGCGGAATTCTAGACAAAAGACACCTTTGAGCGTGTCAAAGCAGTAAAGGGCGAAACCACAGAAGAAAAAGAATGGATGAAGATGAATGGGACTTCAGGATTCGGATGGTGTAGAATCGGTGCCGTGGTAAAAGCTTTTTTCAGAAAGTCATAGGACGAAACCACAGAAGCAAAAGAATGGATGAAGCGTCGGTAAAAATTGGCAAAGCCAATAAAAGACTGGAGAGTCTTAGTGGAAACAGGTGTAGGGCAATTCAAAATCGCTTTCACTTTAGAGTGATTCATCCTAACACCGTGGTTGGTTATGTCATAGTCCAGGAACTTGACCTCTGCTGCTTTTATAAACACACTTTTCAGCCTTCACCTACAAGTGATGTTCCCGCAACCATTGTAAAACTGATGACACGTGTTTAACTTGCTCTTGGTATGACGGGGAGTAAATGAAAATGTCATCCAAATAAATGATGACATACTGCTCCAATATGTTGCTGAATATATTGTTCATCAAGAACTGAAATGTGACTGGTGCATTACTTAAGCCAAACGCTAGTACCAGATACTCGTAAAAAGACTGTACCGCGTCTTAAAGGCGGTCTTCCATTTGTCGCCTTTTTTGATGCAAACTAGGTTGTAAGCACCACGTAAGTGCCTTATCAATGTGCTCTTTAAGTACTAGATCCTCTTGTCGGTTTAATGAATAAACTCTGCCAGTAGGAATTTTGGATCCGGGAACAAGCTCAATAGGGCTTTCATATGGCCTGTGTGGTGGTAATTGCTCGCCCATGCCCTTATCAAACACATTAGAGAAAGCGATATAATCAATTGGCACACAAGTGTTCTTAATGGAGACGGAAGCAATGAACGGAGCCAGATCAAAGAACGCCAGACAAGGAGAACCCCTTGTAACTTCCTAACAGTAAAAACAGTGATCATTGCAGTATGATGAACGGAACTGCACTAGACAAGCAGCCCAGTCAATGACGGAGTTATGTTAATGTTAACGTTAAGGGATATTCGTACCGCACACTATCAGCAGCGGAGTGGTCCCCTGGCGCTCTGGTGGATCTGTAACAAAGGGGGGTAGGTTAGGCATGTTATTAGGACAAAGTTTGGAAAAGAGCAAGGGAGCTGTGAAGTACTGTTGGCAGCTTCAGTTTGGTTAACACCATTCGCTGAGCATATTGGTGTGTTATTTGGTTCTGAGTCCATCGTGTGCTGTTTGGGGGTCTATGTGGTTGTTGTTGCAATGTGGTGAAGTATGTGCAAGTTGCTGTGGCTTTAAGAGGTGTGGTTGTGTTTGGTTAGAGTGTGAGAGGTGTGTGAGCAGTGGAGAGGATTTTAGTAGTTTTGGGGTTGGTTAGTATCCTTGTTAGGAGAGATGCATATTCCTAATGCGTCTCCTTCATGATTTCAAGAAGGTTGTCTTCTTCGGTGGGTAAGTTTTGGCGTGGTAAGGCTGTCTCATCTCTTTGTCATTATGCTAAATTAGCTACTTTAGTGTTTCCATCTTTGAATCCGGCTAGCCCTTTTATCCCAGTTTGTCCTTGCTGTAACCTAGGTTTGGATTGATTTACTTGCGAGCTAGGCCCATGCCCTGCGTCCTTTCTGATTGGGCAAGGTTGTTTGTGGTGTTGGGCATGTATGTTAAATTTCTGTTCTCATGGGTTTGTTGCTTGTGTTCTAATTTACTTAGCGTTGTCTCTCTTGTTCTTGTAGGAGTTTCCTTTAGTTGGTCTTGGGTGTTGTCCTTGCCATCCTATGTTCTGTCAATCTGTTTTTTGTGTTTCTTTTTCGTTGTTTTAGTTGTGTCTGTTGTTTGTTTGGTTCTAAGGTGTTGAAGCCAGGTTTTTAGAAGTTTCTTAAATTTTAGGTGGTCTTTGGTGTTGCTTATTTCTTTCGGGAGGTTGTTCCATGTTTTTGCAGCTAGGTGGCAGAAAGAGGAGCCCCCTAGTTTTTTCTGGACGTATGGTTTTGGTTCCAGGCGAATTTCATTGCTTGATCTGAGGAGTCTCGTTGGCTTGTAGATTGTTATTTTCTTTTGTAGGAATTCTGCTCCCTTTCCGCTGATTGCCCTGTGTGTTATGCACATTGTTTTGAACGTGATCCGATGTTTGATAGGGAGCCAATGTAGTGTTTTTAGTGCCGGGGTTATGTGGTCTCTTCTGGATAGTTTGAGGAGGAGTTTGGCTGCTGCATTTTGGTTGCGTTGTAATTTCTTCAGGAGGTATTCCGGCATCCCGAGGTAGAGGCTGTTTGCGTAGTCGATTCTTGACCTGATAATGGCGACGATTATCAGTGTTTTGTGGGTGAAGGAGAGGAAAGGTAGTATTCTTCTTGTGTGAAGGAGGAAGAAGCATTTCTTAATTACTTGTGGTTCTAAGGCTAGGGCATTGTCCATTAGGACTCCCAGGTTTTTTACTACCTTAGGTGGTGTGGGCGTGGTTCCCATTTCCGTTGGCCAGGGAATGTGGGTGTAGTGTTCTTGGTTTTTGGATATCATCATGATTTCTGTCTTTCCTGGGTTGACTTTCAAGTTGTTGTCGTTCATCCAGTCAAAGATTTCTTTTAGACATTCTACTAGGGTTGAGTGATCCGCTTGAGTATCTTCGATTTTGTAGATGATTTGCGTATCATCTGCATAGTTGTAGCATGTAATGTGGTATTTTTTGAAGATCCTGATTACTGGAGTCTGGTAGATATTGAAGTATAGTGGTGATAGTGATTATCCTTGTGGTACTCCACAGTCGTTAACTTGTGGAGTAGATTTGAAGGGTTTTATCTATACAGTTTCTGTTCTGTCTGCTAGGAATGATTTGATCCAGAGTAGTGCTGTGTCTGTTATACCTATATCTTCCAATCTTTCGATTAGGGTGTCTTATAGGATGGCTTACTGTGTCAAAGGCTCCTGAGAGGTCGAGCAGAATCAGAGCCGAAGCTGTGTTGGAGTCACGTTTGTTTTTAGGTCGTCCCAGATGGATAGTAGTGCCGATTCTGTTCCTCTTGCAGGTCTAAAGCCGTCTAGCAAGTGGTGTTTTTCTACATGCTCTTGGGTTAGTTTGTATGCGTATGTTTCTAGGAGTTTTGCCGGATCGAATGTCTCTACTGATATTCCTGGGAAGATTTGGAGTTTGTGCTGTGGCTCCTCGTGAGTTTGGGATGGTTGAGTGTTAGGGTTGGTTGGTCTGTTTTGTATGATTTGTTGGATGTCGTTGATTTTGTTTTTGAACTGATCTGCCAAGTTGTTGCATAGTTTTTGTGAGGGTATTGGAGTGTTGTGGCAACCTGGTGGGTTTCTCATTTCGTTTATGATGTTGAACATTTCTTTTTGTGTGTTGGTGGCATTGATGATTCCGTCATCAAAATGCCTTCTCTCTGCCTTTTGAAATTCCTTCTTATATGATCGGATTCGTTTGAGGAACTGAGTTTTCTTATCTTGGTCGTATTCTTTCCTCCATTCCAATTCCAGCTTCTTCTTGTTCTTTTTCATGGTGCTTAGTAGTGCAGTGAACCATTTTGCCATGCTCTTTTTCTTGAGGGGGTGAATGGTTTTTCCGGGGTGATGTTTTCAATTTTCTCTGCAATCGATTTGTGGAGTAGCTCCACTTTCCCGTCTAGGTCTGCCTTCTCCAGTTCTGCTGTTGAAGTTTGGTCATCTCCAGTTGTTCTATTAGGTTGCTTGCTTTGACGGTTTTCCAATTTCTTTTTGTGGTGGTTGGGATCTTGAGGGGCTGGGTGCTGACTAGAGTCGGTAGTGTGATCACGAATGGAATGATGAGATGGTCGCTCCAAAGTATTTGTATTGGTGGTGCCGTGGTGATACGCTTTTTCTTGGTAAAGATTGCGTCAAGGGGGTGTCCTGCCGAGTGTGTTGCCCCTTTGACCAGCTGTTGTAGTTTCATGTTTGTTAGCTGCCCAATTAGTGAGTATTGAGATTTGACGTGTTTTTCTTCGAAACAAATGTTGAAGTCCCCCAGGACTATTAGATGTTCGTGTTCGATGGCTTTGTTGGTGACAGCTTCTATGAAGTTGTCGACGAAGTTTGCATTGTATGTCGGTGGTCTGTAAACCAGTATGAATTTAATGTTGTGTTTTGGATTTGTCGATAGGTGTATGATCATGGATTCACAGTTCTTGATGTTAAGAGGTTTGTCTGTTTTTGCTTTCAAGTGTTCTTTGAATGCTATTGCTAGGCCTCATCCTTTTTTTCTTCTTTTTTCTGTTTAACTGAAGATATTTGGTGGGGAGGTAGCGTTGGAGTTGGATTTTGTAGTTGTCATCCAGCCTTGTTTCTGTGATGAATAAGATGTTGATGCCGTTGTCACAGAGAAGGTTGTAGATCTCTGTTGAGTGTTTTGACATGGATCTTACTTTTATTAGGTTGCAGTGGATATTGCAGGTATAGTTTGTTTTGTGCTTTATTGTCCGCATTGTCTTCTGCCTAGTGTTGAGGTTTCCGTCCAAGTCGATCTCTAGCTGAGGTGTCGGTACAGTTGTGTCTGTGTCGTCAAAAAGCTCTTCAAGGTTCAGTCTTGGGTTTTTGTTTTCATCAGGCTATTCTTCTAAATTTTGTGTCTGTCGAGTGAAGGATCCTCTTATTTTAGTGATGTTAGGGGTTAGGGTGTCTATTATGTTCCTGCTATCTCTAGCTTTGGCCGTTCTTCTTGGGCGTGGTTGTTTGGTTGTTGTTCGTTCTTTATTTATACGTTAGGTCGGTTCGTTCCAGTGAGTGGTTATTTGCGAGGTGTGGAGTTAGGTATATGGATTTCTCTCTTCTCTCTGCGCTGGTTATGTTATCGTTCTTGTCTGTGGGAGTGTGTTCTGTGGTTGTGAGTCTTCAATGGTGTTCAATCGGGTATGTTCTTTCTGCTCTTTGTCTTTCGTTTGGTCCAATTTGTTTTTGCAGCATTTTGAGTTTTGAGAATGTTCTATTGTTTGTTTTTTGTTTGGTTCGTTGTTGTAGAGTTGGTCCTTAAGTTTTGGTCCTTCTGTCTTTTAGTTTTGGACTGGGTGTGGGGGATTGTACGATATAAGCTTGGGCTCTGTCTATTGGGGTGCACTAGTCGGGTGATATCGCTAGGGTAATTCAGTCACTGTCTCGAGTTTGGCTGTCCAGTTGGGAAGATCTACTAGGGTTATATCGCTGGGTATTTCAGTGGCTGTCCCTAACGTGGCTCTCCCTGGGAGAGACTTACAGTGACAAACAAATCTTTTATGGTGTGAAGCAGGGTGTTATCCTAATATCCAGTACTATCCTAGAGGGCACACGCTAATAGTCACAGTACTATCCTAGAAGGCAGGGGTTAATAATCACAGTACTATCCTAAAAGGTATAAGCTAATAATCACATGACTTTTTTGTTGTGGTGCTTTCTAGATGTGATTCAAGTCAGTAAGTGGTAAACTGTAAAGGTGTGTTGCAAGTTAATAATCACAGTACTATCCGAGAGGGCAGAAGCTAATAGTCACAGCACTATCCTAGAAGGCACAAGCTAATAATCACAGTACTAACCTAGAAGGCAAAGGCTAATAGTTACAGTAGTATCCTAGAAGGCACAAGCTAATAATCACAGTACTATCCTAGAGGGCGTAAGCCAATAATCACAGTACTGCCCTAAAGGGCATAAGCCAATAATCATAGTACTATCCTAGAGGGCACAAGCTAATAATCACAGTACTATTCTATTGTGGTGCTTTCTGGATGTTATTCAAGTTGGTAAGTGGTAAACTCGAAGGGTGTGGTGGAAGCTAATAATCACAGTAGTATCCTAGAGGGCACATGCTAATAATTACAGCACTATCCTAGAAGGCACAAGCTAATAGTCATAGTAGTATCCTAGAAGGCACAAGCTAATAATCATAGTACTATCTATATGTGATTTAAGTCAGTAAATGGTCAACTCTAGGTGTGTGGTGCAAGCTAATAACCACAGTACTGTCCTAGAAGGCACAAGCTAATAGTCACAGTAGTATCCTAGAATGCAGAAGCTAATAATCACAGTACTATCCAAGAGGGTACAAGATAATAAACACAATACTATCATAGAGGGCACAAGCTAATAATCACAGTACTATTCTATTGTGGTGATTTCTAGACGTGATTCAAGTCGGTAAGTGGTAAACTCTAAGGGTGTGGTGCAAGCAAATAATCACAGTACTATCCTAGAGGCCACAAGCTAATAATCACAGTACTATCCTAGATATGATTCAAGTCAGTAAATGGTAAACTCTTGAGGTGTGGTGCAAGCTAATAACCACAGTACTGTCCTAGAAGGCACAAGCTAATAGTCACAGTAGTATCCTAGAATGCAGAAGCTAATAATGACAGTACTATCCAAGAGGGTACAAGCTAATAATCACAATACTATCATAGAGGGCACAAGCTAATAATCACAGTACTATTCTATTGTGGTGCTTTCTAGATGTGATTCAAGTCGGTAAGTGGTAAACTCTAAGGGTGTGGTGCAAGCTAATAATCACAGTACTATCCTAGAGGGCACACGCTAATAATCACAGTACTATCTTAGAGGGCACAAGCAAATAATCACAGTACTATCGTAGAAAACACAAGCTAATTGTCACAGTAGTATCCCAGAAGGCACAAGCTAAAAATCACAGTACTGTCTATATGTGATTCAAGTCAGTAAATGGTAAACCCTAGGGGTGTGGTGCAAGCTAATAACCACAGTACTATCCTAGAAGGCACAAGCTAATAGTCACAGTAGATCCTAGAATGCAGAAGCTAATAATCACACTACTATCCTAGAGGGCACAAGATAATAATCACAGTACTATCCTAGAGGGCACAAGCTAATAATCACAGTACTATTCTAGAAGTCAGAAGCTAATAATTACAGTACTATCCTAGTGGGTACAAGCTAATAATCACAGTACTATCCTAGAGGGCACAAGCTAATAATCACAGTACTATCCTAGAGGGCACACGTTAATAATCACAGTACTATCCTAGAAGGCACAAGCTAATAATCACAGTACTATCCAAGAGGGCATAAGCTAACAATCACAATACTATCATACAGGGCACAAGCTAATAATCACAGTACTATTCTATTGTGGTGCTTTCTAGATGTAATTCAAGTCGGTAAGTGGTAAACTGTAAGGGTGTGGTGCAAGCTAATAATCACAGTACTATCCTAGAAGGCAGAAGCTAATAATCACAGTACTATCCTAGAAGGCAGAAGCTAATAATCACGGTACTATCCTAGAGGCCACAAGCTAATAATCACAGTACTATCCTAGAGGCACAAGCTAATAATTACAGTACTATCCTAGAGGGCACAAACTAATAATCACAGTACTATCCCAAAAGGCACAAGCTAATAGTCACCTAATAGTCACAGTAGTATCCTAGAAGGCACAAGCTAATAATCACAATACTATCTAGATGTGATTCAAGCCAGTAAATGGTAAACTCTAGGGGAGTGGTGCAAGCTAATAACCACAGTACTATCCTAGAATGCACGCGTTAATAGTCACAGTAGTATCCTAGAATGCAGAAGCTAATAATCACAGTACTATCCTAGAGGGCACAAGCTAATAATCACAGGTGTGCTGCAGGAGCAGCATCGCGCACCCAACCCGCACCAGCTGCATGAGGTAAGTCTGCTGGCTACTTACCCGACCGCAGCGTGATTGCATCGAATTTGGATTGCTCTTAGCGCCTACAGTGCGGTAATCACCCACACCACTAGTCTTTGTAGGCTAGTGTATATGCCGCCCATATAACCTAAAGCACAAGCAAATGTGCCCGAAAGCACAACACCACCATCAGCCTACACGTGGCCTGACCCGCTCCAAGATGGCAGCTCCTTGTTTCGGATCTGCAGCCACAGCCTGAAGCTGCACTGCCTACCGTCGCCCCATTGGCTGAGGCTCCCTTCTTGGCCACCAACCCGCGACCGGAGGCGTGAGCCGGCCCACCTCCAGGAAGGCCCTCAACAGCAAGGCCAGTGCCTGTCCAAGCCTGTTGGCCGCAATCACCGTTGGAGCAGGAGCTCCGGTGTGCTGCAGGAGCAGCATCGCGCACCCATCTCGCACCAGCTGCATGAGGTAAGCCTGCTGGCTACTTCCCCGACCGCAGCCTGATTGCATCGAATTTGTATTACTCTTAGCGCCTACAGCACGGTAATCACCCAAACCACTAGTCTTTGTAGGCTAGTGTACATGCCACCCATATAACCTTAAGCACAAGCAAATGTGCCCGAAAGCACAACACCACCATCAGCCTACACACGGCCTGACCCGCGCCAAGATGAGGGCTCTTTGTTTCGGATCGGCAGCCACAGCCTGAAGCTGCACTGCCTACCGTCGCCCCATTGGCTGAGGCTCCCTTCTTGGCCACCAACCCGCGACCGGAGGCGTGAGCCGGCCCACCTCCAGGAAGGCCCTCAACAGCAAGGCCAGTGCCTGTCCAAGCGTGTCCTGGCCTTCCTAGCCTTCCGCCAGAACCCCTGCCCAAGTAAGGCCCCACTCCCAGCCACGCAAACCAAAGGTACTGTACCCTACCATGTGTTGATTCACCCATGAGCCAAACAACAGTATTCCTGATGCACTTGCATTACTGACATTTACCCTGGCCGTAATCGCACTGCATAGCCTACTAACTTAAAAACTGGATTCACCATGATGTGTTTGCACTGGATATGCCTAACATTCGAATCTATCTGCGCTGCATTGTTGCACTGTTTACTGTGCTGCACCTGACATTTGAGTCTAGCTGTGCTGCATTTCTGCCTGTTTACTGTGCTGCACCTGACATTCGAATCTAGCTGTGCTGCATTTCTGCACTGTTTACTGTGTTGTACCTGACATTCGAATCTAGCTGTGCTGCATTTCTGCACTGTTTACTGTGTGATACCTGACACTTGAATCTAGCTGTGCTGCATTTCTGCACTGTTTATTGTGTTGTACCTGACATTCAAATCTAGCTGTGCTGCATTTCTGCACTGTTTATTTTGTTGTACCTGACATTCGAATCTAGCTGTGCTGCATTTCTGCACTGTTTATTGTGTGATACCTGACACTTGAATCTAGCTGTGCTGCATTTCTGCACTGTTTATTGTGTTGTACCTGACATTCGAATCTAGCTGTGCTGCATTTTTTCACTGATTATTGTGCGATACCTGACACTTGAATCTAGCTGCACTCCATTTTTGCACTGTTGTACCTTGAGGTGCTCGACATTCAAACCTAGCTGTGCTGCATTCTGCTCTGTTTTACTAGCTGCTATTTGCTATTTCGCCCTATTGCTAGAATTTGAATCTAGGTAGGCTGCACTAGCTGCTACTATCTACCTACACACTGCATCTTACCCATTATATGACCTCCAAATCTAGTCAACAAAATGTTCCTCCCAGGAATTTACTCAATACTGTTGAGGATTATTCTCCACATCCGCATGCCCGCCTAGCTTTGCCTTCAGCACGATCAGCCTAGGCATCACCTCACCCCTCCTCATAGAGCCGAGCACCACAATCATGCTTCCCCAATTCTCTCCTCCATGCCTCTCAGACAGGCTTACCAGACTACGGTCCAGACTTCCCAAACGACAAGAGCCCCGAGCCAGGGACTCTACCCAATCCGAACTAACCAACCGAACTACCATTAGTACCTGCGCTAACCTCACGTTAAAAAAACTCAAACCCAACTCACTCAATACTATGACAACCAAAAACAAAGTGCACAAGACAGCGACCACCCCTACCAAAACCACCGCCCCACCCATAAAAGGTGCCCTCATTAACGCACGTTCCATAATTGCCCATGCCACGGACATCGCTGACCTCATCCTAGCAGAGGATCTAGATTTTTTAGCCAAAACATAGTCCTGGCTCCATGCAGCCGCAGGCCCAGCCCTTTCGCTAGCCATCCCCAACGACTACACCATCATCCGAGCTCCGAGCGGATAGAAAGGAATCCAGAGGCGGAGGCCTGGCCATCATTGCCAAAACCCACCTTAACATCAGACTCGATTCCGCCACACACCTCCCTTCATGCGAATCACTTACAGCGAAGCTGCCCACTGCTAAATCCCAAACGATATCCATTCAACTACTCTACAGACCGCCCGGACCCCTCGGATCTTTTGAGGAAGACCTCAGTGCCACCCTCACCGACAACCTTAAAAACTCCTCACAATGCCTCCTCCTAGGAGATTTCAACTTAGGTTACAAAGACCACCAGGCCACCCTCACCAATAACACTTTGTCTGAACTAGGCTTCACACAAAAAGTATCTGGCCCCACCAATAATAAAGGGAGAACCCTTGACTGGGTTGCAGACTACAACTGCGCCGCATTTATCACCAATAACTCTCCTCAATCCTGGTCTGACCATCATCTCCTCTCCTTCTCCTTCGAAGCCTCGAGCCCCACAACCGACATGGCGCTAGCCGCAGCCATTCCCACGAGAAGCAAGAAAAACATTACAGTGGAAAAACTGATCCCTCTTATCCTCCCTGCGCTCAACCAACTCCCTGCTTCCAACCCCTACGACCTTGTAGAAGGCTATAACAATACCATGCGCACAGCCTTAGACGCCATTGCACCATTAAAACTAAGAAAATGCAAACCTAAAAAGCACCTCAACCAATGGTTCTCCAGCCACCTTAAAGCGCTTCGATTGGAAAAACACAAATTGGAACAAGTCTGGAGACAGTCTCCCACAGACCACAACAAGTGGTCTCAATAAAATAACGGCCAATTACAAAAAAGAAATCATAGCGGCCAAACAAGAATCCTATAACCAGAGAATTGCACAATCCAACTCCAGTACCAAAGAGCTGTTCACAATTATCAAAGAATTGGAAACACCAGTGTTAATCCCAGATACCTGCGTGAAGAATAAACAATGGTGCACTAGTGTCCAAAATGCACTAAACAACAAAGTCACAGGTCTTCAAACCAAAATTAAAAACAAGAAAGACTCCCTCACCACTCCAACTAACCCCACTAACACCCCCCAGAGCCCTCCACTCACATACCCTACACCCAACATCACTCGCTTCAGCTTCTCCAAAGTCTCTACTCTCGAAGTGGAAAAAATCATTCTCAGCCTTAAACCATCCAACTGTAAGGGCGACCTCTGCCCCCCACAAATCATTACAGATGCGGCAAGAGACCTCTCGCCATTCATCACCAGACTCATCAACGCATCATTCTCCTCAGGAACAGTCCCCAGCAACCTCAAAGAGTCTTGGGTCCTCCCCCTCCTTAAAAACCCTTCCCTTGACCCTTCCATCCCGACCAACTACAGACCCATTACCACCGTCCCATTCCTGCTCAAGATTCTAGACAAAACAGCATACCAACAAATCCAAAAACACCTTGAAATAAACCACCTCCTAGGTATGCGACAATCAGGCTTCAGACCCCAACATGGGACTGAAACGGCCCTCATTGATCTGAAAGCCCAAATAGACTCCCTTAGAGACAACGGGAAAACTGCACTACTACTCTTACTAGACCTCTCTGCGTCGTTTGATCTAGTTGACCACAAAATCCTATGCAACCATTTAGACTCAGCTGCCCACTTCTCCCAAGAAGCCATCAGCTGATCGAGTCATTCCTCAGCAACAGATCCATGCGTGTCTTCTCCACCTCTGCTGCTGCCGACCCCATCCCCATCACATGCGGAGTCCCACAGGGCTCCTGCGTCTCCCCTACTCTGTACAACATGTTTACGAAGCCCCTGTTTGACGATCTAGATGGCCTGGGTATCACCTACACCAATTACGCCGATGATACACAGATCCTCGTCCCGCTGACGGGAGATTACAACCAGGATTTGGCCTTGGTGAACAAGGTGTACCTCATCATTCAGGCATGGATGGCTTCGCACAGTCTATGCCTGAATGATGACAAGACTGAACTCATCATCCTTGGTTCCACCTCAAATCTAACCAAACTAAACCACAACTACACCAACTTCATCATAGACGGGAACCCGATGAAGGTAGCTAAAGAAGTGAAAACTTTAGGAATATATCTCGACTCCTCCCTAACCTTCCACAAACAGGTTAGCTCTATGGCTTCCTCCACGGCCTACATATGTAAGCTTATAAGAGCAGCCAAACCCTTCTTATCCACCCAGAGCTGCATTACACTAGCCAGAGCCTTGGTATTATCTAAACTGGACTACTGTAACGCCCTCTACGTAGGAGCCAGCAAGCAAATTACCAACAAAATTCAGACACTACAAAACAATGCTCTCAGAGCAGCCCTTAACATTCCCAGTAGAGAACACATTTCCAGCATCAGGAAATCCCATAACTGGCTCAACACTTCAGACAAAATCCTGCTGAAAGTAGCATCACTAACTCACAAATGCCTGAACAACGCTGCCCCACGCTACCTGGTAGACAGAATATGCAAATACACCCCCAACAGACCTACCAGAACTTCCAACGCAGACCTGCTCATAGTTCCCAGGTTCAAACGCGCCAAAATGGGCGGCAACAGCTTCCAGGTGAAAGCACTCCAACACTGGAACGCCCTACCACCATCCCTCAGGACACCCCAAACCTACACACACTTTAGACGTAACTATATCCAGTGGATAAAGAACAAGGATCTCTAATACTTCTAACCTCTAACACCACACTGCCGCAATCCTGTAATGTATGTTTATTTGTACATTTTATAAATGTTTGAATTGTATTATAGCCTTCTTGAAAAACTGTACACATCTATTGTCACACTGTAATACTGCAATGTAATGTATAAGCAACCTGTAACCAAGCTTTGAATAACCATGCTGCTCAGGCGCCCTCATACCTTCGGGTCTGGTGCGCAATACAAATGATTAAACCAAACCAAACCAAACAGTATTATTCTATTGTGGTGTTTTCTAGATGTGATTCAAGTCAGTAAGTGGTAAACTCTAAGGGTGTGGTGCAAGCTAATAATCACAGTACTATCCTAGAAGGAAGAAGCTAATAATCACAGTACTATCCTAGAAGGCAGAAGCTAATAATTACAGTACTATCCTAGTGGGTACAAGCTAATAATCACAGTACTATCCTAGAGGGCACATGCTAATAATTATAGTACTATCCGAGATGGCACAAGATAATAATTACAGTACTATCCTAGAGGGCACAAGCTAATAATCACAGTATTATCCTAAAAGGCACAAGCTGATAGTCACAGTAGTATCCTAGAAGGCCCAAGCTAATAATCACAGTACTATCTAGATGAGATTCAAGTCAGTAAATGGTAAACTCTAGGGGTGTAGTGAAAGCTAATAACCGCAATACTATCCTAGAGGGCACAAGCTAATAGTCACAGTAGTATCCTAGAATGCAGAAGCTAATAATCACGGTTCTATCCTAGAGGGCACAAGCTAATAATCACAGTACTATTCTATTGTGCTTTCTAGATGTGATTCAAGTCGGTAAGTGATAAACTCTAAGGGTGTGGTACAAGCTAATAATCACAGTACTATCCTAGCAGGAAGAAGCTAATAATCACAGTACTATCCTAGAAGGCAAAAGCTAATAATTACAGTACTATCCTACTGGGTACATGCTAATAATCACAGTACTATCCTAGAGGGCACACGCTAATAATCACAGTACTATCCTAGAGGGCACAAGCTAATAATCACAGTACTATCCTAGAGGGCACACGCTAATAATCACAGTACTATCCTAGAAGGCACAAGCTAATAGTAACAGAAGAATCCTAGAAGGCACAAGCTAATAATCACAGTACTATCTAGATGTGATTCAAGTCAGTAAATGGTCAACTCTAGGGGTGTGGTGCAAGCTAATAATCACAGTACCATCCTAGAAGGCAGAGGCTAATAATCACAGTACTGTCCTACAAGACAGAGGCTAATAATTACAGTACTATCTTAGTGGGTACACCTTATAATCACAGTACTATCCTACAAGGCACAAGCTAACAATCACTGTACTATCCTAGAAGGCACAAGCTGATAGTCACAGCAGTATCCTAGAAGGCACACACTACTAATCACAGTACTATCTAGATGTGATTCAAGTCAGTAAATGGTAACCTCTAGGGGTGTGTTGCAAGCTAATAAACACTGTACTATCCTAGAAGGCACAAGCTAATAGTCATAGTAGTATCCCAGAATGCAGAAGCTAATAATCACAGTACTATCCTAGAGGTCACAAGCTAATAATCACAGTACTATCCTAGATGGCACAAGCTAATAATAGCAGTACTATTATGTTGTGGTGCATTCTAGATGTGATTGAAGTCAGTAAGTGGTAAACTCTAAGGGTGTGGTGCAAGCTAATGATCACAGTACTATCCTAGAAGGCAGAAGCTAATAATCACAGTACTATCCTAGAAGGCAAAATCTAATAATTACAGTACTATCCTACTGGGTACAGCTTATAATCACAGTACTATCCTAGAAGGCACAAGCTAACAATCACAGTACTATCTAGATGTGATTCAAGTCAGTACGTGGTAAACTCTAAATGACAACCAAGCCAAGCCCAAAATGATTTTGCATTGAGGGGCGGCGATGATATCAAACATCACCTCCTTGATGTGTCCATCTTCAGTAACCATCTTTATGGATATGGTTTGCTTCGTAATCATACCCGAGACCAATGCCGTACCATCCACAGCGTTTACATCTTCGCGTACTGCCTTAGCTACCACAGAATACCGGAAGGCGTAGTGGACATATCCATGTAGTTATTAGTTGCTCAGTAATCGATAACCGCATTGGCCTTGATTCTGCGGGTGTCGAAGACCACGGATACAGGTACTATAACTGGCGGCCGTGTTGATGACATGCAGGAGTCCAATTTCAAACCCGGCAAAGGCCGAGTCCTGGCGTTTCCCGACTTTCTTGGCGGTTTCTTTGGGCAGGTACTCAAGAGGTGTTCAGACGATCCACAGTACATGTATACATTGTTCTTTCTGTAGGTTTTCTAGCTCTGATTTAGATAAACAACCGTGAACTGCCCCGATTTGCATCAGTTCTGCCACACCCTGTGTAGCAACATGGATTTCAGTGCATAGAAGAGGTTGAGTTAGGGGTTTCCTTTCACCCTTCCTCTCAGTCTTACGCACATCTATCTAGAGAACCAAATCCAGTAGCTCTGCAAATCCAGTAGGGACAACTGGGACAGTGGCAAGAGTATCTTCCAACTCTTCAGGCAATCCTTTATAGAATACTGCTGCTTTTTTGTCCCCGGGCCTGTCGGTTTCAGCTGCAAGTTGATTGAATCTGGCCAAGTAGGCTAATAGGAAGAGGTTTCCTTGTTGCAAGTTGAGTAGCTCTAAATCAGTCGCCTGGGTTTTGTATCTCATGTCAAACACCATGCTCATTGTGGTAAGGAAGGCATCACAATCATAAAGGAGGTAGTTGTTAGTCTCGAGCAATGGATTGGCCCAACCCGGTGCCGTTCCTCCAAGATACAACAGCACGAAGGCAGCCTTGGTTGTTGAGTCAGGGAACGACGCAGGGCGACAGAGGAAATGAAGCCTGCACTAGTTCACTAAAGTTCTGTATTCCTTGGGTTCACTGGTAAAGCTCTCGAGAGGTGCCACAGGAAACTAGGTGGACATGAGGACGGGAACAGGGTCCTGGCGGGGAGCGGGAAACCCGGTACCAGAAGCAGTAGCCCCAGGAAGGGCGTCTCTCTGGGAAGAAGTGCGCACAACATCCTGTAAGACATCCTTTCAATGGTGCATTGAATCGTGTGCCGAAGTCATGTCGTTCCTCAAGTCGGTAACTAGCTGTATCAAAGTGGCCAGGGTTTCTGTCACTTCCATGTTTGGCTTCTGATTCTGTCACAATTCAGTAACGAACCAGTAATAATGCAACATAATGGCTTACCAGAGAGTGGTTCAACAATGACAATGGTAGGTGGTTACTCCTCTGCTTCCAATGGAGACGTGGGCCAGACTGGGAAATTCTATACCACTGATTCAATAAAGACCTTCCCAATGATGCACCCTACTAGCTACCAAGAATGTGAAAAGCTAGATGGTCAAATCATTTGGAAGGGCGCGGGGTCCGAAGCACAGAAATACACTAGGCTGGAAGAAGGAGTATACATCAGAAACTAAACTCTAAAATATTAAGATAGCCCTGAAAATATACAAAACTAACCTGGGAGTGTGAGATCCAGAGCTTCCGTGGTAACGGTACAGAGTTCCCTCCTGGTCCCCCTAGAAGGCAAGAAAAGCCCAAAAATTAACCAGATGAACCCATCAAGGCTGTCTCCCTACCACTCTGTCCCTGTCCCTGAGTATTGCCATTATATCAGTTTTCGTACCGTAGTTAACTTTATGTTAATCCAATGGAAAAGATAGTAGTCCAAATGGTCCAAAGCGTAGCAGTAGAATAAGAAAAACGATAGGGAAAGGACGGTTAGTATGGGACTAAAACCTGTACGGCATGAGGGACGCACTAGAGTCGGGTTGATGCACTGGAATAAGGCTGCAGAGCATGCATAAAGTACTGTGCACAAATGGTAGGAAATGGAGGGAGGACACCACTGGTAAACGGAGCCCTGAGGGAATACAGTGCTAGAATTGTGCAATGTAAAATTCTTAAAGTGTATTGGAGCCCTGGAGAGAATGCAAGGCTTGAAACTGTGCGGAAAAGGCACTAATAAAATGGAACCCCGGTAGAATGTGAAGCTCGACTGGGACAATCAAACAAGTTAGATATGTACGTAAACGTATCAATCCATGAGTTGCAGCCAATCCATTTAAACAATCCGTGGTCAAAAGGATACTGTATCAACCAAAGACCGTGGGCGGAGAGGAATAGAAGTTCAGGAAAAACGGATGCCGAAGTCATCAGCAGAGGAGACAAAGTAACAAGCTGGAACACAGAATAAGACACAGCTTTAGTAGAACACAAACAATCAGATGCACCTAATTGCCAAAATACAAGCATTTAATTAAATAACCGCCACGTGAACCACCATGTTCTGTACCACGTGATCGTGTAGGAACATGTCACTCTTGGATACCAGGTGTAGAACGGGTTGGCAGCCGTTCTGTAAGCAGATGCCGAACGTCTTGCTCGGGACTCGGCAGAGGCATTGATTGTAGGGAGAACAGGAAGATGGAGCTTCACAGCAGTGGCACTGGGATCAGCAGGCATATCCTTCCATATTTTAAAACTGGTGATGATTTGTGATTGATTGTAACAGAATCAGAAGCCACGAAATGGGGGACACGGAAACATTAGCTAGGTTAATGCAATAGGTCACTGATCTAAGGAATTACATGACTTCGGCACGTGATTCGATGCGTCATCGCATCAATGTGTTACAGGATGCAATACGAACACCATCTCAGGGTGATACCCTTCCTGGCACAACTGCTTCTGGTTCTCGGTATCCGATTCCCCGACAGGACCCCATACCCATACTCATGTCTACGCAGTTTCCCCTGGCTCCCCCGGAAAGTTTCAATGGTGACCCCAAGGCATTTAGAACCTTTGTGAATCAGTGTAGGCTCCATTTCCTCTGTCGGCCTGCTTCCTTTCCGCATTCAACCATTAAGGCGGCATTCGTGCTCTCTTATTTAGGGCGGACTGCAGCCGCCTGGGCTAATCCACTGCTTGAAACTAACAGTCATCTTCCTTACGACTGTGATGCTCTTCTTATAGCCCTGAGCAAGGATTTTGACATGAGGTATAAAACACAAGCGACAGACTTGGAATTGCTCAACCTACAACAAGGCAATCTGTCCTTGTTATCCTACTTGACCAGGTTCAATCAATTAGCAGCTGAGACTGACTGGCCTGAGGACAACAAAGCTGCAGTGTTTTATAAGGGGTTGTCTGAGGATTTGAAATACACCCATGCCACCATCCCAGTCGTTCCCACGTGTTTTGCTGAATTACTGGACCTTGTTTTTCAGATAGACGCCCGTAAGTCTCCAAGGAAGGGTGAAAAGAAACCACATTCTGAAAATCCTGTTACCACACCATCAGAGTCTGAGCCCATGCAGATTGGGGGAGTCAGGGGCCGTCTATCCACAGCAGAAAGAGAATCACAGAAAAAACAATCTATGTATGTACTGCGGTTCTGAGCGTGTGCCCAAGAAACCTCCAAGATGGTCAGGAAATGTCAGGCCCGGCAATAGAAGGGGTCCCTTTGCCGGGTTTGAATTCAGACTCCCGTGCTTTCTCTTCCCTCTCACCTATAGTGGTGTCAGTTACCTTGCACTTCTCTAATAGTACTGTCTAATCCAAGGCAGTCGTTGATTCAGGTGCAACCAGCAACTATATGGATATCAACTACGCTAAGGCTTCTGGAATCCCTGTAGTAGCGAAGGAGATACCGGAAACCGTGAATGCAGTGGATGGTACAGCCCTAACCTTGGGCATGGTTACCGAACAAACCATTCCTCTGCACCTGGTTACCAATGATGGACATACTGAAGAAGTGGTATTTGATATCATCGCCGCTCCCCAGTACAAGGTGATACTAGGAATAGCATGGTTGACTCTGAATAATTCTGCCATTGATTGGGTGAATTGTCACATTTAATTTCCTTCAGTCTATTGCAATGATCACTGTTTTCAGATCCAAGAGGTAACCCGGAAGTCTCCCTGCCTGGATTTGATAGACTTGGCCCCGGCTATTGGGTCTATATCAACTAAACACACCCTGGTACCCGCTGAGTATTCAGCATTCTCTGATGCGTTTGACAAAGGCATGGCGGAATAATTACCTCAGCACAGACCGTATGATTGCCCAATTGAGCTTACCCTGGGGCTAAAATACCTACTGGTTGGGTATATTCTTTGACACGTCAGGGGGACTTGGTTCTAAAAAACTATATTGACAAGGCCTTACAACTGGGTGTCATCTGTCCATCTCGGTCCCCTGCGGCGTCGCCATTATTCTTTGTTCCCAAGAAAGAGGGGAACCTGAGACCTTGCATTGATTATAGGGCTCTCAATGCAATAACTATAAAAAAACAATATCCATTGCCATTGATTTCGGTTCTCTTGGACCAGAGAGGTCATCTGCGGTTTTTACTAAACTGGACCTCCGGGGAGCCTACAACCTGCTTCGCATCAGAAAAGGCGATGAATGGAAGACAGCTTTCAAAATGCGGTACAGTCTTTATGAGTACCTACTGATGCCTTTTGGCCTCTGTAATGCACTTGCAACTTTTCAGTTTTTCATGAATGATATATTTATTGACATTCTGGATCAGTACGTAATCATCTACTTAGATGATATTTTGATATACTCCATCATATCAGCAACATGTTCTTCACGTCTCAACAGTTTTGCAAAGGCTGCGTGACCATCATTTATACGTCAAGGCCAAGAAATGTGTTTTTAACACACATGAAGTTGAATTTTTGGGTTACGATATAACCAATCATGGGGTTCGGCTGAATCAAGGTTAAAGCCATCCTGGATTGGCCAACGCCTGTGTCCACTAAAGCGCTTCAATCATTCCTGGGCTTTGCCAATTTCTACTGCCATTTCATCCGTTCTTTTTCATCTCTGGTCCCACCTCTCACTGCTTTGACCAGTTCCAAGGTGCCATTTGCCTGGAATGCTGCAGCTCAGTCAGCTTTTGTCACTCTAAAAAAGGCTTTTACCACTGCTCCCATCTTACAACACCCTGATTCCAATCTTCCGTTCTTGGTGGAAGCAGATGCCTCCAGTTTCGCTGTTGGGGCTATTCTTTCTCAGGAATGTCCTGACACCAGAGAGGTGCACCCGGTGGCTTTCTTTTCACGCAAGTTGTCTCCATATGAACGGATCTATACCGTCACTGAGAGGGAGATGTTAGCTGTTAAGGATGCCTTTATGGAATAGTGACACCACCTCTTGGGGGCCAAACACCTGGTTACTGTCTACTCCGATCATCGTAATTTACAAGCCTTCAAGTCTATGAAATGCTTAACAGCACGACAAGCCCAGTGGCATGCTTTCTTCACGCAGTTCGACTTCCACATCACATACCACCCTGCTTGTCAGATTGCTAAGGCAGATGCTTTGTCCCGTCTAGACATCGGTACACCCCGCGTTCGTTCAGACCAGCTCAATGTACTAGCAGATCATGCTAGTTTGCAGTTGTACTTCACAGCCTTCACTCAAGAAAGTGCTATAGGTTTGGGTGGCTCAGAAACCACGTGAGCTGCAAGAACTCAATCTCGACATGCACAATGGTTTGCCCTTTATTCAAGGAGTATTGTATCTCCCGTTGGAGGAAACACGCCACAAGATTTTGCAGTGGGAAATGACTCTCTGGGCGCAGCACACGCTGGTCAGAAAAAGACTCTAGAACTACTTCGCAGATGGTGTTGGTGGCCAACCCCAACCCGCGATGTGGTGGATTATGTAATGTCCTGTTCTATTTGCGCTAAGTGCAAGTCAACACCTGGGAAACCCATGGGCCTTTTGCGTCCGCTCCCGGTACCTCATAAACTGTGACAAGTATTTCAGTTTTTTGGATTGCCCTCCATCATCATTACTGACCGAGGCTCCCAGTTCACGTCACATTTCTGGAGAGCACTTAGTGCCCCCTTCCTCATTGATGACAGGCTTTCTAGTTCCTATCACAAACAGACTGATGGCCAGACTGAGCATACCAATAGTATGATGGAAAAATACCTCTGATGTCTATGTCTGCAGTATCAGTTTACATGGTTGTCTGTTTTGCCGTTGGCAGAATTCGCCTACAATAATTCCTTGCATACATTTATTGGTACCTCTACGTTCTTTGCATTGTATGGGCAGCAGCCCAGATCGATTTCTTTGGACCAATGTTGTCCCTGAACAACCCGGCTGCTATGGCCTGCGCTCGGGATCTTGTGACACTGCATGACAGGGTGTAAACCCAATTGAAACTCACACAGAACTGTGCCAAACGGTACGCAGATGTCTGCAGATCATCCATCACTGTGTATCAGGTGGGAATGAAAGTATGGCTGTCCACAAAGAATCTGAGGATACCTGGCAAGAATTCCTTGCTTCCGCGGTTTATTGGACTGTATGTTGTGTCAGGGCTTGTCAATGCAGTGGCTGTGCACTTAGAGCTCCTGGCTCGCTGGCGGGTCCTTGCCGGTCTTTCATGTGTTGTTCATTAAACCCTGTCTTACTTCCACACGCCTACCTGTTCGCCCTCTTTCAGTCTCAGTCTGTGGTTCGGATAAATATGAGGTCAACGCGATCCTGGACATGCATTTGCGTGCTGGTAAGCCTTACTACCTGGTTGACTGGAAAGGATATGGTTCCGAGGACAGGACTTGGAAGCCTTTGTCCAACATTCATGCTCCGACCCTGCTTTGCCGGTTCCATACTTTTAGGGGGGTGGCGGGGCCTTTGGGGGATCGTACTGCCATGTCTGCTGGTTATTCCTCCGGCCATTCGCCTTTCAACCCCAAGGCTAGGCTGTCTGCCGTTTCGCATTATGAACGTCGGCAGTTTGCCCATAGAACGGCAGCCAGGCCATTCTTTTCTCGCTGGAAACTCACAGGGAGGTTACCATGGCGACGTTGTGCGCTCCAGAGAGACCCCGCAATACGTCTAGACACTGCTGCTCTTGGTCGTCATGTGACAAGAGGAACTGCGTCTTGTGACCGGAATACGTCTCCATAGACGTTTATTTAAACATTCGGCGGCAGGAGTTTGGTGCTTCTGATCAGTCATTTCATCTTGAAGCTCTGTCCATTGTTCCAACATCCAGTTGGTTTACCTTGCTTCCTTGTTGACAACTTTCGGCCTGAATTCCAGATTGCTCTGTCTCCACCCACTGTCTACACAGCTTATTCCGACCCTGGCATGCCTAAACAGACTTTCTTGTTCTTCATCCACGGCATTGACTACACAGCTTATTCCGACACCGGCCTACCCAAACAGACTTTCTTGTTCTTTGTCCACTGCATTGTCTACACGGCTTTCCACGACTTTGGCCTGCTTAAACAGACTTCCTTGAACTCCGCCCATAATTATTGTTATCCACAGTACTTATCTTCATCGGCCTGCTACTACTTTGTAGCAGCCAACAGCATTTATCATTCAGTGTATTCCTCTACCTCGGCCCGCCTAACAGTCATACTGGCATTCCTGCCACCTAGCGTGTTGCTTAAAGACTCAGTATTACACTGCATGACTAGTGGGGATTTCTTGTGCATTCTACTACACGCAGAGTAGCTTGCCATCCAGGAGCTATCACAGATTCTTTGTTCTACCTCACTACCTAAGAAACATGAACTCCTTTCCTTACAAACCCTTAAGGAAACGTGCACAGGACTTTATGGGCGCTCTCCTGTGGATTCACAAGTGCACCAACCCGACTCTAGTTTGTCCCTCATGCCGCCCAGGTTTTAGTCCTTGACTAACCTTCCCTTCCTCGTTTTGTCTTACCCTGGTCTTACCTTCTGGATCATTCTGGACTTCAGCAACTTTCCTTATGGTAAGAAAACTTATAGGGTATTAAAGCCTTCTTGGGGGCCACAGGGAAGGGGGTGGAGGAAGCTGTGTGTACGGTCCCCAGTATTTAATATGGTTTACTTGCCTTCCTAGGAGAAGCCAAGGAGGTGTATACAAATTGACCAGGAAGTCAGAGGTTGTTACTCTCAGGTTAGTTTAACATCTTCCTTGGTAGATTATTGCTATCTAGTCAAGTTCGAATACTGAATTGGCCCTTTTATTACAGCCTGGTGCTTTCTTGTTTTGGTGGATTCCTTGACCTTTCATATGATTAACTCCTCTAGCTTTCCTTATATTATCAGCTAGTGAGGTACATCATTGGGAAGGTCTATTTGACTACTTAAGATTCTGAAGGCAGAGCATAGGGAGTACCAGTGCCAGCCAGGATTCTGCCTTAATTCTTGGTGAGTTATTGTGTTCCATATTTTAAAACTGGTTACGATTTGCGACTGCTTGTGACACTTCTGCCTTAAAGGGAGTTCACTCAAGAGGGATCCGTTGATGACCCGTCGAAGAACTCTGCTAAACCAGGTACATTGGGGTAGTAGAACCTTTTTTAGAAGGAACCAAGACTATCTTAAACAATATATGGATTGGGCTTGTTGATACACTTTATTTACAGGTTGCCCAGGTGGGGGGATCGTCACACAGAACTGTGTTTTGGGTAGGGACAAGGTATTCTGCCATTTGTTTAACCCAACTTGTCTTCCTTCCGTTGTCTATTGTTCAATCACTTTACTAATTGATTTGTATGCCATTGGAAAATGTCAGCAGCTGGTGCATTTTAAAGGGGTCAAGAGTTAACTGTGGTACCACATAGACATTGTACATATTTACCATATTAGTATTGCCAAGGCACAAAGTGTGTTATTAATTGTGTATATATATTGAACCTTATTGATATAAAAAACTGTGTTCTCACTAACATAGTGTGTGGACATTCCTTTGTCGGGGCTTGGGGACTACAATGTATTAATGGGTGTAATTTTAGGGGGGACACTGAATGTACTTAAGAACCAGCCCACGTCACCTACTGAGAGCTTAAGCCTTGATTGCTCCTCCATTGCTACCGCTTGGAGAATCTTGGCTGGGGTGCTCTGTGCTTCTACTCTGCCATATAGAGGGCAGGAGTACAGATAAACCCCCCTCCAGTCTTTAAAGTGCTCTTAGCATATGTGTGTGCTAATACATTGTCAATGCTATGAACGTGCCCATGTATGTGTGCATCACACATAATAAGTGTAAATCAGTATTGTAAACTCTGACAATATAATCTGAAGGAGACTACCAAAGTGTGCTCCTTTGAATCTGTCTGCCGCAGAGCCAGTAGTAACCCATGTAGTTCAGCAGTCTGAGGGGAGGAATCTCCCAGATATTTAGTTGCAATGTCAGAATATACAAAAGAAGTTCATGTGTGAAATATCCTGTAATGGCTGCACAAGCAGCTACGTACTCTGAGTGAGTCAACTGGCACTGTATATTACTTGATTAAAATCAAACAATGGGATCTCAGGTAGTGTGGTGTCAGGCTCTGTCACCATAGTCCAAACCAAGTCACTCATTCTTTTTAATTCTGCTTTATAATCCTGTTTTACATCAGGTGCATTCTGTGTTGCAGCCCACTGGATCCATTTGGTGTGTAATGCTTTTGCATTTGCTACACTAAATCGAGTGGCAGCCTCAAGTTGAACTCGAGGCCTGCTTATATGTGTGGTTTTGTTTCTAGCTACATTGTGCTTTTTTGCACTATGACTTGCTCTGTAGTAAATGTTTCCTCTTCTGGTGTAAATCTTAATCCTGGAGTATTATATCTGTGATTTATATGTCACTGGCCTTGTTTCTCCTAAATTAATACTGTACAATTAAACACCAGTTCCCTGGCATTACATTAGTTTCAATATCCTCTGTATCTGTTTTACATTGGGCCGGTCTGCGTCATTAATGAGTACACATGTTGCAAAAGATGAGCGTGCTCTGACCACCAGTGAGCAGCTTTGGAATTTGGCTTTATCAAAGCACACAGTGGTTTCAGTAGCTCTGGAGAATTAGACATGTAGTTGAATAAACCTAATATTGCATGCAACTGTCTGAGGTGGACACGTTCTGCACATTTCTCAAGAAAGTCTGCAGACAAACCTTTGCCGTCATCCACGAGTGTAAAACCCAGGAAGGTAACCTTACGGTAAGCTGTTTTAGATTTCTTGAATGTTAAACAAATATCCTTTGGAAGCCACGTGCGTTTGATTAAATCTACTTAATGCAAGTGCTCAGTGAAGTTCACATGAGTCAAACAGATATGATTGATGCACTGCCAACAATTCAGAAAGTAGGAAAGTAGCCTTGAAGGCTCTGTATTCTGCTTGAAAAAGTTCTAGGCAAATTAGTGTGCCCTTGTACTATGTGGGTGTAGAAAAAAAGTGAATGCTGTGTATTTCAATTTTTTCTCGCTTAAACGTTGTGTGAAATACCCAATTTACCAGATCAAAGTTTTTTTTGTATTTGCACCTTTGTAGATTGGCTCAAAGAACAGAGTTGTGCTGATTTTGTACTGCCTTTGTCTTGGAATGTGCATTTAATATTTAAGCAATAAGCCTCGAACGGGTGAGGGGGGCATTACCACTTCAGGTAATGCCCCAGGCCATTACCTGCAGTAGTAATGCCCCCCCTGTGAGGGGCTTATTGCTATTAGTACCCCGCCCGTAACAGCGGGGTACTAAAAGCAATTTATTTTTCTGTTCCGAAAGGCTCTGGTGTTTCAGAACAGAATAGTTTTTTTTTTAAATGGCCACCGGGGAAGGGAAAACAAAGTCAATTTTCCCGTTCCATGGCAATTATTGAAAAAAACAGAAAAAGTAAAGTAAAAAATGGCCGCCATGGAAACGGGAGAAGGAACTACATGTAGTCCCTTCTCTCTTTCCATGGCAGCCATTGAAAAAGGTAAGCAAAAAAATGGCCACTGTAGAAAGGAGAGAAGGGCTTTCTTCCTTTCCATGATGGCCTTTTGCAGATCGGGAGTGGACGCGCTGGGGACAGAAGTGTTACGTCCCGGATCCTCCCAGGAACGTTGAACGCCTTCCAAGACCCGGTGCTGCCGCAGCCGGGAGTCAGAAACCAGTGCGCTCGCCGTACCCCAGCAGACTGAATTCAGAGGATTCTAGACCTTACCTCTACAAGGCTCGCTCATCCAGGAAAAAGAAACCCGTGAACTCCAAGAAGAAATCCACAAGAAACAAACAGGTGAGTCACGAATCCGAAGACTCGATTCTGACAGCCACAACCCTGCCTCTGCCGGGTACTAATCTGCAATCAAATATGAATCTACAGATAACATTTGGCTTATAATTGGCAAGATATTAGTACCAATTGGGTTTGATTGTTTACCAATTACCCCTTGGTTAATTGATTGCTCATCTATGATTTGAATGTGTGCCATCGCCTGTGGTTTAGTGAGGTATTGATTTTGTGGTGGTGGTGGAGATGGAAGTACAGGGTTAATATGAGCTGGGCATTCTAGAGTGTGTCCTACATGATTTATGAATAGCTGCTTGGCTCCCAGTGCCATATAGACCCAACCTACTCCTCACTGATGGGGCCCAACAAGCCCAAAACATGTTTGGGGATGCTTGTGGTGTCGTGCAGAAGGAATGTGACCTAGCAGTTCGGGCTGGACTGCCCCTTTTGGGGTGGGACCAAGCCTGAGTCGCATATGGTCTTTCCGCTTCTGTAATGGCTTGGCAGGTGAAGAACAACGGTCTAGAGGGTTGCCAAAAGCAATGCCAGTGGGTACGATTTATTCTAAACCTTCCCGCCATCACCTCTTTGTTTTTGCTTTGTCATCTCAGGGCTACCCATTTTTTTGCATATGTTTGGACTGTGCCCTCATTTCAGTTGAAAAGGCAGGTATCACTATTTCCTCACCTCTAAGTGCTTGTTTCACATGTAGTGGTGGCCAATCTTGGGGCATCGATAGCCCCTTGTACTAGATGTTTAACTTGGGATGTCCCCTTCCAGCTGGATTGTCGCAAAATACACTTCATTATTTGCTCAAGTTTGCCCAGTGGGTATAGTTATCTCTGCGTGTTTATGTGATTTAGTGTGCTCCAATAGTGCCTTAAGATTGGACTCAAATATTGAAATGTCAGACCCAGAATTTAGGAGTACTTCTACCCAGCCAGTGCGTTTGTTGTTTGTCTTGGGAATGATCCAGTTACTGTATGGACACTACATGATGAACTTGAAAGGCTGCTGTGTGTTTACCCTCAAGTTTCAGTTCTGTTTTCTCCTCAGGTTTAAGATGCCCTGATGTATTTGCCTCTGGGGAATTAAATGAGCCTTCATAAATTCCATAATTTTGTGGACCTCACATTTGCTTCCTAACATTAAAATCATAGGGCCTCATTCCGACTCAGGCGTTAAGGGACCCTTAACGCCTGATTACAAGGTTCCCTTTGCGGGATGGCTGTTTAACGGCTGCTTTTTGCAGCCGTTAAAAGCCATCCCGCAAAGGGACCTTGGCGATAATTACGGCACTGTAATTTACGGTGCCGTAATTATCGCCTTTCCCCATTCCCATTATGCCCTATGGGGCAAAAATGGGAATGGGGAAGGGGCCATTGGTGAATGGGGAATTACCACCCCACTCACCTTGGAATGGGGCGGTAATTCCACCATCCACCATGGCGGAATTGCAACCTTAGCTGCATGGACCATGGTGCTAATAGCACCATGCTCCTCCGCCAAGGTTGTAATGAGGGCCATAGTCTTTAGTTCTGAAATGGGACTGTCCCCTAAGCTTACCCCAAGGTCTCCTTCCTCTGTAAGTGCCTTGCCACTGAAGGACCTCACAGGCTCCTGTGGCTGTGATAGCTGGAGCGCATAGAAGCTGTACATTGAAACTCAGCTATCACAACTTGCTAGGGGGCTGCAGCTAGAAGAGAAAACATGGCTAAGACCCTAGGCCTCTGTTGGGGTGTAACTTGTGGAAAGGCGGTTTGTAACTCCCAGTTTTTCTAGTATTTGTAATGTTTGCAACTGTCCACGTGGGATCTCCAGCTGCACCTGTGGTTGATGAGTAGGCCCTAGACCATGTTTTATAATGTAAGGCAAGATTGCATACAGTGTCAAAATGTCTGGTCAGAAGTTCATTGTCTGCTGCCAAAAATTGCACTGCATGGTTTGAATGGAAGCAGGCTAAGAATTCTAGAGTCAGATTTTGTGTTGCTAATGGTCCGTTCCTGGCGTTGGTGCATGGTTAAATTAAATGACCCCGAATCAGTTTAAATGGTTAATGTGGGGGGTATGGCCTGCGTTCAAGCAAGATGGACGCTTGATCCTTTGGCTCTCCTAACGGATCCATATTGAATTCTATTAGCATGGTCATGAGGTTTTGAATTCACTTTAATTGCATAATCATTTTGGGACCGGACATCCTTCGCTATGATTATTTTTTACTTCCGTTAACTCTGCCAGCACTTTTCTTCCAACTTGTATTGTTTGTGGCAGGGCTCGGTGGGCCTCAGAACCAGTGCGGAGACAGGCTCATTTACGGTGACATCTGCTTCATAAATATGAGTCCTCCGAAGTTGGCACGTGCTGCAGTAAGACCTGCTGACCTGCTGGTGTGTTGCCTTTTATCTGTTGGGCTCTCTATCTCTACAGCCCGCTTCTTCAGCTGCCGACATTAACTTAGCTACATCACCATAGCTCTCAACCATTTGTCTCGCAAAGGCGGGTGAAATCGCCCGAATTTGTTTTTGGTGGGTGAGACGCCCATTGGAATAAATGGCGTGCAGGAGGCTTGGTGGGTGAATCAGCCCTTTGCAAGGCGGGTGGCACCCGCCAAAAGCGGGTGATTTGAGAGCTATGCATCACTGTGTCGCATGAGGTAACTTACGGTACGACGTGCTACGAGAGAGCGTGCTTGTGTCCTTGTACTGCGGCCTGCACATGGCTGACACCCATTGTCCTTCCTTGGTATTACTGACAAATTATACTGTATTTCAAACATTTCGTATTTACTTTACCTATTTAATGAGTGTTATTTGTATGAACGTTTTATCTTTAGTCATGGCTGATGCACTCAATTCATCAAGTGAACTTTCCTCTATCAATAAAGGCATGAATAACATTCGAATGGGGCTCTCCAACATCCAATCCTCTATTTATATCCTGAATTCAAGATCCTTCTATCTTCAAGAGGATTTCAACACCTTCAAAAATGATATCAAAACTATTCATTCAAGGCTTGCGGAGGTGGAAGAGCGGGTGTCATTTTTTGAAGACAGACTAGAGGGGCTTGAGCAACTGCAGCATAAACATCTCAATTTAGAGACAGAGATCTCAAATTTAGAAGACAGAAACAGGAGAGATAACATTAGAGTTTATGGGGTCCCAGAAAATTCCAAACAAAATCATTGCATTAATTTCTTGACACATTGGCTCTCCCAAGTTTTGAATACCTCCTTTGTTTCAAAGGGTTCATAGAATTAGCCCTAGCTTTTCAACCAAAAATCCATCACCAAGAACTTGCATTGCCTGTCCATTACCAAGAACTTGCATTGCCTGTTCATCATCAAAAAGCACTACAGATTTTTCTGGCTGCAAAAAAACAATATCCTCTAATCGTTTGTATCAGGGGTCCTCCGAAGACAAGGAATCACTAGGATACAAAAAGTAATCCAAGAAGGCACGTATGCCAGGCAGGAAGTAACGCTGTTCATTACAGATGGGCAAGCACGAATCAAACAGCACAGTGGAACAGAACTGGTTGACAGGAGCTGACAAAACCACCCATTGTGGACAAATCTTTTACACATTTACAAGTTATTTGAAAAGTCAGAAACAGTTGCGAGTAGTGTTGCAAAATATTAGATATCCTACAAAGCTGATTGGTGGGACCACATCATTCCCCTATAGCTAGACATAGGTTAATGAAAAGTGATTGGAGCAAACAATCTTGACCCCACTGTTCGTTAAAACCCCAGAGACATCACATACCTTCCCTCTGCGCCCCACAAATTACTTTTTATTATCAATACGTAATCGTGCTGACTACCGGAACTTTATTCATCTGCCATTGGTCAGCACATATGAAAAACACAGGACACCCTGAGCTTGTGGGAAGGAAGGCATTCACACAGCATCCAACCAATAAGGTGCCTCACGGACATTGGCGAGAACACAAAACACTGTTGGCTCTCAGGGACACCAAAACCCATCTGCTGATTGGATTCCCTCCCGTCTCACCCCATCACCCAACTGCCTTCTTCCCAGGCCTACCTTCCAAAGGGTAATTTGAAACCACTGGCCCACTTTGAATTTACCTCTCATAGCATGCTTTTATGCGTTTTTTCTCCTTTCCCAGCGAGCGCCCAAGAGCCGGGCTCGCTGACTTTGTATGTATCTGACGGTCCGCTTTCCCAGTCACTGCTGGTGCCTGGGAAAAGCCAGCTTGCATGCTTTCTCCAGAAATTCACAATTTCAATTACAGCACACTGCTGTTGCATGGCGCTCATGAAATTCATGTCTGCCTGCTATGCGAGGCCTGTCAGTGTGTAACCCAAGTAGTTTACTTACCTGTGGTTTTCACCCTGCGATAGCCCCTCACATTATACTGCACTTTCCACTCCCACTTCTGCCATCATTCCCCTTGTCCTCACTTGTGTGCCCGCACCCCTGACTTGCCCCCAGATGTCTCGAGCTATGAGTATGCACTTGGTACATGAAATACACACTACAGCTGTCAATGATGTCCCTTCCCCATCTAGGCATACCCTGTCCCTGCTCCCATCATTCCTACAGCTGGTAGGTGTGCCCCACTTGACAGCACTTAATCAGCACTTTTACTGCATTCCGCCCTTTGATCGTTCTATCAATCAATGTGCTTTTACCCACAATCTCTTTGCTTACCGTTTTGGACATCCATAACCTTGTCATTCTGCTCATGTCTCCCCCCTCTGCTTCGTACCCTTGCAATGTGGATCCTATTATCATGCAATCCTGCCCATCTACTGTGCATGCTACCCAAAATGCATCGTAATCTTCCGTATTAGCCGAGGGCACTGCAAACACTATCTGTGTATCACATTCACTCATCTCAAATGATGGGGCCCCTGCCTTTCTCCTTACCACCCTCAATTATAGACATTGGGCCGCATTATGAGCTTTTTTCGGTCCAGAATCCGTTGATTCTGTGACGACGGTGACACCGTTTCCGCATCCGCAAGCATGGGACCTGTCGGTCGCGTGCACCAGCCCGATGTGGAAATGGTGTCACAACCAGCACGGAAACACACACGGACAGGGATATACCTCGAAAAAAAGCAGTGGAATATCTGTGACCGCCCCTGCCGTCACGTACACGGAATTACCGGATCCCGAAACACTGTGACCGTGAAAACCGAAACGAGAGAGGCGGCTATTTTTTAAACCACAATCCACTGCCATCCTCAGTGACCACGGGGCACTTCATCTCCTGGAGCTGGAAAACCCCACCACCACCACCATGACATCCCGTATCCCAGCCACAAGACAGCGCAAGCAAAGGTTTGGTGAGCCTGATCTCACGGTGCTCGTTGAGCACATCGTCCAAAATGCAGCAATGCTCTTCAGCGCCGACCGGAGGCGCAGCAGCTCCGTAAGGAGGTATGGGCAGAAGCTGCACGTAAGTGCACTGTTTGGGTGACCGTGCGCACCGTCAAAGACTGCCATAAAAGGTGGGATGACCTACAGCTGCCAGTGCGGATCCTCATTGCTGCACACCGCCAGCACAGCAGTGGCACAGGAGGAGGGCCAGCATCGCCACTAAAGCTCTAGTAGTGGGAGGAAATGTGCAGCAGTGTCCTGCACCTCAAGGGGATACAGGGCGTCGGCCATGCAGAGGCTGGAGAAATCCCAACTGGTGTTGCTGGTAAGTGCACAGAGTACAAAGACAAAGCTATGAGTGTGAATCCCCCAGGCAGGGCAGGAGTGACCCAATGCAACCACCAATGACCCCCTCAGCCAGGGCAGGAGTGACCCAATGCAATGACCAATGATCCCCCCCCCCCAGCCAGGGCAGTAGTGAACCAATGCAAACACCAATGACCCAGACAACAAGTAACATGCACTTAAGACATGTCCCCTTGAACATACATACAGCGCGTGACTGAGTGCAAGCTGAGACACACACACCTGAGTGCATCACCCGTCAAATGTATGTACATGCAAGTGGGCAGTAATCGTGCAGTGTGATGCATGTGAGGTACCCATTCTCATCCCACCACACAACTAACAGCATTCCCTCTATTCCCCCACAGGCACGTCATCTGACAGTGACACAGCACAAGATCCCACGCCGTGTCCTCCTGCACGTGGCCAACGCCACCGTTCTGCTCAGGATGCCGATGCTAGCACCTCAGGGACACAGCCACCAGAAGCATCAACCTTGGCCTCGGATGCCCCAATCCCCGCAGCCAACCCTGTGCAGCCTGTAGCCACACAGGCAACACCCGTCACCAGCTTGGGCACAGAAGGCAGTGTGCATCCTGCTGCGCTACGGAGGAGGCCAGTGGGAACAGTGCACCAGTTGAGCCGTCCGAAGATGCAGGACAGGACCATGAGCACTTGGGTGACCTCTCACCACTCCCCCCCTGGAGTTCAGCCCCCCCAGGACTACACAGCCCCATGAGATCACGAACACCCTCAATGGCAGAATTGAGTGCATGCCTGCAGCGCATGGAGGATCAACAGGCCAGCCTTGCACAGCTGGTGGAAAGGCAGTTGGAGGAGGCGAAGCTGCAGTAGGAGGAGGTGAGGCTGCAGCGGGAGGAGACGAGGCTGCAGCGGGAGGAGGCGAGGCTGCAGCGGGAGGAGGCAAGGCTGCAGCGCGAAACCAATGCCACCTCTGTACGCCACCTGTCGTGGTCAATCGACCGTTTTGCAACCACAAACGTGACCCTGTCACGTCATGAGAGGGAGGGGAACAGTATCATGTCCTCAATAGCTGAGTCGATGTTGGTGGCCCAGCATGCCTATTTTGGCGGGGTGCCTCCTATCACGCCACTAGTGCCATCCACCAGCAACACCCACTCAAGTTCCAAAGCAAGCAGCCCATGGAGGCGCTCAGGCCGGCTGGCTGGACCCACCGGAAAGGAAGCTACTGCACGCAAGCGCAGGCGTAAATAGGGGGAGGCACATGAGACTCTTGCTAAGACATTCTGGATTATTTGGGTGTATGGGGGTAGGTATGTGGGGAGGTCCATTATGGGGTAATTGGGTTGGGGCCTGGTTGGGGGTGGGTACGTTGGGGTGGTGGGTGGGCACGGGTGTACAGCTTTCCCTTCCAATTCACCTACATCTCTGCATAGTTTAGAATAAATCACTGTTGAACATGAAGTGATGAGTGCACAACATTGATTTGATTTCATTGTAATCCATTTATTGTCGTGCTACATGATTTTATGCCATGCTGTGCATGTAGAGTCTCTCAGAAGTAAATGTGAATGAGTGCATCCCGTGCATGTTGTCCATTCTGTGCACCCCTGCCAGGGAGTGCTGCCATCCCAACCCCATCGTCCTCCTCATCATCCTCATCCACTTCATCATCATCCTCTGTGTCTGGGGGCAGAGGAACGTTCCTGCGCATGCACAGATTGTGCAGCATGGCACACACAAGCACTATTTTACCCTTATTCACTGGCTTGTACAGCAATGATCCACCAGATCTGCTCAAGCAGCGGAACCTGGCCTTAAGTAATCCAAATGCCCTCTCTATCATGTCATGTGTGCGGACGTGTGCCCTGTTGTAGGCCTCCGCATGCCTGTTCCTTGTCCTTCGTATGGGCATCATCAGCCATGGTGTGAGTGCATTTCCTGCATCACCTACATGGAATTGGAAGGAAGGGTACATGTCAATGTTCGTGGTTCCCATGTCTGGATCAGATGCAGTACAATCATGTTTTGTCAGTGATGCAGTCATATGGGCCATACAATGATCTGCTAGTTTGGTGACTCCCATTCCAGGGCCATTGGTGTACACATTGGTGCTTTGACATTGGGCAACGTCTTGATGTGCACAGGTAGATGGCTATGACCTCATGTGTGGTAGGTAAGTATGGCATTGTGCAGTGATGTGCACACATGGAGCAGTCAGTCAATGGTCACTGTGATATCGTTTTCAATTCACAATTCCGGGTATACACCAGTCATGTGCATTGCGGGGGCACAGGGGCAATGGGTGGGTGGGGGACTCACTTCATCATGTCGTCCTTGCTTGTGGTGCTACGACTTGTCTTGGGTGTTCTTATCCTTTGGCAGGGTGGGTACGGGCACACTGTGGCCAAATGTATTGTGAAGCGATGCAACATGTGGGGTGTGGTGACTGCCCATTCCATTGCCCAGGGGGTCATGCATTGTCAGTTGTACCAACCCAGACACACAGGACATTGCCTCCCCTCCCTTGCACAGGGGTCATGCATTGGCGGTTGTACTCACCCAATAGCCATGTGCTTTGACCAGCATAGCGTTCCATATACCGTGGCAATGTCGAATTCTGCAGGAGCATTGAGTCATGTGTCGACTGAGGGAAACGTGCACAGCAATGGGTTATCACTTGTCCAGCATTAAATACCATCTGTACATTCAGGGAGTGGTATAGTTTCCTATTGCAGTACACCAACTCCATAGCACGTGGTACTGTCAGCTCTATGTGTGTCATGATCTCTGCTTCCAAAAGGTCAGGGTTTTCCCAACTCCCTTGGAAGCAGATCCATAACCCAGGTTCCGAGTGCCAACCAGTCCCAATTGGGACCTTTTGGACCCAGTCCTGGCGCCAGTGGCACCAGGCTCATAAATATCCCCAGTCCCAGCGCTGGAAGCGCCGGGCTCATAATGCTTGGGTGGATTTACCTTCAGCAGACCATGCTGCTTACTTGCCTGCCAGTTGAGCCTCTGATCCTCTTCTGTTTGGAACTACTTTTCCTGTTGGGTGGGGCTGGAGCCACTCCCTAGATTCAGAACACTGGAACTCTTCTGGAAGGCAGGAACTCTTTTCTTACCAGGAACTCTTTTCTTACTTAGGCGTGGCTGTGGAAGGAGACACCTAAGCACTACAGGAGGCTATTTAAACCACACCCGGTGGATGAATCTTGCTTTGCGTTATTCTGCAACCTCTGCAGCAGAACGCTCATCGTGTCTTCTGCATCCGGTCCTGGGCCTAAGGAAAAAGGCTTACCATCCTGAATCCAGTCTTCAGCAACACCTATAAAGACAAGAAAGAACAGGTTAGCATTCCGGCATCTGAAAGGCAAAGGCTTACCTACTCTTCGTGCGCTCCGGAGGTCTTCACACTGCATTCCGGCATCTGAAAGACAAAAGTTTACCAACTCTTCGCATGCTCCGGAGGCCTTCGGCGCTGCATCCCGCATCTGAAAGACAAAACAAGGTGCGTTTAAAGACATTGGGGAACTTTAATACTCACGTGCCATTACTCCTTTCCACATCTAATCCAGTGGGTATTCCGGCACCCTGCAGCCGCTCCGAACTCGTACCTGCAAAATAAAAAGACAGTTAGAGCGCATAGTGAAGCAGGCAACAAGCGCTTACTTACGTGCTTCCAGGCGCTTCTATTCATCACACGGGCTCCATCTTCAACTCACTTCAGCCCGTCATCCACCATCGCCGGAACCCTGCAAAACAAGAGACATCATTACTAAAGACTTTAAAGACATTTGAATGACTCGAAACTTACCGTTCGTGCAGTAAACGACGGACAGCAGTCCTCTGAAGTCAAGAGGCCTGCGCTACCTATCCAGTGAAGAAACTGGTTACAGCACCCTGCCCCGAGGCAGATGGAGAGCTCGGCATTCACTTACCTAAGGTGAGAGCGTTAACCTTTGGGGGTCTACAGGAGAGGAGAAGAGGAAAGAGATAGGGACACCCCAATAACCCCAGTTCATTAACCCCATATTTTCTATCTGCAGACATCTTACTCTACACGTCAGGCATACAGTGCACAGAGGTCCAGCCCAAAGAGCCAACCGGGTGCTACACATCACCTTTGAAGATACGGTAGTCGCCCAGTCAAGACCGGCGCCTTTGCGAGAATCAGGTGAGCGTTACAGAACGCAAAGCCTACCGCAAAACTCTCGCCCAGGCGCTATGGAAACCTCGGATACTGACCCCCTAGCCCGGTTACTTGGGGAACTAAGGGCAGAAGTGCCTGCAGCTCGTCAGGAAACGAATGCTCTAAGAAGGGAACTAATTATTTCCAAGGAGAGAACAGACAATCTTGCTAGACAAGTACTACAGTCACAAGCCGGACAGACCCCGTTACCCGCATCAGGGGCAAATCTTCCTTCAACATCCTCTATGAATCCAGTGCAGATCAACCTACCTGGGAATGTACCTCTGGCTCCGCCCGAACGATTTTCTGGTGACCCAAAGAGGTTTGCAGTATTTATCAATCAGTGCCGGTTGCACTTCTTATGCCGGCCAGCAGCCTTTCCAACTGATCAAGCAAAAGTAGCTTTTGTACTTTCGTACCTTAGTGGCAATGCGGCAGACTGGTCGATCCCTCTAGTTAATCAAGATGATCCGGTTCTCCATGATTTTCAAGCCTTTCAGCTTAGTATGGAAAAACTGTTCGCAAGACATTCACAGGGGCAGGCCTTGGACAATGAGCTTCTTTCGTTGCGACAGGGTAATCAAGACCTTTTGGCTTATATTGCATCTTTCAATAGACTAATAGTGGAAACTCAATGGCCTGAGGACAAAAGGATTACGCTGTTTTATAGAGGTCTACGTGGAGAGCTCAAAGACGTTTTAGCCCAAGTAGTGAATCCCCCACAAGACTGTTCGGATTATATAGACTTGGTCGTTCAAATAGATCACAGGCTGCAGAACAGGAAGGCCGATCGTTCCAAGTTTGATGCTCGAGTATTTTCCAAACCGCCAACTCCTTCCAAAGGAGTAGACTCCGGGGAACCCATGCAAATAGGGGGTCTGAAAGGTCCTCTAACACAAAGGGAGCGGGAAAGGGGGAAACAGTTGCAATTATGCCTATATTGCGGAAACTCAGGGCACTTTCTTCGAGACTGTCCGGTGAAACCTGCCAAGAAGGCAGTAGGAGCTGCAGTTACCAAAGTTACAAACTCTGAGCAGGGAAACGACCTCGCCCGACAAGAATAGAGGTCCTCTTGCCGAGCGTGAAAACCAGTTCCGTGACCTCGCATTTCGTGATACCTATGGTCCTCATTAGCCCTGATAATCCGGATCGATTACATGCAATTGAAGCTTACGTCGACAGCGGTGCCATCGGCAATTATGTGGATCATGAAATGGTTTTGAGGATGAATCTAACTCTTTGTCCCAAGGCTGTAAAGGACGTCATTACTACGGTAGATGGTACGGAGATAGTCTCCGGGCCAGTAACGCATACCACTCAAGAGGTGACGCTAGTAAGTCAAGATGGACACCATGAGAAGATCGTGTTCGATGTGATCAAGGCCCCTCAGTTTCAGATTATTCTAGGAATACCTTGGTTAGAGAAACACAATCCTCTGATCGATTGGCGAGCAAGAACGGTCCAGTTTCCAGAATGTGTCTCTACTTGTCACCCTCCACCTGGTGTTGCACTGGCCGCAATTTCTTCAGAGACTCCCCAGTTACCTCCCGAATACCTAGAATACCAAGATGTTTTGCGGAAGGATCAGGCTAACTCTCTACCTCCTCATAGGTCCTATGACTGCCAGATAGACCTGATACCTGGATCTACTCCTCCTTGTAGTAGAATTTATGCCCTCACCGAGCCTGAGAACCTTCACCTTCGACAATACCTGGATCAATACCTGGCAAATGGGTTTATTCGTCCTTCCAAGTCCCCTGCTTCTTCAGCTTTGTTCTTCGTTCCAAAAAAGGAAGGAGACCTTAGAACTTGTATCGATTATCGCTCCCTGAACCAGATCACCGTTAAGAATAGATATCCGTTACCTTTGATCCCTGAACTCCTGGACCAAGTCAGAAAAGCATGCATATATACAAAGCTGGATCTTAGAGGAGCTTACCACTTGGTACGAGTAAAAGAGGGCGATGAATGGAAGACGGCCTTCCGCACCAAGTATGGGCTATTTGAATATCAGGTCATGCCCTTCGGACTTTGCAATGCCCCGGCCGCCTTTCAATATTTTATGAACAATGTCCTCAGAGAGCTCATAGATGTATGTGTTGTTGTTTACATTGACGACATCCTCGTTTATTCTTCATCGGAATCTGAACATCGGAAACACGTGAAAATGGTCCTCGAAAGATTGCGTCAACACAAACTTTTCGCTAAGTTGGAAAAATGTGTTTTCAACGTGACTGAAGTTGAATTCTTGGGATTCATATTATCACCTGGCGGAGTGCGTATGGATTCAAAGAAGGTCGATGCAGTTCTCAAATGGCCATCACCATCCTCCGTAAAAGGTGTGCAAAGCATGTTAGGCTTCGCTAACTTTTACCGCAGGTTTATCCCCGAATTCTCTCGAATAGTCCAGCCCATCACTGCCTTGTTAAAGAAAAACAAACGTTTTGAATGGTCTACCGAGGCGGAACAAGCTTTCCAGGATTTGAAGACTAAATTTATCTCTGCACCAATCTTAAAACACCCTCGCCCCGAACTCCCCTACATCATGGAAACTGATGCTTCAAGCCTTGCCATGGGGGCAGTTCTATCACAAAAGGACCCGGTAACCAATCAGTTGCATCCCGTGGCATTTTGGTCCCGCAAATTCTCGCCTCCTGAAATCAATTACACGATTACTGACAAGGAACTTCTAGCTATCAAGTCTGCCTTTAAGGCTTGGCGGCATTATCTGCTGGGGGCCCGACACACCGTTACTGTGATTACGGATCACCGAAACCTGCAATATTTGAAGACCGCAAAAGCCCAATCCTCTAGACAACTCCGTTGGGCATTATTCTTTGCCGAGTTTGACTTCATAATTACCTATCGACCTGGTACAAAGAATGGTAAAGCCGATGCCCTTTCTCGGATGGGAGTGGAAGAACACTTGGTCAACCCTAAACCTGTACCAATCATTCCCGAACAAAGAATTCTGGGTGTAATCGCCACAGAATCCATAGAGGAAGTTAAGGATAAAGCCAGGCAACTTGTAACTCCAGCAGACATACAGAATTGGCATCTGCAGGGAAAGGACTTTGCAGTAAAGGACAACTTATTGTATTTCCAAGAACGATTATACCTACCCAGCACAGATTTACAGAAAAAAGTAATCTCTTGTTATCACGACTCTTTAATGGAAGGTCATCCCGGTATAGCCAAGACCTCAGAAAAGATCAAGCGCTACTTCTGGTGGCCGTCTTGGAAAAAAGATATCAGAGACTTTATAATGTCCTGTGGAGTATGCGCCCAAAACAAGAGTCAAAAGGAAAGACCAGCAGGCCTCTTACGCCCTATTGACATCCCACCTCGCCCTTGGCATACGCTTTCTATGGACTTCATCACCGATCTACCTCCATGCTCCGGATACAATACGATTCTAGTAATCGTGGACTTATTCTCCAAGATGGCGCATTTCATTCCGCTCAAAGGCTTGCCAACAGCAGCAACTCTGGCCCGAGAATTTCTCGAAAACATCGTCCGACTGCACGGTTTTCCTTCGGTTCTAATTTCGGATCGAGGTAGTCAATTTATTTCTCATTTTTGGCGAAGTTGCTGTCGGTCGGCTCAAATTGATGTGAGACTATCGACCAGTCACCACCCTCAGACCGACGGACAAACCGAGAGGACCAATCAAACTCTGGAACAGTATTTACGCTGCATGCTGCAACAAACTGAAAAAACTTGGAAAGATATCCTTTGGATAGCCGAGTATGCCTACAATAACTCTGTCCATTCGGGAACTGGGAAAACCCCGTTTTTTCTTTTGTACGGCAGTCACCCTCGAACCTCGGAGTTGGATCCCCTCCAAGATCTTGAAACACCAGCAGTAGACTACCTGCATTCTACAATCACCCAAGCCTTTAAGGAAGCTGTTTCTCACCTTCAAAGGGCTAAAGAACAATACAAGAAAGGAGCAGATCAACATCGGAAGGAAGCCCCTCACTATCAAGTAGGGGATCAAGTCTGGTTATCCACCAAATATCTATCTCTAAAAGGGCCACGCACATTCAACCCAAGATACCTTGGTCCCTATTCCATCACTACCATAGTAAACCCAGTAGCGGTCAAGTTGGACTTGCCCCCGCACATGAAGATACATCCGGTCTTCCACGTCTCTCTATTAAAACCCGTGCAACCTCAAACCCGACTAACCAAATCTCCAAAACCTATCCTAGTGGATGGAGAACTCGAGTTTGAAGTCAAAAGCATTCTGGACTCCAAGATCTCCAAATCTAAACTATTCTACCTAATTGACTGGAAAGGCTACGGCCCCCAAGAGAGATCCTGGGAACCTGCTGAATATGTCCACGCTCCTCGCCTAATCAAAAGATTTCAGCGAACATTTCCTGACAAGCCAAAACCCCCGGAGAAGCCCGGTTTGGGAGGGGCCTTGAGGGGGGGTACTGTCATGATCTCTGCTTCCAAAAGGTCAGGGTTTTCCCAACTCCCTTGGAAGCAGATCCATAACCCAGGTTCCGAGTGCCAACCAGTCCCAATTGGGACCTTTTGGACCCAGTCCTGGCGCCAGTGGCACCAGGCTCATAAATATGCCCAGTCCCAGCGCTGGAAGCGCCGGGCTCATAATGCTTGGGTGGACTTACCTTCAGCAGACCATGCTGCTTACTTGCCTGCCAGTTGAGCCTCTGATCCTCTTCTGTTTGGAACTACTTTTCCTGTTGGGTGGGGCTGGAGCCACTCCCTAGATTCAGAACACTGGAACTCTTCTGGAAGGCAGGAACTCTTTTCTTACCAGGAACTCTTTTCTTACTTAGGCGTGGCTGTGGAAGGAGACACCTAAGCACTACAGGAGGCTATTTAAACCACACCCGGTGGATGAATCTTGCTTTGCGTTATTCTGCAACCTCTGCAGCAGAACGCTCATTGTGTCTTCTGCATCCGGTCCTGGGCCTAAGGAAAAAGGCTTACCATCCTGAATCCAGTCTTCAGCAACACCTATAAAGACAAGAAAGAACAGGTTAGCATTCCGGCATCTGAAAGGCAAAGGCTTACCTACTCTTCGTGCGCTCCGGAGGCCTTCGGCGCTGCATCCCGCATCTGAAAGACAAAACAAGGTGCGTTTAAAGACATTGGGGAACTTTAATACTCACGTGCCATTACTCCTTTCCACATCTAATCCAGTGGGTATTCCGGCACCCTGCAGCCGCTCCGAACTCGTACCTGCAAAATAAAAAGACAGTTAGAGCGCATAGTGAAGCAGGCAACAAGCGCTTACTTACGTGCTTCCAGGCGCTTCTATTCATCACACGGGCTCCATCTTCAACTCACTTCAGCCCGTCATCCGCCATCGCCGGAACCCTGCAAAACAAGAGACATCATTACTAAAGACTTTAAAGACATTTGAATGACTCGAAACTTACAGTTCGTGCAGTAAACGACGGACAGCAGTCCTCTGAAGTCAAGAGGCCTGCGCTACCTATCCAGTGAAGAAACTGGTTACAGCACCCTGCCCCGAGGCAGATGGAGAGCTCGGCATTCACTTACCTAAGGTGAGAGCGTTAACCTTTGGGGGTCTACAGGAGAGGAGAAGAGGAAAGAGATAGGGACACCCCAATAACCCCAGTTCATTAACCCCATATTTTCTATCTGCAGACATCTTACTCTACACGTCAGGCATACAGTGCACAGAGGTCCAGCCCAAAGAGCCAACCGGGTGCTACACATCACCTTTGAAGATACGGTAGTCGCCCAGTCAAGACCGGCACCTCTGCGAGAATCAGGTGAGCGTTACAATGTGGGTGCTGTCTAATGCACCAATGCAATTTGGGATGCCAGCGATGGCATGGAAGGCCACCTTGGTGGCAATGACGTGGGCAGGGGTATGGGGGAGTGCCATATGTTCCGACACATGGTGCAGCAGGGCATCCAGTACGTGGTCAAGTATTTCTGAGAAGCAGGGTAGTGACAGCCCGTGCAGCTCACCAACAGTGCTGATACGTTCCAGTTCCAAGGAAATGCAGCACCAAGACCACCTTCAGCAGGGGCGGGATTGCCGTCCGGAATCTGATGTGGCTGCTGATGTCATCCTCAATCATAGTGACAATGGACATGATTGTTAGACGGTCAAGCCGGTATAATATGTGGATCTGCCCTGGTGTCAGGTTCCAGGGTGAGGCCTTGATGCAGGGTATTGCAGGCTGCCTGCAGGGTCGTAGTGGCTGCACATTTGGGTTTGGCATGGGTTCCGGGTTCACTATCTGCCGCCTGCGCCTCCTCCTCCTCTGCTCACTGATGCCACAATGTGCACTGCTGCTTGTAGGTTCAATAGCCCAAATGCTGCTACAGCAGCTGCCTGCATGGTTGTGTTTGGAGTTGGCCTGGGTGTGGGCCTTGTGTAGGCTCCCAGTTGCCTGCAGGGTGCAGCTGGGCTCATTTAGTGCACCTGTGGCCTGATTAATCTCACCTGCCACTCTTTAACGCCATCTCCGTGGTGGTGGCAATACTGCCACATTGTTCACGGTATTTCCGCTGGTATTTTGGCAGTTATTCCGTGTCTGTGCTACTCGTAATGTGTACAGTGTTACGTATTGCCGGTAACTGGGGGTATGTTGGTGTGTCGAGGCGCTGTTTCCGCTGACGCAGTTTCTGGGTGCATTGGCTATACGGGTGTGGCTCCCAGGTCAGAATTTTCCGGCCCGCTAAACGGTGACGGTACGGTTTTACCAGAACTTTTAAATCCGGACTGGCATACTCGCAATGAGGCCCATTATGCGGCTTGTTCTTCTCCTACTGCAATTACAGTTTTTTATAATTAGCTGTCCTGCACAGAAAGCGATGAGCACCAGTGCTAGCATGGGGACATTCACTTTAAAGATTGCCACCCAACACGGGGGAACCCAAGCGAACACCAAGTCCAGCCAACTGGTGGAGAGTGTGAATTTCCTCGATGCCCTCAGTCAAGGTCCTGCTGGCTGCATCGATGATGGGGTTTGCCATACAGCAGCTGCTCCCGATCTTGTGACATACACCTCCCTCCATTGCTGTGAGCATGTCCAAAACAACTGTTCTGATGTGCTACCAGTTGCACCGCACAAAATAATTCTCTTACTGTATTAACTCTTTTTTCAGTCCAGTTGACAAGCTGTAACCGTTTCATATCCTTTGATCTGGTGCCACTTAGCATTAGTGGCTGCTTGCACTCCAAGGAGCAGTAGTGATGCAAAAAAACAGAAGCTTTGGTGAATAACCCGAAAATGAGGCAGGATTGCGTCCAGGCTTTGTGAGGATTCCTCTGACAGGTACTTACTGCTTCTCTTCCTCCTGCTTATTGTATGCTCCCACTGCTTTTGTGCCCTTTGTTCCTCCATCATCTTTCTTTGTATTCATGTTGGGTGGTTGTTTAAGGGTATTAAATCTGCCTGAGGCACGACCAATGCAGGGCTCTGGAGTATAGGAATTGGCCTTTTGATCACTGTAACCAAAAGCAGGTCCCCTGTTAAAGAGTATGTACATGCTGTGAGAAACTGGAAGGTGTCTCACCCGCTAGTCCCTGGGGGTCTGTCATCCAGGTGGCCAGGACACGGCCATCACTTTTGGATCCAGTTCCTGGGGATGGACCAGTGCAGGAGGATCACCTGGATGAGGGATCTTCGGGGATTGGAACACCGGATGGTGAGACACGGTATCCCCTTCACTGTAACACTTTTTCTCCCACCCTACCTGGTAGGAATGCAACCACCCTCCCCCCTTTCCCAACATAAACACTTTCTCATGGACAGTTCACTGTGAGCAAAAATGGACTAACACCAGAGCTGTATATCTGACATGTCCCAATACAATGGTCAGGCACTTACTGATCATTACATACACCTGACTTCCATCACACTTCTCCACATGGACAAAAAGCGGAGCACGAAAGCACACTCTGAGCAAGGCAAAGCACGCAAGGAAGCAGCAGGTCCAAGATGGCAGTTTAATGCATGGAGAAAGACGGCGAGACCAGAAAGGGTTGCAAGGAGGGTAGCACCCTTGACCTTTTCAGACCGTTACTTTCTTGAACCTTGGTAAGTAAGAAACCTAAGACCTGGGACTAAAGCTGAAGAAACTTGCATTTTGTGTCCTCCTGCATCGATAACCAAGGCGGGGAGGAGCGTTTGCTGCTGTGGTACTGTCCTTGGCTTCTACAACAAAGCAGCGCCAGTAAAGACAGCACAGCCGGAGAGTGGAGTGACTGATACCAGACCAGCCTGTGTTAAAACCAAGGATGCAAGCGGCAACAATGTATGAAGAAATCTAAAGAGAACAGTGTGTGAAACGTATGTGACGATTGACGCAAATATAATTGAAAGCCAGAGGAGTGATTGAACTTCGGAGGCCAAGAAAGATACCATAGACAGAGTGGTCCCGCGCAACGTGGGTGCTCATTCGAACGTCTCTGTTAGGTATCCAACTGGTTGGCAACTGTGAAAAGGGAATTTTGAGATTGAAGTGGTCCTGCAACAGGTCAAGCTAAACCGAATTCCAAATTCGAAAGTCTTTGATAGTTGAAAAGAATTGAAATTGGTCCAAGCCCGGTTGAGGGAGACTAATTGTGTAAGAGGAAGGATCTGAGCCTGGCTGATGGGGATTCGGGGTGAACCATGAGTCACCTGAGAAAGAATATTCTCTGAACATTGTAAAAAGGGTGTCTGAGCCCGGAAGAGGGAGATCCACAGTAACTACTGTGATACAAAAGGAATCTGAGCCTGGCTGAGGGGGATCCAGGATGAATCACCTGAATTGAGTACTTTTAAGAGGAAAGGAACTTTTTGTTTTTGTTTTGGTACAGTAAAGAGACTTGGGCACAGAAGGCCCCGATGCTGGTAATGGAACTGTGTCCTCGTGCCGAAAAAGCCAAGAGTGTGTGCTTGGCTCGAGTAAACAGCCTTGTCCCATACTGAAAACGTGGAGTATAGGCCCTTTTATTTTGACGAGACTCCACCAGGACTGAATTATTATTATTTGAAGGTCGTAGCTTGCTCCCATCTGTAGTTTTAGGATTATATGGGCGTTAATCACACCCTTGTTGAAGTTCAATAAACACCCTTGAACTGTGGTCACTTGTGTCTGTTTTACTGTTGATACCATGCCTTCCTTACAACGCTTTGTCCATTAAGTAAGTTTATTGTACAAACGGTTTGGAGGGGTTAGATGACATCAAAGAGTCAAACTAACCTGTCTGCCCAAACCACACAAAGAGCACACATTTTATGCAATTTGCAACAGTTAAAACACTCCCAAAGGTTTTGTTACAGAGTCAACCCCCACACATGATTGGTTAAACCTATACAATGCAACCATATTCCTTTTAGTTTCCACACTTCTTATTGGATACATTCATCTAAGCACGATCCTTTTTAACTTATAATTGCATGTTTCATATATACACTAAGCCCCTCTCTGGGGCCTTTCCATATTTGGTCGTAGCCTCATTTCCTAGTGACACAGTTTACACAACTTACAAACAATTTCAATGATCACAGGTTCCATCTAGTTAGGATCCTTTACCCCTACTTGTGATGCACACAGCTATTCTATGAAAATACGATTGATGTAAACAGGAGGGGAACAAACACATTCCTTTTGATCTATTGGTGCTGGTATTGTCACCCAAACATGTTGGTGTCCACATTTCACTCTAAGCTATGCAACTTACCATTTCAGCCCACCTGGTCCCAACCCACACCTTGACAACTTTATTGAAAATCCATGATCTATAGGTTCTCCTTTCCCCACAAGCAACCCGCAGCAGGTTAATTGACCGGCGCTAAAATCCAGCCCTACCAGTTGGCCGGAATCCGCCTGTGATTCAATAACAGACGCCTATATATTTACAGAGATTGCATCTCCCCTTCACAATTCACCTATGCCATAAAAAAGGCCTTCCCAAAACTGACCATCTGATATTCATTGCAACTGCTGCTGTCATTCCCCAACCTTGTAAAATTAGTTTCTCAGTCACACAGAGTTCAATTGCTCAATCCAGGGTTTCAGCCAGCGCAATTCCTAACTTATCAGAGAACTCTGCAGCAAAACAGATCTGTATATTCATACTGCCCAAAACCTATCTCCCTAGAGACTCCCATGCATGTGTACCTATACATGTATGTTCAGGACTGCCACATCCCCACACACTGATTTATACATTGTAAATCTCCTACCTCACATGCACATGTAGAGCTCCTCTCTGCCTGGTATTTAAGCGCTATGTGGCCTGTTAAGGAACTCATGGTGGCAACAGTAAAGACAGAAACAAGTAATCACAGTTCAAGGATGTTTATTGAACTTTATAATGGGTGAGATAAACACCTAATTTATACCTAAATCTAAGATGGGAGCAAGCTACGACCATCAAATGATAATAAGGCCAAATAAAAATGGCCTATAGTAAAAAAACCTATTGACAATCTGTAACGCTCACCTGGTATCCACGGGGACGTCACTCAGTCTGTTCTGACCTCTTACGACTTCGAACCCTTCCCTGGAGGCTATTCGACTGGAGATTGGGCCTGAAACACAGGATTGGTAGAGTTTAACTCTGTATTGTCTCTGTGTGCTTGAACCCCTTCTTCCCCGGAGTCCAACCCTTCCCTTTGATCCACAGCTCACCTTGTTTTCTTGGATAGTGTGCTCTCCGTCCTGCTTTCAGCGCAGGGGCGCGTTGATTGATGCGGGCTCGTTGCTGCCTAGTTACTTCACTGGCAAGAGTCCGACAGGTAAGTATATTGAGTCTTTTGAACAGTTCTCTAACTTCGTTCCTTTCCTTCCTTAGATGATGGCCGGCTTCCGGGGATGGCGGCGTGCTGCTGAGATGAGTAGCGCTGAAGGTGAGTGAGAGCGCGATGCACCCCTTTCGTATTTGCATTGAACTGAGTTCTTTTTCTGTGTCTTTTAGATTCCGCAACTTTTCAGCGTGGATGCCGGTTATGAAGAACAAATGCGGTGGGTAAGCGCGGTATGCGGCACCTCTAGATGTTTCCACGCTAACCTGGAGTGTCTTTTCCCTCTTGCAGATGGATGAGAAGTTCCGGAGACAGAGTTCCCCCAGAGCGGCTGGGATTCAGGTAAGCGTTTGAAGCTCGTACAGCATTTAAAAATAAGCAAAGATTTGCTGAATGCTTACTAATGCCTTTTTTCTGTTCTTTTCCCTTTTCCTTAGGCAGCGGCGTGCCGGGATGGGAACCACACAGTCGAAGATGCCCGCAGAACAGAAGGAGTGATGAATGATGGGCAGAAGCGCCGCAAGGTAAGGCTGTTCCTAACAGTGTTCTTGTTCTTACAGGAGCTGAGCGCAGAAGAAAGATGCAGGCCTTCTGGAGACCGTTCCGAACACGGTGAGTGTCACGCTGCAGGTGGAGAAAACGCAAAGCATGTTTCTCAGCCTGGGTGTGGCCTAAATAGTCTTTGGATATCCCAGGTGTCTCTGGGCTGAACCACACCCAAAAGACTAGACCGTACATGCAGTTCTGGGAACCGAAATATGTGGGGGCATCCATCTTGTCCCCATCAATGCACTACAAGTTCAATCCCCAATGTTATCCTATAGGAGTGAGTGAGTCTGGTGCCACAAGCACCAAGTCTGACTCCAAGTGGGTCTTTGGCGGGATGGAGAGGCCCTTGAGGGCCATGTAGGTGATAGTGGTCTGGCTCCAGCCTGACCTCTTGGAGGGCTGGGGACATGAGGGGCAGGAATCATGACAGCTATTATGGCTAAGAGCAGGAATTGGGTCGGGAGCAAGGAAGTATGGTGAGGGAGACAGGGCCGGTAGACTGTTGGCCAATATGGTGAAAATTGAGAATGACCATCATCAAATTACTAGTATTCAAGGCCCAAATAATACGGTATTAATAAACGAGAAAGATATCAATGAAACATTCTCCAGTTTTTGCTCCGATCTATATTCTAATCATGATGCGGAAACAGAGGATGCCCTGTCTGAATGTTTATCAACAATAGAACTGACGGCACTGTCAACTGAGATGACATTTGCCCTGGAACAAGCCCATCAAACTCGAAGAAATCGAGGGTGCTATAAAAGCATTGGCTGAGGGGAAGGCACCTGGGTCCGATGGGCTAGGGATAGAACTTTATAAGGAATTCCAGCGGGAATCAGCTCCCAGGCTAATATTGGTATGGTAAGAAGCTATGGAACAAGGGGTCCTCCCGCAGTCTATGCGCAAGGCCATTATTACAGTACTACTTAAACCGCACAGACCTCCCGAGGACGTGGCCTCCAACAGACTACTGTCCCTGATTAATACAGATGCAAACATTTTTGTGAAGGTACTTGCCACAAGGTTACTACCTGCCATGTCCCAATTGGTGCACCCTGACCAATCGAATTTTATACCTGCCAGGTCCACGGCCCTGCATTTGCACCACTTGTTTTGTGAGACGGCTCAGGTGAATCCTCACACTAGAGCAGTGGTGGCCGCCCTGGATGCCGAAAAGGCTTTTGATTCTGTTTCATGGCACTATCTATTTTCTGTGTTATGCAAGTTTGGGGTCGGTCCGTACTTCTTGCGCTGTATCCAATTATTGTATTCTGACCCAAGGGCAAGGGACCTCACTAATCAAACATTATCGTTGCTATTCTTGTTGGGCAGGGGCACTAGGCAAGGCTGTCCTTTGTCCCCTCTGTTATTTGCACTTAACATTGAGCCTATGGCAGCATAGTGAGGAAGATGCACAGGCACATGGGAATAAGAATATATGGTCCACCCCAAATAATCTCCTTATACGCAGATGACACCTTTCTATATATACGAGACCCCGAACATAACCTTGCTCCAATAATGAAGGATATACATGATTTTTCATGTTACTCTGGTTACAAAATAAACAATTTAAAGTCGGAACTGTTTCCCCTTATGCCATCCACCATACAGTCATGAGACCAGGGGGGATTTAAATGGTCACTGTTACAATTTAGGTACCTGGGTATTGTGGTATTATGCTGCCGGCAATCATTATATGTTGACAACTATGACTCCTATCTGCAACAATTGACCTCTAAATTGTTAATACGGGCAAAGATCCCTATTTCACTATACGGGCGGGTTGCTTTGTTGACAATGATGGTTCTCCCGAAGCTATTATATTTCTTCGGTAATGTCCCTATGTGGCCTGGGTGAGGGTTTTTTAATAGACTAAAGTTGTTGGCCTCCACGTTTGTCTGGGGGACTGGGGTGGCGATAATCAGCTGGCTTAAGTTAACTGAACCTTATGAATATGGGGGACTATCAGTGCCAGACTTTGAATTATATTATTTGACATCACAGGCTCAATTCGCCAGGTACTGGTATAAGACTAGAGATACAACTGCACACATTCCCTTAGAGAGATATGGTGCGTCCCCTACAGAGCTCCAGTCGGTCATATATAGCGAAAGATATAAGGACTCATGTGCCTTTGACTCCGTGACTACAACTGTTCATGCTTGGCCCGGAATCTTTCAAATGATCGTGGTGGACACTCCCTATAGCCTCGAAATTCCACTATAGAAATATCCAGGCATTTCCCCCATGTGTGATAAAATGTTACAAATATGCTGGGACCCCTCAGGACAAATGAAAATTGGTGACATGTACCCAAATGGACAATTTGTATCCCAGACCGGATTCATCAATACTTTAGGGGGTGGCCAATTGAGAGTCCTACAGTACCATCATATACCGGCAGCTTTTTGCAAAAGATGGCCTACATTCCCAACAGAGCCGGAAACACATAGCTGCATTGATGGTTTGGTGTCTAAGTATGACACCCGGTATAGGGTATCCAGGCTATATAACACGATACAAACACATTTACCCTCACGCAATATTATTAAGGGGGTTTGGGAAAATCAAATTGGACACACGATAGGGGATGAGAAATGGAGTAAGTACTGTCAGCTAACTAAGGTGTTATCTCTGAATGCGTGGTTGCGCCTGGTTCAATTTAAGATGCTAAACCAGCTGCAATATAGTCCTGCTAAAATGGCTAAATTCACTCTGGGTCACACAGGGAATGTTTGAAGTGCAGGGCCCCACAGGCGGATGCCTTCCACATGTACTGGTTATGTCCTCTGGTGATGAAATTCTGGAGAAGTGTAGCCGAGGCGATAGATGACATGGTGGTTATCCCGCCTTTCCTCACCCCGCTCAGATACCTATTTGGGGATACTGGGAAAAACTCAGAGACCACTAGAAGATTTTTCAATGTTGCCTGTGTATTTGCGAAAAGGTGCATTCTAAAATGCTGGAAATCTAAGAAAGCCCCGGGGCTCGAAGACTGCCTCTGTGAAATAACTTATGCCAATGAATGTGAAGAGAAATTTTTTTTTCTGTGCCCTCTGCATGCCGCCCTAAAGACATTTGGGCTCCGCCCAGACTATATTTGGCTGGAACTAATTCTGATACACAGAGTATTGGCCAGCTGGATGGTGCTCACCTGTAACCCCTTATGTAACTATTACATAACTGTCCTGATGCTATATGCCTAATTTCATGAATATGTTACTGCAATTGATTTTGCTTGATACATGACCATTGAATAAATAAAGTTTAAAAAAAAAACATTATCTCCGTGGATGGTATCAATTCCTCCCTGCTGCTGCAAAGGTCAATCCAAAAGATTTTTCTGTAGCTACTGATTGATCGGTGGCTCGGTTGTCAAGTTTCTCAAACGTAAGGGTTCACCAGTTTGTGTCAATTGAGCCCAATCCCACGCCTGACACCATATGTGAGGAGCCAGGAACGAGACGCAGACACAGAGGACTCGTGGTTTTTGGGTATAAACTTTTCTTGAAACAAATGTGGTTGGAAAAAGCCTCACTATCCCTAATCTAGGAGGTATTTGCCAACCTCAACCAAAACAAATGTGTCTGTCCTTTGTCAAGATGTCCAGCAAAGTATGTCCTGTGTCTAAAATCTTATTCTGGCCCTCGCACTCTAACACTAACTCCAAGGTGCAAAGGGTCTTATGTCTGATTCTCAAACGAGCACAAATGTTCCAATCCAACACAACATTTCAAATCCAATGAAAAGGTTTAAAATGGAAAATGTTCACAGTTACAGGGAATGGCTTCCTTCCCCAGATTCCTTGTACTAAAGTGTAAAATCCAAATAAAGAATAGTCAAGTACCTTAGAACCCAAGAGGATCACTCCCTCCTTTTGGCATGTTCACAGTTTGTGGGGAAATAGCACCCTTCCCCAGGTTTCTCTTTACTTTTAACTTGATTCAGATCCTAAGTGCATTTATCTTCCTAGGGATTCTCCTTTCACTTTAACACAATTTAGATGCGGGTGTCACACTATCCTCTCATTCCGTCCCTATTTCACAAGCATCTAGGACAGGCAATACTCACACTCTATCTAGGACAGGCAACACTCACAATGCACCAGTTACCGCAGCCAGGTTCCCATTTCCTGTCACTCACAGTGGACGGTGTCATGTGAGTGGGTTTACCCCAAGGGCCACATATGCAGACTCAAGGGTTCCCCGTTCCTTGACTGGCGTCTGCCATGGCGTCTGCAGGAGGGAGCTCGCAGGTGCCGGCTACAGGATGCTGCGCGCAGAAAGTCATTTCCGTGATCATGGAAACCATTGAGATCTAAACAACGCTCACGTGACGTGTCGAGCTTGCGGGTCACGTGACGCATTCATCCGTCTCACTCCCGGATCAGGTGACGTGGAAGCATCCACTACTTAAGCGCTGAACTTCCGCACGTCCGCGCTTCACAGCTGTTCTTTGGAGGACTCTGTACGGCGTTAGGATACTTTGTGTTTCACGGCTCTTGACTCTTGGACTGTTTTCGGATTTGCTTTGCTCACGTCTTTTGGCTCTGTTTGCTGGATCATTTGAACTCGGAACGCCTTTTGGACTGTCTTGGATTACCCTGAATTGGACTTGGCATTTTCCTCTTCACTGCATTACGTTATCAAGTACTTTGGATTTTGGTCCTTTCGTTTCATCAAGTTACAGGAGGGCAGGTTGGGTTTTAACCCAGTCTACAGTTCTTCTCCCTATTGTCATCGGGGAAACCAGCTCACGTGCCCCTCCACGGAATTATCAACCATCATAGGATTCTGGGCTCCGTCACCCATCAGCTTAGGTAAGCCCTGCTCTTTATCCTGCTTGATTGCTTATACTGTACTCATTTGATTGCTAATAAAGCTTTTCCTTTACAGCTGCCTTGGGTTTCAACATTCCGTGGTTCCGGGCTTCAAGAACTACCCACCTGTGGCCTCAATGATCGCATAGGGAGTAATCTTGTATTCTCTCTCTGTGGTACTTGGGGATGGAGGTATCATACTCTTCACGACAATCAAGCAACCTGACAGCGGGTCCCGGACTCGCAGATCACCTGGTATCTTCCCCTGCCAGGTTCTTCTTGTCAATTTATAATAGTTCACCATCTCAAGGGCATGGGTCTTCATTGAGATTCCTTTATACTATACTTGAACACACACTTTAGTTTGCCTGGTGTGTTCCTCTGCCAGAACTTCCATGCAGTCTTTCAAACATTTCTCTTAACCTGGTGTACTCTCCTGCCAGGACTTTATTTTTACCAACATTGCGATTCACCTGGTATACTCTCCTACCAGGACTTTATTTAACAAACATTCAGCTTCACCTGGTATACTCTCCTGCCAGGACTTTATCCTATGACTTTTCCCTTTTAGCCATGAAACATTAGCCCACCTCTGGCTTATCCAATCTTGTTTCACACATTTCTTTTCAATATTTGCTTCCTCTTTCTAAAAAAGGTTCTTTGCCCCTTTTCGAAGAGCATTCCTTTTTACTTTGCTCTTGCCCTTGAGATATGGGTTCAACAACCCATTCGTAGTTTGCTTCACAAATACGTTAACTTCTTCATTAGACTCCCTTTTTTTTAAAAAACATTTTTATTAATTTCAAACAAACAATACAAACCAAACAGGCAGTGCATATATCAACAGTTCCATTGTACATTGCTTACTTCTAGCCACTGCTTCCCTTATCCCACCCCCCGTTCCGAGCCTATTACTTTACACATTCCGTTTCTGCATTTTATGGTAGGGTCTCTCCTTCCATGGGTTCTGCCAGGTCTTGTATTGTCCCAAACAGCTCTGCTATTAATGATTTCCAGGCCATCAGGGTCTCTGTCTCCTCCTCCGCCCCAGCACTGCTCGCTTCTTGCCATAGCCTGGTTTCTGCCTCCACCCATTTCTGCAAATCTTTCCACCACACCTCCACTCGCGGTCTGTGGCATGTCTTCCACCCCATAGCAATTCTCCTCTTTGCAAGCACATATGCCAAATCCTGCAGTTTACTCACATGCTTGAGCTTCTGCGATCTTGGGAACCCCCCAACATCTTCATTAGACTCCCTTTGTGTCTTTCACTTTATTCTACTCACTGTCTCTAGGGCCCCGGTTCTCTCTAGGGTGGACTACTGAAACATTCTATTTCTCAATCTGCACAGGGACAGTATCTATCTGTATCTATGCCATATCATATATCATATCTCCAGCTCTGAAATCTCTCCACTTGCTTCTGGTGGCTGCAAGGATCAAGTTCAAGACCCACTGCATTGTTCACAAGGCTTTCTGGGGCCAGGGTCCACACTACATCCAACTCTCTCTTCCAAAATACCTTCCTTCTCGAGCCCTTTGCTCAGCTACCTCCAACTACCTCCAACCTCCTCTTTGCAGCTCCACTGCGAGTGCCGCCATCAGACCAGCTGGACCAGCTGATCTCTACATTTTGCATCCGCTTTGGTGCCCCAGCCGCAGCGCGCCTTGCGCATACATCAGAGCCCCTCCACATGGAAGGCCTGATCGCCGCCGTGACTCGATGCAATCCAAAAGCATCTTTTGAATTTGGCACCGAATCTGCCTCCCTTCCCGCCAGCAGTCCGCTCCCCCATTCGCCCATCAGCCCTGCCGGCTCCTCCTCCCCCGCCTTAAAGGGAGAGGGAGGGAATCGCCAGGCGAAGCCGCGAGGAGAAGGCCAGAGGACAAGGCCTGCACTCCTCTTTGCAGCTCTTCACTGCTCGCAGTCTGCCGTTCGCCGTGGAACCCTGCCCGATTCACAAGGTAAGGAGTCCTCACTCCTGAGCAGCTCAAAACACTCACCTCCAGACTTCAGCGTCTGCGTGCTCCTACCCTCACATGTGCACTGCTCTCAACACCCATGCCCACAGACGTACGCAACACACGCCTGCAAACCAGATCCCTGAAGCCATCCATTAGTCTTAATGTTCCACCCTCAGCAATTTATAAATCCCATAAGCTGCGCCACACTATGATCCCGAGCCCACACAGTATGCACTGCCCTGACCACAATGCAACTTCAACAATGGCTAAGACTCTTGAAAATGTGCCCCCCACTACTTTGAATGTGACTACCACAATGTGCAATTCTTCTACCACAGCCATGCTACCCACTGATGTAAATGCTACTTTACCTGTGTCTAGGACCCTAGAAAATGTGCCCCCACTACTTTGAATGTGACTACCGCAATGTGCAATTCTTCTACCACAGCCATGCTACCCACTGATGTAAATGCTACTTTACCTGTGTCTAGGACCCTAGAAAATGTGCCACCCACTACTTTGAATGTGACTACTGCAATGTGCAATTCTTCTACCACAGCCATGCTACCCACTGATGTAAATGCTACTTTACCTGTGTCTAGGACCCTAGAAAATGTGCCCCCCACTACTTTGAATGTGACTACCGCAATGTGCAACTCCTCCACCACAGCCATGCAATCCACTACTACCAATGCCACCCCCGAACCCCACCTCAAATGTGCCCTCATCAATGCCCGTTCCATCAATGCTCACGCCCTAGACATCCACGACCTCATCACCACCCTAGATCTAGATCTTCTAATGGTCACTGAGACCTGGCTACACGAAGCCTCCGGCCCCGCTCTATCCCTCGCTCAACCACCAGGCTATGCCATCACGAGACAAGATCGCCTGACCACAGGAGGCGGTGTCGCTCTCATAGCCAAAGACTTGATCACCATCAGAAAGGTTGACAAAACTATCAACAATAACAGCGACTACCTTCAATTGAAGCTCACTATCTCGCACCACTGCACCATCACCCTACACCTCGTCTATTGGCCACCAGGCCCCCTGGGAGACTTTCAGGCCTCCCTCACCCACCTCCTGGCTGACAACCTAAAAAAGTCATCCAAAGCCATTCTCCTCGGTGACATCAACCTAGGCCTAAATGACACCAAAGACCCTGCTGCCAAATCACTTGACGCAGCTTTAGCCACTCTAGAATTCGCCAATACCATCACAGACCCCACTCATGCCCTAGGCAGATCTTTGGACTGGATAGCCCATCACAACTGCCCCCTCACAGTCACAGGCAATACCCCCACCCTGTGGTCCGACCACCACACCATCACCTTCAACATCCCCACCTCCACCCCATTCCCCCGCAACCTCTACCACCAGCCCTCACAAGGAGTGCCCGCCAACTGACCAAAGAAAGACTCTTACCCTTCCTACAGGGACCTGCCTTTAGACCCCCCCTTCTCCAACGACCCAGAAACCCTTGCCAAGAACTACGATTCTGCCATCACAGCAGCAATCAATGCAATCGTCCCACTTAAACCGCACAAAACCAAACCTACCAGCCACACCAATGCTTGGTTCACCCAAGACCTTCTCAAATTACGCACAGACAAACGAGCAGCACTAGCCCAATGGCAATCATCCTGTGATGATAAAGACAAACTTAACTTCAAATCCCTTGCAAATTAATATAAGAAAGCCATCATCAAAGCCAAAGCCAAGTCATTTGAAGATAGAATCTCTGAGGCCAAATCAAACACTAAGGAAATGTTCGCCATATTCAGGGAAATTGAGACCCCTACACCTACCCCCCAAAACTTCACCAAAGATAAAGCATGGTGTGATGACATCCAAACAGCCATGCGAAACAAGATCAGCTCTCTCCAAGCCAAAATTCTGAAAACCAAACTAGCGCTCCCCACACCCCTACCACACCCCCCAAACACCCCCCTCTCCTCACCCACAGAGGCCCCCCCTACCTTCTCATTCAAAACCATTCAGGAGAAAGATATGATCAACATCATGAAAAACATCAAACCCTCCAATTGCAAAGGAGACCCCTGCCCCGCCTCCATCATCAGGGACTGCGCAGACACCCTTGCTCCTTTCCTAACAGCCTTTGTCAATGCCTCCTTCACCACTGGGAAGGTCCCCTCATGCCTCAAGGAAGCTTGGGTCCGACCTCTCATAAAAAAACCTACACTTGACCCCCCCTCCCCTAATAACTACCGCCCCATCACCACAGTCCCATTCCTCCTCAAGATTCTAGACAAGGCAGCCTACCTGCAGGTCCAGCACTTCCTCGAAGAGCACAACCTCCTAGGACTGAGACAATCCGGCTTCCGGCCTAGGCACGGGACAGAGACCGCCCTACTCGACCTCAAAAACTAAATGGATGACGCAAGGGACCAAGGCAAACCTGTCCTGCTCCTCCTCCTCGATCTCTCTGCAGCTTTCGATCTTGTAGATCACGACATCCTTTGCCAACACCTCACCTCCACGGCCAACTTCTCCTAAGAAGCCACCACATGCATCACCTCCTTCCTCCAAGGTAGGACCATGCAGGTCTTCTCTGACCTAGCCACTGCGTCACCCACCATCGGCTATGTGGTGTGCCCCAAGGCTCCTGCCTTTCCCCCACCCTATACAACATCTTTACCCGCCCCCTCTTCCTTATCCTTGACGCCATGGGCATCTCTTACACCAACTACGCTGACGACACTCAGATCCTTCTCACTTTAACAGGTGACTATGACACTGACTGCGCAACTCTCAACAACATATATAACACAATCCAAATGTGGATGGCCATCAACGGCCTTTGCCTTAACTCCGACAAAACTGAGCTCCTACTCGTAGGATCCCCTGACACCCTCAAGAAACTTGACGTCCAGTTTAGCCACCTTACCATTGACTCAATCAGAATTCCAGTACTGGACACGGTAAAAACGCTAGGCGTCTTCCTAGACTCCAACTTATCTATGACCAGACAAGTAAACGCAATCGCCTCCTCTGCGGCTTACCATGCAAAACTCCTCAACGCAATCAGGCCTTTTCTGTCAAAAGCCACTTGCACCAACATAGCTAGAGCCATAACTGGTTCCCGACTACACTACTGTAATGTTCTCTTCCTAGGGACCTCTAACAAAAACCTCGAGAAGCTGCAAGTAATCCAGAATAGCGCCCTGCGTGCTGCACAAGGCATTGCCAAGAGAGAGCACATCACTGCTACCAGAAAAGCATCCCATTGGCTCCCCATAAAGGAAAGGATTTTATTCAAAGCGTTAAGCATCACCCACAAATGCGTCCACCTCTCAGCCCCAGCATACCTATCCCAGAGAATCCACCCGGCCGCCTCCACAAGACTCACCAGGACACCCTATGCCAATATGCTCTCCGCACCCAGGGTAAAAAGAGCTAGAGCAGGTGGCGCCAGCTTCCCCTACCTTGCTGCTTTACACTGGAACACGCTTCCCACCTCTCTGCGAGCTGAACCCTCATTAAGTGCTTTCCGCAAAGCCATGAAAACTACCTTGTTCACCTAACCAACCCCACATGTTTAAACTCTCATGACTAACATGTATGATGTACTATGGTGTATGATGTATTATGGTGTAGTATACTCCCTATCGCTTAACACAGGATCCTGCCTTACTGTAAACCAAGGCACAACCTGTACCTGTACCTGTAACTAAGTTCCCTTACAAGTAACAGCGCCACAATGCCCCTGGGCTGCCTGTGCGCTATATAAATGTAATAAATAAATAAACTGTCTGCGGGTCAGCCGCTTCTCCATGCAGAGAGTGGGGGGAAGGTCTCTCTCCTCTGCAGGTGCCTCTCTCTGGAATGACTTGCCTGCCACACTCTCAAACTTGAGCCAGTCCACCTGAAGTTCCAGATACAGCTCAAGACCTTCCTTTTCTCCTCTGCTTTCTCTCTCTCCCTCCCCTGCTGCCCTACCTGTCTGCAACGCCGACCAGTTGCTTGGCTACCCTCAGAGATTCACTGGGTACCAGGCTCCTCCATGATCAGTCTCCCCTGCACTGCTTCCAGGCCTTCTGCGCACTTAGGGGCTTTAACTCTAACCTCTACAGTCCCCTGCCTCCTTGCACTTACCCAGAGCCGCACTGCCCTGACTGCACTTACTCAGAGCAATTCTGCCCTGATTGCACATCCCCCTTCCCTCTGCCTGGCAAATCCCCCTCTCCCTTCCCCCTGCACTTTGCATTGTCACACTTGCACGATCTGAATGACACAAGGCCTAGTAAGATCGTTTGTCTTGTCCTCCCTCTGTTTTACCTCCCTTGTCTTGTTGCACCTAGAAACACTTGTGTACAGGTGCATTATAAATGACATATCTTATCATTCTTATGAAGTGGTACACTATGTCAGGCAACACAGTAACCCGTCTGTCTTACCTGGGCTTACTGGTTGTTCTTTGTGTTCCCTCGCTTATGTTCCCTTCTTTTTGCGTCATTCTTACGGAGCGGCATATGCTTGCAGGCAACCCAGTAACCTGTCTGTCTTCCCTGGGCTTACCAGTTGCTCTTTGTGTTCTCTCGCTTCGTTTCCCTTCTTTTTGTGTTATTTTTATAGAGTGGCATACGCTTGCAGGCAACCAGATAACCTGTCTGTCTCGCGTTTCTTCGCTCTGGGTCTTTACAACTTGCTGGCTTGGCGTGCGTCCAGACAACTGCTGCGCTCATGCAGTGTTCCTTTCTATGGTGCGCTTTTCCTGCTGTCTTCTGCTCTGAGGCAGCAAACCGTCTGCATCTGGGCTTCTCTCTCCCATACTTGGGCTCACTTCCACACTATCTTCTACTATTTGGTTTCCTTCAGCGTGGTTCTTGGCGTCGGCACAGGTCGCGGTGCAGCCCAGCGTCTGCAGTTTTCTCCTCTCCTTCTCTCCTTCATCTGTGGCAGACACCACTTTAAACTTCCCAGCATGATTGCATAGCCTCCAAAGACTAGACCGTTGCGTTGGTTTACTGATCTTAGTCTTGTTCATTGCCCCACTGCTCTTTCTCGTCTCAGTTGTTATGAGACTGTTTCTTTGATGATGTTGATGAGGCTGATACTGGTCCTCATTGGGAGTGATCATTACTACTCTCTGCCACTTCCTCATCCCAGTTGTTAGCATATTGTTCTTTGTAGGATGTTGGGGAGTACTAATATAAGGTTGAGGGAGAGTGTTACAATATGCCAATAGGGCATGTGGAATAGAGGAAACATCCCTAGAGGGGAATGTAGGGCATCTGACTTTCCCCAATGATGTCATTTCCCCTAGGGGTACTTTCCCCACGCAGGTGGTCCTCCCTCATATAGCCGCACCCCCGGGGTCAGGATCAGGTAGCGGCTGCCGTCCCCTGGCCACATAGAGGCGCCACATAGAGGGAGACTATCTCAGGGAAAGGAGTGATGACATCATCGAATTCATCACAGTCGCGCGTTGGGCTATGGGACTTCTGATCTTCCGCCAACAGCCTTGCAGCTTGCTCTTCCATGGCAATGCTGTAATGTTGACTTTTGAATGTAAACAGAAGCTTGCAGAGGTTTGCCCATTTGGACATGATCTGTCTCTCGCGTAGCCACGCCGTAACTACATTCAAACGCCTTCTCTTGGCCAGTGTTGCATAGGAGAGATCCTGAAACAAACCTACCTCAGTCCCCCGGAACGAGACCGAGCTGGACATCCTCGCTGCTTTCATAATATCTTCGTTTGTTTGAAAGAAGTGTACCCTTGTCAGGATATCTGGGATCAAGCACTTCCTTTGTTGATATGCGTTGTATACCCTATGTGTCCTGTCCAGTATCATTGCACCATCGGAAGGAATTTCAGGACTTGTCTAAACAGCGACTGCATGTATTTCTCTAAGTCTTGATCTTGGATTGTCATTGGTATTCCTCTCAGGCAAACATTGTTCTGTCGAGATCGATTCTCTTCGTCTCCCTGTCTTGCAGTGAGATGTTCCACCTGTTCCTCCAATTCATCAATCCGCTTCGCGATCACTGCCTGATCATTCACTTGCTCGCACAGGGTTATTTTGACTTCATCCAGGCAACTTTCTCCTGCCAGCATGTGCTTGTCCAGCTCTGATATGAACTTTGCCAATCCCTCCACACTGTTTTTAATGTCCTCTTTAAGGCCTTCCTTCAGTTCTGCAAGGAGAAGTCTCAGGTCTTTTTTTGTCACTAGCCCCTCCAATTGTTCTGGCGAGGGGGACACATTGATCTACACTGTGTGGCTGCTTTGTGGACATGATCTGGGCCTGAAGAAATGGCTTTTTATCTTGCTGTTTAGGCCTACCAGAGGCTTTTGACACTTCTCTACTGCTTCCAACTGGGAATGCACCATCAGCGGGCGTGTGATAGCTCCAGTTATCACAGCGAGCTTCATATAACCCTCCCCCACCTCTCTTCTGATGTTCTCACCTGAATGGCTGCGCTGGCCCACGGAGGGCCCACTCTCCCACCTCCAAACCATGTGACACTTTACCCATGGGGGTTGTGCTTTTCCCTTCTTCTGACCCACTGCCACGGGCTCTCCCGCAGTGATCAGGCTGCTCCTCCTGGGTGTGAGAGCCTACCATGGTCCTGGTTCAGGCATCTGATGCTTAGCTTGTGATCTGCCTCCCAGACACACATTTCTTGCCTTGATCCTGAAGTTGATGGACTGCTTCTCAGACCTTGGACAATCCTCTACATGGCTGCCTCCCAGACTCAGCCCGGGACACCCACCAGCTCTGTGGAGTAGGATATTTCACAACCGGGAAAGTGTAGACCCTCATTCAGAAATGCAGACCTCCTCCAACGTACAGCGGCTTTCCACTTCATGGTGCCTCCCCACCTGTCAGTCAGGAAGTGCCCGTACTTGACACAGGTCCCGGTCCGCTGATGTGCTTCTGCTTGTGCTTCTGCTTGTGCTTCTGCTTGTGCTCTTCCAATCAACCGAGGTCATGGAGCGCTACTGCCAGACTCTGTGCGTCCACCGATCTGTGGGCACTATCTTGGAACACCTTGTTCTCCAGCTCTATCATTGTTCGGCCCTGCCACAGGCTTTCTACTTGCCTGTTCTTGAGCGCATCAGGGTGCCCATGAAATCACCCATCTAATCCGCCATTCCAGAACCCTTGCCAGAGGGATCCGAGAGACGTAGACCCCGGGGCTATCCAGAGCTCACAACAAGCATGTCCACATGTTCCACGCCCCCACCCCCCATAACCCTTTTTATAGAGATGGGTCAACGTTTTTTCCCTGTAAGCCAGCCAGGGATTTGTCTTAACCCTGGGCAGCAGATTTCGGGTATTATTATTGGTTTGATCTCCCATGAAGGTTTAATTGAAGGATAGCCTCATTATTCTTACCCTTTTGGTGGTGGGGAAGAGTTAATTTGTCTTCATATTGTTTAATAGCTGGCTCTGAGACTTTAAGTATATGCCAGGCTGTCAGCACCATCTTGAAACTATACGAACATGGTCCTGGCTCTGCAGCTATCTGTGTGTTCCCAGTGAGCAGAGCTGTTTTCTCCATCAGACCTCATGGTTCGCTGGTCTGAGTGTGTCTTTGCTTTGGACCTTATGCTAAGCAACGTTCCCTATACGTTCAGAGTTTAATTCCCTTCTATGATCTGAATCCATTGAACTGTCATGGTTAGCTCCATCTCCGCTGCTTGCTTTTACCGAAAAGATTGCAGTTCACTTCTACTCTGCAGCTTAATTGTAACCCACAGCAGGCGGTTACTGAACACATGTGGTGTAATTCTACTTCCTGTTTTGCGTTCATTGAGCACTTGTAATCTAATTCTTCCCATTGGTTTGAGTCAAGTAATTCCAGGGTCTGCTTAGACTTGTAGTCCCCTTTCATAATTTGAGGTGATGGTAGTCTCAAAGGGGCCTAAACAGTAGTGTCTAGGTGAGTGGGACAAGCCCCGGGAATCCTGCTTCATCAACCCTGTGGTACATCAGGTAAAGGGCAGCCCATTCCGGTGTAGGTCCTGTCACAAAACAAGGATAAGGAGCTACTCTAACTCACCACACACACCTTGCCTTTCTGTCTGCCCCCTTTCTTTTTCCTAAAGGGAACATAGTTATATAAACTACATTACCCTGGTCTTTCCCACCCCTGTGATCCATCTCAAAAGGTATAGGCTGGCGAGGAACAAGTGCATTACTCTGTTGTTGGTATCTTTGTGTTGGACTAACCATACCATGTGCAATGATCGGTAATTAGGATAAACGTCCTTACTTCCAAATATTAATACAAAGCGCCAATAGCCCACTATTTTTATTATTATACTATGTTACTAGCCAGTCCAATAGCACAGCGAGTAGAGTGCTCGCTTTGACAAGTTAAACAAACAGGCTACGAGGCTGAGCTGGGGAAAGGAAGTCCAAGAATCCTTCAAAAATGACCCTCTATCCAGGTGATGCTCCCTCGTTCGTCCAACCCAAAAGACTGGATCCAACAGCGATGGCCGTCCACTGGCCACCTGAGAAGAAGATCTAGGGGGAGTAGGAGTGTGAATACCCTCAGGTTTCTCACAGGGGCTGGCACTTCCATCTTGGAGGGCTTACTATCTTGCGGCGCAGATGACCTGGGTTAAAAGATGGCTCAACTACGAGGATACTACCAGCTGGAGACTAACCGGGCTGGTGCTGATGCACCCATACAAACCTCAGGAGATTATTACCATACCGCCCAATAAACTACCGAAACATGTCAAGACACATCTCATAATAGGCCCTACGATACGACAATGGCACCAAGTGCTTCGAATGGCAGGGACAGATGTTAACGATATCCAGCGTGGCTTAGCAGATGGGCAGTATTGTCCTTTGGCTTGAACGAAATTCCGACAGGAACTTGACTGGTATAATATCCGGATCATGGACATGTATGACGGAGCTACACCATTACCATTTCATGAGGTCAAGGATTAACTGGACTTTACACCTAATATGTACCTGCAGCAAAGAGCTCTAGTATCACTAGAAAAGGCACACATTTTAGACGGTACAAAGTCGTTTCAGTGGCAGTCATTTTTACGACTGGCTTTTAAGCGTGCACAAAATGATGAAAAAGGCAAACAACATTTTTACGGGGCATGGGAAATGGCAGATAAGGGGTTGCGGTGTAGGGAATAGGTGGAAATAGGTGGGGGAGGTTTGCGGGGGAATGCCCCTCCACCCCCCAAAAAAACTTTGATGACCTTTTCGTAATTTTTTATACGTTTAAACGGCATTTCTTGTAATGTATGACGATGAAACAACATAGAACCATTTCAGACACCACACACACCAAAGAAATGTTGTCCCGCGAGTCTGAATTAGTCAGGGATATTAACAGCTTCCCGTAGATTAAGGCGTTCCGTATAGTGTGTATACCTAACAATCTAAGGGGGAACAGTATCCTTGCCACCAAATGGGCAGAGGACCTAGAAATTCCACTAAATACTGGCGATATACACACAGCATACACACTAATTAATGAAGTATCGGTCAGCCTAAAGAACAGGGAGATACAATATAAGTCGGTGCAATGAGTAAATTACACTGTAACCAGGCTCCACACAATGAAATTGGTGAATACTCCCGACTGCTAGAGGGGATGCGGGCAACTGGGCATTATGGGACTGTCCACAGATGAACCCGTTCTGGGCGGTGGTTTTGGTGAAAATCTCTCAATTGCAGGGTTCCTCTACGGCAAATTCACCTACGTCCAAATTTGTCAGATAGCGTGGTGAAGAAGCTGATAGATTTCATGTTGTTTACAGCAAGTAAGGCTATTATCCTCAAATGGAAAATGGAGGTTCCCCCGGACCGCTCTCAGTCCGGGGGAACCTCCGATTTCCATTTGAGGATAACCCTTCTCGCCAGAACTTCTGCATATGAAAGGTGCACCTATAAAAAGAGGCTAACGACCCCCCAGTTGGACAGGCTGAGTGAGCAGAGGGTATGTGGTCAGAGAGATTACAGTAAAACTAAGTGTATTGCTGCAGACTCCATACTCGGCCTGTTAATGTGCGATAAGTCACACACAATGTATAATTCCAGATATGCCACCCTAACCGCAAATGGACATTTTCTTCTCTGATCTTCCAGATTCATATTTAGGTGCACATGACTATAAAAGAAATTGCTGCCAGATTGACCTAACCTAGACGAAGATACTGTTGCTGTTAATAATGCCAGACTGTGAAATGTTTTAATTACTGGGTGGGGGGAGGGAGAAGAGATTTGGTAAACTGTAAAAATCCATAGGCCGTCACATGGGCATGAACATGTACTATTTACTATGGCATTGTTGGAACGTTAAACTTTAATAAAAGATGACATTAAAAAAACTAAAACACCATGACACATCCATATTCAACATTTTATAGCAACATGTCAAACCATGGTTTATTTGCCTTTACCACACTATGTTGCATTTTATACCAATATACCTGCAACACTCAACTTAATTAAGTTATGTAACGTTAAAGGATATTTATACCATGCACTGTACCACTGTAGTGGTCCCCTGGCAGATATGAAAAGCAAGAGGGTAGAGTAAGTTAGTAGGACTGAGCGGAGAAAGCTGTGATGTGCTGTTGGCATCTTCAGTTCGATTTACACTGTTCGCTGAAATTATGTGTGTTTTTCAATTAGTAACCTTCATGTGCTGTTGTGCGAGGCTATGTGTGGTTTGTTTTGTTGTTGCTGTATTGTGAAGTGCATGCAGTTTGTTGGGCTTTAGAGGTATGGTTGTGTTTAGTTCAGCGTTTGAGAGGTGTATGCAGAGGAGTGAGTTTTTTCTTTTTTAGAAGGGTTGGTTAGTGGCATCACTAGCTAGATGGGACGCATGATGATATCCACAATTCCATCTAGATGTGACGCAAGCCAATATTCACAAATCTGTCTAGATATGATGCAGGCTATTCTTCACATAGCAAATATGCACAATTCTGTCTGGATGCGACGCAAGCTCATATCCACAATTCTGTCCTGATGCGACACAGGCCAGTCTTCACACTTCTCTCTAGATGTGACACGGGCTAATCTACACAGTTCTGTCTATAATTATAATTGTTCATTTATAATGCGCTTAATACCAGGAGTGGTTCGTGGGATCGGGATTCAAACCTGTGTTGCGCTGCGATCCAAACCTGTGTTGCGCTGCACTGTCTTGCTTCCAAGACAAACGCATTGTCCCTGAGCTATCCTTCATCCTCAGGAAGTCTAGATGTGACACAGGCGAATCTTGAAGCTCTAATCAGAAAGGCTACCTTACACAAGTTATGTCTAACTAACACAATTTGCTTAAGTGTGAGGTATGGCAGACTAACACAATTCGGCTAGGTGTGAGATATGTCTAACTAACACAATTCGCCTAAGTGTGAGATATAGCTAACACAATTTGCTGGGTTCAAAGAAGAGGGAGGGGAGCGGGAGGGAGACAAGGGCAATTGAAATGGTACAGAAGGAACTTCAATACATACATTTTTACGGGGGCTGGCGAAAACGAGCTCGGACTGCTGGGGATTCCAAAAACTCACCCCAGAGAGCACTGCACAATGCTGCCTTACTTGGCTAGCAGAGGGCTTAGGCCCTTGCAGACCTTCTGGTGGCCTAGAGCAGGCCAATCACGTCCCTACGGCGGGATGGTAGGTGGTGGGTTCAAAGAAGAGGCGGGGCGAGCGAGATGGAGACGAGGGATATTGTAATGGCGCAGAAAGGGGCTAACGAAAATGGGCTCGGACGGCTGGGATTCAAAAAACTCACCCCAGAGTGCGCTGCACAATGCTGCCTCACTTCGTTAGCAGAGGGCTTAGGCCCTTGCAGCCCTTCCGGTGGCCTAGAGCAGGCCCTTAAAACAGGCGCAGGACACTTTTACTAAAGCAGGAATTAAACTGCAAAGATGCTCGCTACGTACACAGAGGTAAACAGTTATGCCTTTCATGAAAAACATTTTGAAGATGCATGGATATTGAAAGAGTACGTATTCATATTAAGTATAAGAACAGCAAATCCTTTTACTGTGGAAGCACACTGTAGGATAGGCCCGCAAGTGTACTCAGTGTTTAAATAAAGTAGGAATGTATACTGCAAAAACAGTTTCATGATGGTGCAAGAAAGGGGTGCTGATTTATAAACCCCCATCTACAGGATATCTTATTGTAAAATAAAGCATTTGTCAGTAACAAGATCGTATTCAGAAGCTACATAGAATCTCCCATCCTTGCTGCAAATAGACTATGCTGATGCATGCTTGTCACTTGAGAGCTTGGTGTACTGGTGTACATTCCAGTTACCTATTTGCACGTGGTTTATAATTAACCCAGTTGTTAGCAGCTGGGTAACTTGCTATCAAGAAAGATTCAGAGGTGATTTTATTTGAAAAAAACGTTAGCAGGCGCCCCTCCCCAGAAAGAACATGGCATGATAAACTGTTCTGTGGTTTTTTCCACAGTGAGAGTCCGCAGCCATCGCTTTTTACTCACTGTACCTTTCACAGATAGGAAATAGCAATTTGCATATCAGTCTTTGTCCCGCCCACATGGCCAGTCCAGCACCGAAATGCTATGGCAATTCCCTTCTGAACAAGAGTACCAACAGCAACCCCGTACATGTGTTTCAGCCTTGTTGGGCCTCATCAGTGAGGTGCAGCTGTGCCTCTCTGAGCACAGTGAGCAGGATCTTACTTGATCAGGTGAGTTTTAATATTCAAACCCACATGCTTCAACTGGACATTTACTAGCATGAGTTACAGCTGACATGGAGCCACTTGCAATATTCCACATCTGCCCTACAAAGCCGCTGATGGATAAATCGGAGGCTCTGTAGGGCATATGTGGAATATTCTGCTGTTTTACTTGAAGGCTGCGTGCCCTGGTTGAAATTCCACTTTACTATTTCCACATTAAAGTTTTAGGGGGATCTGTGCCCATATCAGAGCCATACACCCTGTCCTTCCTCTCCCTGACCATACGTCTGCAGACAGCGCTGTAAAAGCAATTCTCTTTCCCTCACAAATCAGTACACCTTCCCCACATTTCTTTACCTACACGTCCCTCCTCATAGACCCTCTTTACAATGCCTCTACCAAAGCCAAAACGAATGCCTTTGCAGATCCTTGTTTAGTTTTTATCTAGCAATCTTAAGGTGATCACTGATTTAAAGGCTTCCAATTCTGGCATTCAATTGAATTGAAGTAGAGAGCAAATGCGGTTTACCTAGGACCACACAATTCTGGTATTCTGGGGAATTCAGCTTTTCTGTTTCAAAATGATATACTTCTGCCTACAACAGTTTGTCACAAATATGAACTGTCATTTTGTCCCAAAATAACTACTGCTGTGCAATAATGCAGGGATGAGCAGTGGCAAAACTGCCTAATCCGGCCCACAATGCTACTAAACCAGCACTGATCCCATTCATAAAGGTGAAACAAGCACTGCCCGACAGGTAGACCTCCTTCGCCTCTTTGGGTAATATGGGCCGAAGGTAGGCTATATTTTCTGGAGGAGCGGATACAGCTGCAACACAAACCACAATAGTACGGTGGTACCAAAATATCCAACCAAGGTTGTCTAAGGATAGGAACTTTAATAAAAACCCACAATTCACACACAAACACCAAAGGCCCATGACACAAAGAATGGAGACGTTGCAAATGTATTATTTCTTTTTATATCATGCTTAATGCCGGAACCCAGCCTCTGAGCGCAGGACTGGGTATCATACCTGTGCTGTTCTGCATTGTTTTGTTTCCAAGGCAAGTGTTTTGCCCCTGAGCTATCCCGGGCATTCTGGCTTGACAGGCAGTGGTGCTCAGGCAAAAGATTTCAGCAGCCATTGCCAATGTTCAAGGATATTTCTTTAAAAAGAGAAAGAAGGGGGTGTTTAAAAGTCATTAATGTCTTTTAAGATGGAGCAGTGGGACAGAGCTTCTTCAAATACTGTTACCTCTTTTCTTAGGGTGCTCACCAGCATTGAACCAGGCTTCTAGGAGCTTCCTGAGGTGTGATTCAGCATCAAGGTGATGAGCTGGTCGACTGGATCCAACAAGCGGAGAGCAGCCGGAGCAGCAACAGCACATAGCATAAAGAGGTTTGTGACAGGCAGTCGGTTTCTGGGTCTTTATAGCTGAAAAGCAGATTGAGGCATGAACCAGAGCCCAGTACTTGACTTCTGGGTTGCTAGGAGGCCAGGTCCAGGGTCTCTCCGGGGGAAGAAGAAGAAGCCTTTCTTTCTGCACTTCCACCCCAGGATACTTGTATGGCACCTACAGGAGGTCCTTCACTGCCAGTAAGGAGAATCCTGGTACCAGTGCACAGCTAGCAGAGAGGCCTTGCTCCAACAGAAGTGTCAAACCCACTGTTCCCTGTAGATGATTAGGGGCAGAGCTCTCCTCTGTCTTGGAAGCTTCCATCTTGACTGCTATGGTAGAGAACTTTGGGATAGACTAATATCCCACACAGAGTTTCACGTGAATCATTCTTGTTCAGAGACCAAAGATTAATCAACTAAGGACAGCACATTCTGCATTAATCAAGATAATCTGCTACAAAGGATTGATCCAAAGCAAGCCTGTTGACAGGGATCAACCCAGGCTGCTGTAGTAAGTGTATTAGCAAATAAGGCCAAAACCCAATATTTTTTGTTTTCGGGGGAGCAAACTCACAATCGGATTAAATTAACATAAAGTGGAGAGAAAAAGTACCAGAGACCTGGTGCTAAGGAGTTGCTTACCCCTCACTACCCTCATACAGAGCAAGGTTGGATACAATGTTAGTCACACATACATATGGTTATATAACAGCAAAAAGAATTTTTGTCAATAGCACCAAAAACCAAGGGTAGAAGGGAGAGAGGCATATAAGCGAATAATTTTAATTCACAATCTAAAACATTAAAAAACTACAAGTAAGCACATCAATCACATACAAGTCAAGTGAAAAGACACAAATAGAAGAAATGTAAAATTAGTGTCAAACAATTATATAAGGCAAGGCTCCAGGTGACAAAAAGCCTTAAGGAGAAACAAATACAGGCGAGATGAAATAATACACCTTCACTTCCTGGTACAAAAATGTTGCAAAATAGCGAGAAATTTAGCATTTGCTGAGATTTAAAGTGTCGACATGTTTCGGCCAATGCGCATATGGGACAGTTTCTCAAGTGTCCATATAGAATACAGTTGTAGTGGCCATCATCAGGACAAGACATTTCTTCCAACACACCCTTCTAAGTGATTCGATATTGGCATCACATAGATCTGCATTTCTGCATGCTTCTAGTGCCTCAGATCTCTCCAAAACAGCAGTAAACTGGCGTGCAGCGTTATGAGAGTCACCTGCGGCGCCTCTCGCTGCCGTCACTGCTGCGTCCTCTGGGCCGCGTCTCCCGCGGGAACATGTTGGGTTTGGACGTGAATTAGCAAGAATTAGCAAGAAACCAGCCCCTCCCGGTTTCTTGCTAATTCACGTCCAAACCCAACATGTTCCCGCGGGAGACGCGGCCCAGAGGACGCAGCAGTGACGGCAGCGAGAGGCGCTGCAGGTGACTCTCATAACGCTGCACGCCAGTTTACTGCTGTTTTGGAGAGATCTGAGGCACTAGAAGCATGCAGAAATGCAGATCTATGTGATGCCAATATCGAATCACTTAGAAGGCTGTGTTGGAAGAAATGTCTTGTCCTGATGATGGCCACTACAACTGTATTCTATATGGACACTTGAGAAACTGTCCCATATGAGCATTGGCCGAAACATGTCGACACTTTAAATCTCAGCAAATGCTAAATTTCTCGCTATTTTGCAACATTTTTGTACCAGGAAGTGAAGGTGTATTATTTCATCTCGCCTGTATTTGTTTCTCCTTAAGGCTTTTTGTCACCTGGAGCCTTGCCTTATATAATTGTTTGACACTAATTTTACATTTCTTCTATTTGTGTCTTTTCACTTGACTTGTATGTGATTGATGTGCTTACTTGCAGTTTTTTAATGTTTTAGATTGTGAATTAAAATTATTCGCTTATATGCCTCTCTCCCTTCTACCCTTGGTTTTTGGTGCTATTGACAAAAATTCTTTTTGCTGTTATATAACCATATGTATGTGTGACTAACATTGTATCCAATGCTCTAGTAAGTGCCATTTGCCTTCTGACCTCATACCCAGAGTAATTTGTCTGCAGTAAATGATGAGGGGGGGGATCAGGAGGTGGTAGAGAGCCCTATCAGAAACCAAGATGGTGGAACCCCTTGCTCATCTTACCTCTCCCCTCTGGCTACTCTAACTCCACCCCTTCCCATGTCTGCTGACTTCAAAGGGACTCCAGGGATCAGCACCTTAGCGTGGGTGTGCCTTTGTAGTGTCAAGACTGCTTTTGAAGCTGTTGTTCCCAGGGGATCACCTGTGGGGTATTCCTGTGCATTGAGAGGAAGGTGTTGGACTTCCTCTGGGGATCAAACAGCAGCTTCCTGGGCATTGCCCAAGATTGCTGTTGTGGAGACACCTGGCCAAAAAGCTAATAGACATCAGCCCTGTCACAGCCAGAGCCCTGCTCACCAAGCTGACACTAGTATGATATCTAAATGCTAGTGTTGTCTAATTGTGTGACGTCAGTAGCCACCATATCATAAGCAAACATGACATATTTACAGTTTAACATGCCACCAGGCTGACTAGGGTACACAATATGTTTTGAACAGTGGTGCAGAAAATTAAAAAGCCACCTCGACCTGATGGAAATGCATGTACCAGCAACTCAAAACAAAAGTGGGGATGACTGAAAGGTTTTGAATTCATCTTAACCTCTAGCATTGCTCTGTGCAACCCTCCAGACCATCATTCTTCGCCTGCCAAGCCATTTCAAAAGGGGAAAGACCATATGCAAATCAGGCTTGGTGCCACCCTAAAAGGGGTAGCCTAGCCCAAACTGCTTGGTCACATCCCTTCTGCACATAACTACCAGCATCCCCAAACATTTTTCAGCCTTCGGGAGGCTTCGGGAGACTGCATTGAGGCTCGTCTCCAAGGCTGAGAAGAGGGATAGCAGGACACCTGAGAAGTGTCTTGCAAGTCGGTTGGGAACAGGCGTGATAAATTTGCAGAGACTGAGAGTTGGTGGCACAACCTGTAGGTGGTGGCACAACCTGTAGTGGGTGGACCGTTTGGCCTGACAACAGTGCCGAGACCGCCTACAGTAGCCTACAGCAGAGCCAAATAGGTGACTATCAGGAGAGAGAAAGAGACCGTGGAGGAAGCACAACCTGTCACGGCGGGACCAAAGGGTCCAACAGCTATGCAGAGGCGATCCACAACAACTCAAGGTGGAGAGAGGCAAGACGCAGAGGACTACTAAAGGAAGAAGTTGAACTAAGAAGTGTTAATCCGCGACCCCTGGCGAAACCGGTGAAGAATTCTCCTGGAGAAGGTAAAGGGAACACACACAAGTCCGGGAGGGGGCCGTGAAGTTACTGGGGGCCGTGAAGTTACTGTGAACCATAAGGAAATAGAGAAATGGGTAAATAATGTTGTGATTCAGTTCCTAGGTCAGTTCCACAAAAGTGTGGCACTGGAGAATAGAAAGGGGTTCCAGGAACAGCTTCACCGTCCCACTGGGGGATAATCAAGAATTGTGCAAAACCGTGAGATTGAGAAAACCTCCCTAAGGGAGATACAAACCTTATTAAGAACTGTGAAAGACATTGGGGAACCAGCTAGGAGAAAGGATTCATTCTCCTAGCCCGACTAGAACTTTGTGTGATTATTTATTTTCTGTTGGGTTACGGTGAACCCAGAACTTTTGTTTTGAACCAATTGTGAGAAAGCTGAAGGTGTCTCACCCGCTAGTCCCTGGGGATCTGTCATCCAGGTGGCTAGGACACGGCCATCACTTTTCGATTCAGTTCCTGGGGATGGACCAGTGTGGGAGGATCACCTGGGTGAGGGGTCTTCAGGGAGTTGGACACCGAATGGCGATAAGCGGTATCCTCTTCCCTGTAACACCTTTACCCCATCCTACCAGGTAGGATACTTAAGAACTCAATCTCTCCACCCCCTTTAACAACACAAACACTTTCTCACAGACAGCTCATTATGAGAGAAAACAGACTAACACCCGAGCCGTATACCTGACATGTCCCAATACAATGGTCAGGCAGGGTCAGGCAATTACTGACCATCACGCACACCTGACTCCCATTACGCTTCAGTCCTTAACAATATTTACATGTCCCTATGGGGGGAGCTATCTATCCCTCAAGATAGCTGTCCCTAGATTGGTGCTGGTGTATCGCCTCTATAAGTAAAGGGAAGGGTAAAAAAACTCACCTTATCCTGGCCCACTACTTTCCTAAGATTCTAAAAGGTGCACACCGTGTGGGAGTCAACAATCCTCTTTATTCGTGTTGCTGCCACTTGGTGTAACTTATCATAAAATCACAGCAATATGTGGTCCAATATTCATTGGTCTAATCAGCTGCTGAGTATCATAAAAACAAGGGATGTTTTATAACCAAGCTCATATATTCATTACTATGAGTCAGGTGGATCAGGTCATCACCCTGAGCCAATCTGTGTCAACTGGTTTCAGCGGAGGGAAATACAGTTTGCCGCTTTCTTCAGGACTATAGATACTGCCCACTGGGGCACTCTCTATACATATAAAAAGGGCAGTTGCATCATTTCACTGTCACTTAGTTTGCTTTATCTGGAGCGTGCGTCTTCCTTTTGGATGGGACATCTCATCAGTGCATCTTCTCCCTGCAAGGGAAAATGCATAAATCAGGGGCCTAGAAAGCATCAGACTACTATCGATCTGTTTATTACATTTTTCTTTGTTCCTCTTACCGAATTCTGTTGCCTACTGTGGTAGATCAGCTGCTCGGTCTCTGTGTTCCCTCTGTTAGAGTCTTTTAGTCTCTGTCAAAACACAAGACCTGCGGTCAGGTTTTTGTCCCACATGTTCGCATGGTATTATTTATAATGTCTAGTGCATTGCAGCACTTACCCTTTCTATCCACTTGGTTCTATCAGTGCTGTATAATCATATGTTCTCTTTTGTCATCTTGTTTCCTTTTTCATAGATGCTGTTCCGTGAAGGCTGTTGTGCCTAGTGCGTGTAAGAGGTAAGTGCTAAGTATGTAAGCAGTAGCAACCACTTTGTTCAAACATTACAATTGCAGTTTTTTGATTTTTTTATCTTAATTAGGGCAAAGGGCATAAGTGATACTCCCATGTGTTATTTAACTCAGCGCGAGTTTACACTATATCAGGTGTTACACATACGTTCATACAACCCACCCTCCTAATCTTCTATGCGCAGCGTTCTTATTACTCTTCTCATCCTCTACTCTGTTAACCTCTCGTAATAAGTTAACTGTGCTCTTTTACACGTTCTGTGAGTGCTATTGTTTATATAATGCATCTGGCTATGCGGGCTTATGTCACACCGCGCGCTCGCTCGCGGGCGCCACTTACCTGTCCTGGGGTCCCGGGTCCACGGCCGCAGCGGTCTCCTCCTTCATGGAGGCTGTACCCGCGGTGGCGTCTTTCCCCACGCCGGCCCGCGGTCCGGATAGGCTCCGTGGGCGCCGCCATCTTGCGAGGATCTGCGCATGCGCGGATCGTCAGTATCCGACTTCCCGCGCATGCGCAGTGTCGGAACATGCGTTCCAAGCCTCACTTTGATGCCGGGCTTTAAAAGAGCGCCGCATACTCAGGGACAACGCGTCTCAACACGGTTGTTACTGTGTATGCGCTGCTGGAGCCCTGGCGTCCGTGCCTCAGCCTCTCCAGTTCCTTGCTCTGCCTTATCTTGCCTTGTTCAGCCTCTCCAGTTCCTTGCTCTGCCTTATCCTGCCTAGTCCAGCCCTTCCTCCTTGTCCTCTCCCTGCTCCTTAGTCCTCCTACCCCTTGCTTCCCAGTTCTACCTTGTCCTTGCCTGCCTCCTGGGTTAGGTTAGGGGAGTTCCTGTCTGGGGTCCTGGTTTACTTCTGTTCTACTAGGATAGTAGGATTCCCTTGTCTGTTCTGTTTGACCTTGCAGACCTTCCTCCTTTACCTGTCTTGTGCCCTGCCGGTACCTGTGCCTTGCTACCATCTTGGATGTTCCGGAGTTCAGCTTTCACCATTATCGGTGACTTCATTAAGCCTTCTCTGCCAGTGGAAACACTGTTCCGACGCCACGTAAATACGGAGAAGTGCCACCCGTGGCGTTGGGAGTTGGTTCAGTGCCATCCTGTCATATATCGTCAGGAGGGTATTGGGCTAATTTCTCGCGCTACTCTTTCATCGGCAAGGGATACTCCGACAGACTGGCAACCTCAACTCCACGGTCTCCAGGAAGAAAAGGTAACCAACGATCTCGTGAAGACTCGTTTAACAGATTGAGACGCCTTTCCTTCAGTCCCGACATGGACGACATGCAGGAATTACGCGAAGAAATGCGTGCCATGCGTCTTGAAATGACCACCTTCCGCCAGGAGAACGACACCCTTCGACAAGCGATGGGTCGGAGTATGGCTAATCCCTCACAACCAGCTACACCACCTGAGAACTCCATGGCTTACACTACTCCGATGAAGTATGATGGTGACCCGCGTCGAGTGGCAGAGTTCTGTACACACTGTCGGATTCATTTCCAGTTCAGGTCAAGTCATTTTGGTCAAGACAAGGCAAAGATCGGGTATATCCTTGGAAACCTAACCGGCAATGCACTTGCTTGGGCCGCACCTTTGGTCTCTACCAACAGTCCCCTGTTGGGTGATTTTGCTGCTTTCGAGAAAGCCTTTTTGGATGTCTTTAAACCGCCCAATTTGGCAGCCATGGCCCAGAATCAATTAATGGAGATCAAACAAGGACCAGGTGACATAATCCACTACATAAGTCGGTTTCGACAATTAGCAACTGATTCACAATGGCCCGAAATCATTCAGAAAACCTTGTTTCGTCGGGGACTACGAGAAGAGTACAAAGACGAATTGCTGCACATCCCGGAGCCAGAAACGTTGCCTGCATTGGTGGAACAAGTCTTACGCATTGACCACAGGTTAGCTGAACGACGGAGTGAACGTCGCAGATCTGACAGGTATCACCCGGTTCTTCCGGTACTGAACCCCGGACCAGCTGTCTCTACCGATATGGGCCCAGAACCCATGCAGTTGGGTGCCATCCGAGGCCCGTTGTCCGAGGCCGAAAAGAAAAGAAGACGACAGCAAAACTTGTGCTTGTATTGCGGTGGTTCGGGTCATTTTCTAGGCACCTGTCCGCTACGCCCTCTGAAGAAGCAGGAAAACTAACAGGCCCGTTGTTTGAGGCGAAGGCAGCAGCGGGCCGCCTCTCTGAATCTGACCTTCCTCCTATGAACCCGGTGCCCTTGTTGATCCTGAAAGTCGGTGTTGCCTGGCTAGGGAAGTGTATGAAAACCTGGGCCCTTCTAGATTGTGGAGCATCCGGCAACTACATCGATGCCTCGTTCGCGATTGCCAATGGGATCTGTTTACATTACAAAGAACGACCAACTGTGGTCGAGGTGATTGATGGTTCTGCTTTGTCTTCTGGTCCAGTCTGCCAACAGTCCGATCCCTTGTGGCTCTCTGTGGAAGGGCATCTCGAACGGATTTCGTTGGATGTCATCAAGTCTCCCTCTTTTCCGGTGGTGCTGGGCCTACCTTGGCTGCTATATCACAATCCTCAGGTCGACTGGACCGCTCGTTCCCTGGTGTTCTCTTCGACGCGTTGTCCTCGGGACTGTGGACTTCACGAAACCTTTCCTGCAATTTTGGAGTCCCTCAATCCTGTTGACGTATCTGCCCGTTTATGTGCCACCCAGTTGGTACCTCAGGAATATGCCGGATACCACAAGGCGTTCTCCAGGCCTGAGGACATACCATTACCGCCCCACCGGCGCTTTGACTGTTCCATTGACATCCTGCCCGATGCGGTCATTCCCCACGGCAAGATCTATTCGTTGACTCAACTCGAGAAAGGCGTCCTACAGGAGTACATTAAGGATTGCCTGAACAAGGGCTACATAGTGCCGTCCAAGTCCCCCGCAGGATTCCCGTTATTCTTCGTCAAGAAGAAAGAGGGTACTTTGCGCCCTTGTATCGATTATCGTCAACTAAATGAGATCACGAGGAAGGACAGGTACCCATTACCACTCATCCGGGACATCATCGAATCCCTGAAATCCGCACAAATCTTCACCAAGCTGGATCTAAGAGGGGCCTATCACCTGGTGCGGATTAGGAAGGGAGATGAGTGGAAGACGGCCTTCAAAACACCGATCGGTCACTACAAGTACAGGGTGATGCCGTTTGGACTCTGCAACGCCCCGGCCGTCTTCCAGCGGTTCATGGACGATGTCTTTTCAGACCTTATTGGAATATCTGTATGGGTATAGCTTGATGACATCCTGGTTTTTTCTGACACTCGAACTGCACATGTTGCGCATGTTCAGGAAGTTCTTCGTAGACTAACAGCTAATGGCCTGTATGCCAAGGTAGAAAAATGTCAATTTCATATGGAAAGCATGGAATTTCTGGGCTATGTGATCAGCAGCACGGGAGTGCGGATGGATCCCGCAAAACTGCAAGCAATACGAGAATGGAAACCGCCACATGGCGTGAAGTCACTTCAAAGGTTCTTGGGCTTCGCCAACTTTTATCGACGCTTCATTCCACGCTTTTCTCAACTTGCCAACAGCCTAACCCGCCTGACCAGTACCAAGGTGCCATTTCTCTGGGACACGCAGGCCGAGGAGGCATTTCTGGAATTGAAAAAATCCTTCATGTCGGCTCCTGTTCTTAGACATCCAGATGATGAAAAGCCATTTGTGGTTGAAACAGACGCTTCGGACTACGCAATTGGTGCGGTCTTACTACAGCAACATTCAGTCACGGGAACAGAGCACCCGGTGGCTTACTACTCACGGAAATTGTCAGCGAGCGAGAAAAACTATGCGGTGATTGAAAAGGAATTACTGGCTATGAAAGCAGCTCTCGAGGAGTGGCGACATCACTTGCTGGGTGGGAGGTACCCGGTGGTGGTTCGCACAGATCACCGTAATCTACAGTTCCTGCGCTCTTTGCAATGCAGAACCTCCCGTCATGCTCGTTGGGCCTTTTTCTTTTCGCAGTTTGATTTCACCGTCACGTACATTCCTTGTTCCCAGAATACGAAGGCTGATGCTCTGTCTCGGTCTCTGGAAAACAACGTTGAAGGTGCCAAGGAACCAGAGCCTCTGATAGCGTCAAAGCATTTTCTATCGATGGTGAATCCCCAGCTCCAACAGTTGATAGAAGCCACATGAACGGATCCCTCAAGATTACAGATACTACAACGTTCTGACATCAGAGAACGTGACGGCTTGTTGTTCTTTAAGGATCGTCTGTACGTTCCCACCTTGGAGCTCCAGAAGATCGTTCTACAGAATTGCCATGATTCCGTCGTTTGTGGTCACCGTGGAGTCCGCACAACACAAGAACTGGTTGCACGGCAGTACTGGTGGCCTGGATGGGCCACGCTGGTAAAGCACTACGTGGATTCCTGCCCTGTATGTGCCCAGATCAAGATTCCTCGCAAAAGGCCCATTGGTCTCCTGAAACCCACGCCTACGCCTCCGTACCCTTGGCATACCATCGCCACGGATTTCATCGTTGACCTGCCCCTGTCTGGTGGTTTCACGTGTATAATGGTGGTGGTGGACTGCTTCACCAAGACTGCTCATTTCTTGCCCTTTCCCAAACTGCCCACTGCCTCCCAGATGGCACGACGTTTTCTACACGAGGTGTATCGTCTTCATGGTCTTCCGGAGAAAATTCTATCGGACCGGGGATCTCAATACATCTCATCCTTTTGGGACCAACTGTGTCGGCATTTGGACATTCAGGGGGCCCTGAGTTCCGGCTATCATCCACAGACCAATGGGCAGACGGAGCGCACCAATCAAACCCTTGAGCAATACCTACGTTGTTATGCCAATGCCACTCAAGACAACTGGTCGGAATGGTTGGACACCGCGGAAGCAGCTTACAACAATGCTGTTCATTCTGCTACCGGACTCAGCCCCTTTTTCTGCTCTTCTGGTCTTCACCCCAGATTGCTGCCAGTTCGTCCTACATCTTCCAGTGCCGTACCATCTGCAGATGCCCTGGTATCCCTGATCCGCAATCAACATCGCCTGGCGGCCGGTACCTTGGCAGTGGCACAAGCACGTATGAAGGAACAGGCTGACAAGAGACGGGGCCCTGAGCCCGTCCTTCATGTTGGGGACAGGGTATGGCTGTTCTCCAAGAATCTACCGGTACGCAATTTGCCAGTGAAACTGGCTCCCCGCTTTTTTGGTCCCTTTCGCATCATTGGGCGTGTTTCTTCTGTTGCCTTTCGTTTATCTCTGCCACGTTCTTGGAGGGTCCATCCTGTCTTTCATGTCTCTCTTTTGAAGCCCTATGTGCCCGATGTTATGGGTCGCACCTGTTCCCGTCCTGCCCCGGTCTTGGTTCGGGGGGTCCCTGAGTTTGAGGTGCAGGAGATATGTGATTCACGGATTTGGCGGGGTGCTCTGCAACTCCTGGTCAGCTGGAAAGGATATCCTGCTTGTGACTGCACTTGGGAACCACGCTCCTTCGTGCATGCACCGCGCCTGGTTCGGGACTTCTATCTCCGCTACCCTTGGAAACCCGGTGCTCCGGGGTTATCCGGGAGGGGGTATGGTGTCACACCGCGCGCTCGCTCGCGGGCGCCACTTACCTGTCCTGGGGTCCCAGGTCCACGGCCGCAGCGGTCTCCTCCTTCATGGAGGCTGTACCCGCGGTGGCGTCTTTCCCCACGCCGGCCCGCGGTCCGGATAGGCTCCGTGGGCACCGCCATCTTGCGAGGATCTGCGCATGCGCGGATCGTCAGTATCCGACTTCCCGCGCAGTGTCGGAACATGCGTTCCAAGCCTCACTTTGATGCCGGGCTTTAAAAGAGCGCCGCATACACAGGGACAACGCGTCTCAACACGGTTGTTACTGTGTATGCGCTGCTGGAGCCCTGGCGTCCGTGCCTCAGCCTCTCCAGTTCCTTGCTCTGCCTTATCTTGCCTTGTTCAGCCTCTCCAGTTCCTTGCTCTGCCTTATCCTGCCTAGTCCAGCCCTTCCTCCTTGTCCTCTCCCTGCTCCTTAGTCCTCCTACCCCTTGCTTCCCAGTTCTACCTTGTCCTTGCCTGCCTCCTGGGTTAGGGTAGGGGAGTTCCTGTCTGGGGTCCTGGTTTACTTCCGTTCTACTAGGATAGTAGGATTCCCTTGTCTGTTCTGTTTGACCTTGCAGACCTTCCTCCTTTACCTGTCTTGTGCCCTGCCGGTACCTGTGCCTTGCTACCCTCTTGGATGTTCCGGAGTTCAGCTTTCACCATTATCGGTGACTTCATTAAGCCTTCTCTGCCAGTGGAAACACTGTTCCGACGCCACGTAAATACAGAGAAGTGCCACCCGTGGCGTTGGGAGTTGGTTCAGTGCCATCCTGTCATATATCGTCAGGAGGGTATTGGGCTAATTTCTCGCGCTACTCTTTCATCGGCAAGAGATACTCCGACAGACTGGCAACCTCAACTCCACGGTCTCCAGGAAGAAAAGGTAACCAACGATCTCGTGAAGACTCGTTTAACAGCTTAGCGTTCGTCATCTGCTCATTCTGATCCACTTTACATATACACCCTCCCTGTATTTAGCTTTCAGCAGTGCCATCGCTTGTTGCATTGCATAACTCTTACCTGTGATGTTTCACGCGCGCCGCTCGGATCAGTTTCCTCTATAACCTGGTACGGCCGGTTTTCAGTCCTTTTTTGATTTTTACTGTTGGGTACATTTCTAGCCGGCATGTTGTTACATGCCTCTTAAAGTGGCCCCTAGTCATCGTGATTCACTGACGTTATTGCGGACTCTGCTATATGGCATTTTTACGTTTTCTTATGATACCGCAGGTTTTTAAAAAGGCGCGTGTATGGGAATAATGGAAATCGAAAAAACAATCGAAAAAACAATAATCAATTGTTTAAATGTGCTCTTGGTCTATCACGCAGGGAGCTGCTGGTGTTATACAATTGGTGTTTTTGTTTATCCTTTTCTTTCCCCCGCACATACAGTTCAATGTAATTTAGGCGTTATGTGAAGCATTTCAAGTATTGCCAACCATGTTAGGCAGGCATACACTGTCTCAGTGTGCTACTAGTCTACACCCATTGTGATCTTGTGTGGGTGATATTAATCATATTCCCGGTATCTTATATTCATATATTCTGTGCTTGTTCACTTCTGGACTGCTAGTGTTTGCCAGCATATGCCTTAATTTAGGCCGGTAATATGGCTCCTAAGTCTAAATATCCACATTTGTTCTCGCTTGAGCAGCATCGCGGCCAAGTTCCGCCTCTCTTTGTTACTTTTACCCTCTCAAGGATAGTCCAGTTTATCTCATTTTCAGAGTGTTTATACAGTAGGTAGTGTTCTACCAATGGGGCAGTCGTTCTTTTCATCCTGATATTGGATCTATGTTCTCCAATCCTGGTTTTGATTTTTCTGGTTGTCATCCCAAAATAGATTTTATCACAGGGGCACATTATTAAATATACCACATTTGCGGTATTACAGTTGATCAATGTCCTTTGTTCCCATGGTGTGTTCCAGCCAATTTCTACTTTTGTTGAGCGTTTGGTAAATGGGCATACCGCACAGGAGCCACATGGTGTATGTCCTGTGGCCCTTGCTGCATTCCACATTGTGGGTTGGTCTTCATTCTCTTCTTTATAGGTATGCACCAGAATATCCCTTATATTCCGCCTCCTCTTGATGGCGAATGTGGGGGTATCCAGTGTTCCCTCACCCACATTGAGGATGGGCCATAATTTTCTGACTTCCTTTTTTATGCGGTTCACTATAGGTGAATGGCTAAAGACCACCGTGATCTGATTGTCATCTTTTTTTCTCCTTGGATGTTGTTCCAATGTTATTTCTCTTGGGATATTACGTGCCCTTTTCTTTGCGTGCCTTATGATTCTTGGAGGGTAATTCCTTTCTCCCAATTTTCTGGCCAAATTCTCTGCTTGGATGTCATAATCACCTCTTGTGGAGCAGTTTCGCCTAAATCGTAGAAACTGTCCAAACGATACATTTTCTTTAAGAGATCTCTGGTGGAAGCTGTTGAATTCCAGTAGTGAATTACGGTCTGTTGTGTTTTAGTAAACTGTTGTCTCAATTTTAACTCCCTTCCTTAGGAGTTTCAGATCTAAGAAAATTGCTGTGTCTTTACTGGATTCCATGGTAAATTTTAAGAAGGGATTCCGTGTGGTCAGCCATTCTCTGAATTCTTTTAGCGTGTCCTCATTGCCCTCAAGCAGCATCAGGATATCGTCAATATATCGTCGCCAGCTCACGATGTTGCTTAAGAATGGGTTGGTTTGATGGTAGATTGTGTTCTCCTCAAAACTGCTACATATAGATTAGCTATCGATGGGGCAAAGGTTGCACCCATGGCCGTTCCCGATATCTGTTCGAAAAATCTGTTGTCTATCATGAAGTAGTTCTTAGTTAGAGCAATTTCCGCTAATTGCATAATGAAGACAATTGGTATTTCTATTTCGGGTCTTTTGGCACGTAATGTTTTTCTATGATTTTTAGGGTTTCCCCTTGTGGTATTCTAGAGTATAGTGACTCTACATCCATTGTCACAATATATATGTTGTCATTAGGTAGTACCAGGTTTTCAAGGTGGTTGAGTACAGCAGTGGTGTCTTTTGTGTGCGATTTCATGTGCATTACTTCATCCTTGAGAAATAAGTCCGTAAATTGGGATAAGGGTTCTAATATCGAGCCTATGCCTGACACAATCGGATGGCCTGGAGTTGGAGTGGTGCCTTTATGTATTTTAGGGAATGCATAAAAAGCTGGACACTTAGGATATTTGGGGCATAGAAAATCTGCATCTTCCTGACTGATATATCCCTCCATAAGACCCTCTTCAATGATGCGATCAATTAGTCTTGGGTCACTTCCTAGTTGTCTGTAGGTTGTCCTGTCATTCACCAGAGTATTCACCATAACTTGATAATTTTTTTTGTCCATTAGCACAATGGCTCCCCCTTTTTCCCCGGTCTTAATCACAATGAGATCATTATTCTGTAGTTCTTTGATTGCTTGACTTTCTTTTTTCGTGAGGTTGAAGAATGGTTGACTCTCTTCTTTCTCAATAGTTTCGAGTGTGAGCAGAGCCGTTTTTTTTCAACAAAGGACTACAACAAAGGACTACAATTCCTGAGAGCCCCTGCTGCCTGTGACCACTCAGCGGCTCCTGCTAGGCTTGCTCTGCTCATAAAACCTCCCCTCTAGCGAAGCGTAGCGGAGTATGAGCAGAGTGTCTGGTGTGTCGGGCAGACTCTGTGCTTCATTTAAATTGTGCTTTAACTCCTTTTGAAGCTTTGGAAGTGCCTTAAAAGTTCACCATTTTTATTGCCGTTTCTTTTTTCAACAAAGGACTACAACAAAGGACTACAATTCCTGTGAGCCCCTGCTGCCTCTGACTACTCAGCTCCTCCTGCTACGCTTGCTCTGCTAATAAAACCTGCCCCTCTAGCGAAGCGTAGCGGAGTGTGAGCAGAGTGTCTGGTGTGTCGGGCAGACTCTGTGCTTTATTTAAATCGTGCTTTAACTACTTTGGAAGCTTTGGAAGTGCCTTAAAAGTTTGCCTTTTTTTTAACAAAGGACTACAAGAAAGGACTACAATTCCTTTCAGCCCCTGCTGCCTGTGACTACTCAGCTCCTCGTGCTTCGCTTGCTCTGCTCATAAAACCTGCCCCTCTTGCGAAGCGTAGCGGAGTGTGAGCAGAGTGTCTGGTCTCAGTTGTCAAAGTAGAAAGTGAAAGCCCTCCCGCCTTGTCTTTGTTACCGGTAAGTCCTGTTTACATCATGATGGGACCCATCCTAGCGCTTGCCCAGGGTCTCAGTCAAAAGGGGACCATACAAATCAATACACCTCATCCACCCTGAAATCCCTGGGTAAATCGATAACTGATGGCAACAGGGGGGAGGAGCTCCAGTTTGGGGAAGAGTGTATTATACTCAATTTAAAAACAGAAAAGAAAGACCGAAGCGAGCACGCTGCGCCGTCTTACCCACCGACAATAGAGGTAAAAATTACTAACTCCACAGCTCTCTATATGTACACTTGTGTCAATCAACCCCCAAATGAAGACAGCAATACCCACTTAAATTTGAGCAACATAATGGGAGCAAGCTTAGGAGACCCAGCCCAGCGGGGAACAACGCCTAACAGCCAGCATGATAAGCGCACCCACCAAGCCTTAATGGATCCGATAACCCCGAGTAAAGAGTCGGCAACCCCGCTCAATGTGACTCTATCGGACAGTACGTGGGACATCAATGGGGGTACGCCTTGCATAGATGCCCCCTACTCGAAGGAGATCAAAATTGGGAAAGGTACCCCTGGAGATGGCACCATTCCGCCTACTGAAAATAACTTACAAATTCAGCTCCCACTCAACAAAAGCCAGATGACTGACATTCAAGACACCAGGCCGCAACTATTAGAGGCTACCCTGGGTGAAACTGCGGACATTGCCACCAGTCCAAAAGAAAGTTCTATTGTAAAGGGCAGACCCCATAAAACTGGTACAATAACATCTATACCTTTGGCAACACAACAACTCCAACAAACACTTAATACCTCAAGAACTGTTCCAAGGCCCCCCAGTCAACAATATATAAGATACACAGGACGAGGTAAACATATGGAAACCTCAAAAACTGTCAGTTCTAACTAACAGAGATATAGCCAAAAGTTTCTTTGGCCACTCACCCAAAATAACTCCACCAACTGGACCTCTAGACTCCTGGGCCAACTGAGAGACTAGAAAAAACAAAGCCATCTACACAAATCTCAGATGATATGCTCCTAGAAAGTTCCCGATTGATTGGCTTACATATCGAAAGTAAGGAAACAGCGACACAAACTAAGATGGAAGGAATCACAAATCAATCCACACAAACAAGACCTCAAGAAGAGACCCACGTTCCCAACTTACTTAACCAAGATCCACCGGCCGCCACAATCTCTCCACAAAAAAGTAACCACCTCTCTATTAGTGATGAGGAGCGACAGAATGTATATGAAAAGGACAACTTCCTCATGGTCTCAACAATGGCTACAATTCTAGCTCCCTTTATGAAGCTGCACGAGGAAGTGAACGACACATTAAAAGATCATTCTACTCTCATCGCAATGATCCACTCGAAAGCAACCTACATAGAAGGATTTATCACAGCCCTACAAAACAACATGAATAATGTGGAACAAAGGATCACTGACATTTTACAATCGATATTAGATCCGATTATAAAAGAAAAAAGAGAGAGATGGAAAACTTTGAGAAAGGAGTCACTGGGAGGCTCGGCCGACATAGTAGCCTTGAACTCAGAAGAAATGCATGGAGTGTCATATGAAAAATCGCTAAGGCGTCAGGGAACAAGCGAAGATTGCACACTGGGTACATCAGCTAAACCAGTAAAGAGTCAAAGCACCACTAACTCTGAAAATACTCAAACAGCCACGGACATAGTTGACCAGGGCATACCATCGAGCTTAAACTCAAATTGTGGCCAGAAGTCAACAGATACCAAAATTGCTAGTGGAAGCTCAATGGAGTTATCTAATCCGGTTGAGGCCGAGGTCAACCCCACCTCGGACACGGATAAACACCACGAGAGCAATCCCGTACAAAAAAGACACAATCACCGGCGATTAGGCGGGTCTCGACAAAAAAGAGAACCACCACCAAAACTGCCTCTAAAGTGCAACTTCCATCAGATGGCATAACCGCGATTCCAACAGATGATAAAACCCCCAGAATATGTGAAATTTTCACAAAGGTAAAGGTAGCTCAGAAGAACATCACTAAGCCACTCAAGAACAACATACAAGGGATGGCCGAATGGAAACTAAGACCATCTCAAACATTGCAGATGATGAAAAAATCTAAAAACCATATCCAGCAAGAAACCACAAAACTCCAATAAAAGCAGAGTCTTCATTAAAAATCTCACCCACCCAAAATCAACAGAGCAAAGGAAAACCGCTCTTGACACGAATCGCCCGAACATTTCCAGCTCAGAACTAGACGATTCATTGTCAAAGGACACTACAGATATCGATTTAATGGAAATATCAGTATATCTGATCTCAGATGAAGGAGACACCTCGGGATGTGGTCTAGAAGGCCCTGAGATGGTAGGAAACGATAAGGAGCAACAGGATGACGAAGACTAAGAGGAAGAAAGACTGGAGGTACTGAAAAAATCAAACAACAAATTAGTCCATCCCAAATATAATAAAAACTAATTCGGTTCCACTTAACAAACTACCCAGAAATGCACAACAAACTCCAAATATTTCCAATGAAGGCAATAGTCGAGAGACAATGCCAAGAAAAGCCACTCAAAAAGTAATTGCAAATTGGGAACAAGAACAGGTTACTGACAAGAGCAAAGTGGGGCTCAAAGAGAAGGAGCACCTACATATAAATACCCCGGACAACGAACAGCACGATGACCCTGATAATCAGAACATCGAACTAGAGGTGATTTCTGATGCCAAAACCCTATTATTGGCAAGACCCAACAGCTCAAAGAACTTAGCGGAAAAAAACATCACTCAACTTTCCTTGGAAAGGATTTTGCATTTACCTGACAGCCTCATACTAAATCGTGCTAACGTGCTGAGATTACTCCACCAAATCCCTGTGTTATCCTTGATTGGCTCCAACGACATCACAATAGTTGAATTCCCACATAAAACGCATATGGATCGGGTGAGAATCCATATGGAGTCACAACTAGTCCATAAACTTTTGTTAGGGGAAGCCAATTCCCTGAAACCCATGGGCTTCAACTTGATAGAAAACAATCAATGAACCAATAATGACAACTGAAAGCAACCTTAAAAATCAAGCCAAGAAACCCAATTTCAAGAAGCCTATGAGACACACAAACAAGCTATGTACCAACCCCAGAGAACGCAATCCTCTGATGGAGAACAGGCGAGATGTTAATGGTTGGCTAACTTGGCAGCGGATAAAATGAACCAGAAATAATGCTTAAAGGCCCCGGAAAGCACGGAATAGACCCTTATAACCTGGAACACCAGAGGCTTCCATCACCTGTTATCCAACAACGAATTGGGAATTGAAAATGCTGCAGTCCTTTGTTTACAGGAAACATGGTTGAGAGACACACCAACGATGGAAGGCTATATTATTTTTGTAAACCAGGCCACAAAGGGCCCAACTGGAAGACTGATGGCTGGGTTGCTGATCGCAATTAAGCACAACTTAAAATGGACGGTGCTGGACGCCATAAACCCTTCACAATACATTCAGATGTTGGTGGTGCAACTACCCAAGTTGGCGGCCGCAAATAACCTCCAAATACTCATCTTAGTAAATATATACTGGCCGCCAGGCAAGAAGATTCTTAACAGCTTACCCTCAACTATCTTGAACCTGATTGACGATCAAAAAAACAAGTGGAGTGACCCCTTTATAATAATTGTAGGAGACCTGAATTGTGCTTGTATAGACAAAAATCACAAAATAATTGATAACTTGTCAACAGCTATGACAGCCAAACAGACACAAGGCTTTGCCTGGTCCGTCGCAATTCAATCACGAAACTGCACAATTCTAAATGGGGCAATCCATGGTGACATCCCAGCAAAGCCAACCTGGCAAAGTAACAAATCAAAGGCGATATTGGATTACGTCACAGTTTCTTCGAACATATCTAGCTTTATCAATAGACCCGAAGTAAGGGCCACGGAATTGAGTGACCACAACCCAATCAAATTAACATGTCTTAACTTGAACGAAGGAAATAAACATCAATTCTGCGGCCCTGATTTAGTTATCAACTCAAGGCGCAATAGGCTAAAAATTCAACCAGGCAAGATTCCCACTTTGATTGGAAACCTGACGACAACGATTACTGCGCTGAATCTTCAAACGCCTTTGCCGACCATAAATTATGTGCCTTTAGTGAAAATATTCCATTGTACCAGCATTTCTGGGGCCTCAAAACCATCTATGTCTCATCGACATGTATACAACAGGGAAATTGTCACAAAGAAGAGAACGTTGAGGAGAAAGATCAGATTGTTGACTAAAAGCAAACTAATGAACACCGCAACTGAGATCCATAAAGCCCAGCAAACATACCTTAACTGGCTTAAGATTCACAAGAAAACAATGTTGAACCACGATTCACAGCAGATGCTATCAACAATTTGTAAAAGGAACTCAACGGAAACTTGGGCCTTGCTAAACGAAAAGGACACTTCTCAAGAAGCCCTAACACTCAACCCCATCCCGGAATCAAAATGGTGCACGTATTATAAAGACCTACAAGACCTGTGCCATACCGAACCCAGCAGTCACAGTGTAAGAATTCAAGACCAGGACCTCCTAGATATCGATATAGCTGACCTAGAATTGATAATCAAAAAACTGAAGAATTCAAGGGCTTCTGGCCCGGATGGTCTGTCCAACGAGGCACTAAAAACCAACCCGGAAGAATGGGCTATATTTTTACACCATTTGTTCACATACGTGTTAACATCTGGCAAGGTTCTGTTAACTTGGAAGCAAAGTGTGATTGTTCCAATCTTCAAGAAAGGCCTCAGGTCTAACCCAGAGAATTACAGACCAATTGCCCTATTGGACGTGGCAGGGAAGATCTTCGCCTCCATACTGTTAAAGAGATTATTCAAATGGGCAGAAACAACAGGCCACAGGAACCTATGGCAATCTGGTTTTGTAAAATGGAGAGGAACCTCGATGAACATCTTCTTACTGAATTTACTAAAAGCAAAAACAATAAAGAACAAAGGAACAAAGTTCTATGTACCCTTCATAGACTTATCAAAGGCTTTTGACACAGTCAAAAGACCAGCCCTTTGGGAAAAACTGAAGAAGTGGGACTGCCCAGATATCCTGTTGGATAACATCAGAGACCTACACGAGAACACCTCGATCAAAATACGTCTAAACAAGAAGGGCTTGCTGTCAGAAAGAATACCTACCAATATAGGATTAAAACAGGGATGCCCTCCGGCACCTGAATTGTACAATTTGTTTACCAACCAAGGGGGCGACCGTATCAACGGAATAACAGACCACGACCGAATAACTGGAACTTTTCCAGTGGGAGCTCGGACGAGGACACCACAAGACCAGCAAAAACCCTCAGGTTTGAGGACCAACAACAGAACCAGCGTGGCAATGCCCAGGGTTTTCAACACCCCAGAGGCCGAGGGAGGTCAAGAGGACGGTGGCAAGACCAGTCACCACGGGTCACCCGCAACAGAGGGAGAGGGTGGTACGAACAGAACGCCCAAAGACCATGAATTGGAAACAACACAGAAGAAATCAGAGTGTACCCTTGGCACGATCCTTAGTAGTAAATGTATCTAATATAACACTGAGTCAAGAACAATTGGGAGTATTGCAAAAGGGACTGTCTTTTGTGCCAACGAGTAAACATGATCCATTTGAATTATGAATAGAGTTGACGCAATTGATGAGGAAGATACGCCTGAAACAATTTTTTGCCAATACTACATCTCCCACAAATCAAAGAGCCACCAACCTCCACAACAAGTCCCAATACTATCCACCCCCCCATTCGATCACCCCGGAGTCAATAACTTTCGAGGAAGCTCTATTTAAAGGAATAGAAACTGTTGAGAAAGAAGAGAGTCAACCATTCTTCAACATCATGAAAATAGAAAATCAAACACTCAAAGAACTACAGAATAATGATCTCATTGTGATTAAGCTCGCGGATAAAGGGGGAGCCATTGTGCAAATGGACAAAGAAGATTATCAAGTTATGGTGAATACTCTGGTGAATGATAGGACAACCTACAGACAACTAGGAGGAAGTTACCCAATGGAAACACTGAGAAGACTAATTGATCCCATCATTGAAGAGGGTTTTATGGAGAGATATATCAGTCAGGTAGATACAGATTTTCTATGCCCCAAATACCCTAAGTGTCCAGCTTTTTATGCATTCCCTAAAATACATAAAGGCACCACTCCAACTCCAGGCCGTCCGATTGTGTCAGGCATAGGCTCGATATTAGAACCCTTATCCCAATTTACGGACTTATTTCTCAAGGATGAAGTAATGCACATGAAATCGTACACAAAAGACACCACTGCTGTACTCAACCACCTTGAAAACCTGGTACTACCTAATGACAACATATATATTGTGACAATGGATATAGAGTCACTATACTCTAGAATACCACAAGGCGAAACCCTAAAAATCATAGAAAAAACATTACGTGCCAAAAGACCTGAAATAGAAATACCAATTGTCTTCATTATGTAATTAAATTAGCGGAAATTGCTCTAACTACTTCAGGATAGACAACTGATTTTTTGAACAGATATCGGGAACGGCCATGGGGGAAACCTTTGCCCCATCGATAGCTAATCTATATGTAGCAGATTTTGAGGAGAACACAATCTACCATCAAACCAAACCATTCTTAAGCAACATCTTAAGCTGGCGACGTTATATTGACGATGTCCTGATGCTGTTTGAGGGCAATGAGGACACGCTTAAAAAATTCAGAAAATGGCTGAACACACGGAAACCAGTAAAGACACAGCAACTTTCTTAGATCTGAAACTCCTAAGGAAGGGAGTTAAAATGGAGACAACAGTTTACCAAAAAACAACGGACCGTAATTCATTACTGGAATTCAACAGCTTCCACCAGAGAACTCTTAAAGAAAATGTACCCTTTGGACAGTTTCTACGATTTAGGCGGAACTGCTCCACAAGAGGTGATTATGACATCCAAGCAGAGAATTTGGCAAGAAAATTGGAAGAAAGGAATTACCCTCCAAGAATCATAAGGCACGCAAAGAAAAGGGCACGTAATATCCCAAGAGAAATAACATTGGAACAACATCCAAGGAGAAAAAAAGATGACAATCAGATCACGGTGGTCTTTAGCCATTCACCTATAGTGAACCGCATAAAAAAGGAAGTCAGAAAATTATGGCCCATCCTCAATGTGGGTGAGGGAACACTGGATACCCCCACATTCGCCATCAAGAGGAGGCGGAATATAAGGGATATTCTGGTGCATACCTATAAAGAAGAGAATGAAGACCAACCCACAATGTGGAATGCAGCAAGGGCCACAGGACATACACCATGTGGCTCCTGTGCGGTATGCCCATTTACCAAACGCTCAACAACAGTTGAAATTGGCTGGAACACACCGTGGGAACAAAGGACATTGACCAACTGTAATACCACAAATGTGGAATATTTAATAAAGTGCCCCTGTGATAAAATCTATATTGGGATGACAACCAAAAAAATCAAAACCAGGATTGGAGAACATAGATTCAATATCAGGATGAAAAGAACCAGTGCCCCATTAGTAGAACACTACCTACGGCATAAACACTCTGTAAATGAGATACACTGGACTATCCTTGAGAAGGTAAAAGTACCAAAGAGAGGTGGGAACTTGGCCGCGATGCTGCTCAAGCGAGAACAAATGTGGATATTTAGACCTAAGAGCCATATTACCGGACTAAATGAAGGCATATGCTGGCAAACACTAGCAGTCCAGAAGTGAACAAGCACAGAATATATGAATATAAGATACCGGGAATATAATTAATATCACCCACACAAGATCACAATGGGTGTAGACTCGTAGCACACTGAGACAGTATATGTCTGCCTGACAGGGTTGACAATACTTGAAATTCTTCGCATAACGCCTAAATTATATTGAACTGTATGTGCGGGGGAAAGAAAAGGATAAACAAAAACACCAATTGTATAACACCAGCAGCTCCCTGCGTGATAGACCAAGAGTGTTACACCTTTGCGCCGATAGTCGCTTTGGCAACAACGACGGGTGTGTAATGTAATGCAATCTCACTCACCTAACATGGCCGACTGCTCCAGAGCCAACTGTGCAAACAACGCTATAGATGTCGTATGTTTCTTGCATTCGTTCCAAAACGATCATGTGACTTCATATAGTGCAACCAGGAAGTCGAGCAATTGTGTCGCTACTCTCCAGCACGGCGCTTCGTAAGTTCGTTCCTAGGAACTAGTGCTTATTCCTACTTACTTTCCCTCAAACCTGATTCCGTTCTTAACCCTCTTTCCTTCTACTGTTTGTTCCGTAGAACCCCTCTCTTCGTCAGACCACCAAACGATCCTCTCTACGAGTTGCCGAGTCCTTTTGTAACACCCTGTACCTTCACCGGGAAGTGAGTTTCCTGGGAACTCCCTTAGACCAATTCCCGTTACTCTCCCCTCCAACTCCCGCAGCTCGTACTAACCTCTGGTTTCTGTTTTCCGGAAACGGTCTCTCTACTCTTAGCTATAGCAAACTGCTTCTTTTTGGAATTCCCCTCGAATATCACTGAATGCTATTATCTCCGTCTCAGGAGTAAGTTTAGTCTTCTATTCAATCTGAACTCTAACCTTCAAGCTGTAAACGCATACTTACTTCTCCTATCTCCTGCTCAGGACACGTCACGCCCACAGCCGGCTTCCAGATTACAGCAGGACAGACCCCCGGAGGTCGACTGCCGAACCGATCCAGCTCCGTGTGCAAGCAGGGTTTTTCTTCACCGGAGGGTTTTCCCTGGGAGTCGTGTTTTCTCTTTTGCCGAGAGTTCTCGTCGACAGGGAGAGAGCAGGGTTTCCTGGGAGATCTTTCCAATTCATCAGTGTTGCTGTTCTCAGATCCTACCGGCTGCCCGGGTTAGTGATTCCCATTAGTTTTGATGTCTATTGGAGTACCGAAGTAAATTACCTCAGAGGCGTAACAGTTAGCGACGCCATAAAAGAAAAAAAAAAAAGATAGAAAGTAGAAGGGTAAATTGTATTACATCACCTTCTTTGCCAACTGGGCTGCCGACAGAATTCCGATTGAGCAACAGATGCAGCAATTAATGGCTGCCATGCAGTCAATGTCTTTGGAGATGCAATCTCTGAAGCAAGACAATGCTCAGCTGCGACAACAAGTCGCTCAAGCTTTTTCAGAAACTCTCCCCTCAACCTTACATACTGGCAAGTATGATGGGGATCCTCATAACCTCAAGGAATTCCTTGATAGTTGAACGGTTCAATTTACCTTTAAAGCCCGTTTTTTCCCAACTGATAAGGATAAGGTGGGATATTTAATATCACATTTAACGGGTCCCGCATTGGCCTGGGCAACTCCTTTAGTGACTTCGGGGAATGCCATATTGGATTCATACCTGGCCTTTACCAATAGTTTAAGATCCTTGTTTAGCCGACAGGAGATATCAGTTACTACTCAAGAGAAACTATTAGATTTAAAACACGGCAATAAAGATCTCATGAATTACATCACTCAATTCAAACAATTATCAGCTGAAACTGGTTGGCCGGGTGATGGTCTCCTTACCTTATTTCACAGAGGACTTTCAGAAGAGCTGAAGGATGAAATTTATAAAGTGCCTCGACCAGCCAATTTAGCGGATATGATTAAGCTTACAATGCAGATCGATTACCGCCTCCACGAGCGCTCCCATGAGAGAAAGAAAGGGAAGACCAATAAACCCTTTTCCAAATCTCCATCTCCTATAAGAAAACCTCAGACTACTGATGAACCTATGCAGATAGGGATAGCCCGGGGTCCTTAGTCTGCCAGCGAAAGAGAAAGAAGAATTAGCCAGGGCTTGTGCATGTACTGTGGGGCTTCTTCCCATATACTAAGAGACTGTCCAGTGGTTCCTTCTCGTTGGACACGGAATCCGATGCAGGGAAACACCAAGACCCTGCTGTGAGGGGAACCATGGCAGGAAGAACTAACCTGAGTTCCCCAAAGAGAATAGGTACTTCTTTGGAAGACAACACGATCGAACACTCTATGTTGGTACTTTCTCTGATCATCACCTTACCAGACCTGGTGGAAACAAGGAGTTCCAGCACTGATAGATAGTGGAGCGGCTGGCAACTTTTTGGACGATCAATGGGCAGCTAAACATGGGATAACTAGATCAGCCAAGTCTTGTGTCACTCCCATTCAGGGGGTAGACGGGTGCCCTCTAAGCTCTGGGCCCATTAGAGAACAGTCAACCCCTCTAACATGCTTGATTGCTACCCACAAGCTGTCAAGATTTGAAACTTCCTCCCCCTCCTCCTCACCTGCAACTTCAGAGGAGGATCCCTTAGGAACAGTCTCCGTCTTCTTACGGTCCTTCTGCTTAGTGGGAGCCTTTTCCTTGGGTGTCCGGACCTTCCTTTCGTTTAGGTAGGGTCTGGCCCCTCCGGAGGCCACCTTGGCAGAGAAGAAACCCTGTCCGCAGGGAACCCCGGGGGGCCAGCCCTAATTCAGGGAAAAAGCACAAAGGCGGAAAAAACCCTGTTTCCAGATGGGTTCAAATGGGTGTAAGTCTGTTCTTTGCTCAACCAGATGATAGTCTATTTCCAGTTCAAAAAAGTGGAAGTCTGTTTCCCGCTCTATAGTTCCACCAGAGCCAGGTCATGAGTCCGGAGAGTTGTAAATTATGGAATTTCCAATTCAAATAATAAAAATAGAAAAACAGGGAAGGGTAGAAATACGAGAAGCTAAGAAAGGGAAATAGACTCAGTGGACTAGAAAGAAGGAAATATCCGTCAGCGCCCAGAAGGATGAAAAGGACTGGAAGCGCCACAGGAAGACAGTAAGGAAGAACAGAGAAAGAGAAGGATTAGGATATAAGGCATGAAGAAGAACTAGCCAAGTATAGAAGGCAAGGCAAGATGCTTACAGAGCGGGAGACTACTCTGAAAGCGAAACAAGCTGCAGGCGCTGGGTTGCCGTAATACTTAAAGGCACCGTAGTCACATAAAAACGTTTGAAATGGACAAAAGCAAAGAAGGCAGGAACCCTGAAAGGAAACCAAAAGATAACACAAGAAGGGCACCAGGTAGTAAGAGAGGACGAGAGGTAGGCTGACACGGAAATCATGGAAGAAGATAGTCAAGAAAGTAAGACGTTACAAAAGGCGGAGCCGCCCGAAAGGCGAAGGAGGAAAAAACAAAGGTAGAACAGGCGAACTAGACAAAGCAAATTGCATGCAGGAGCCACCAGGGAAAAAAAGGCCCGCAGGAGGTACACCAGGAAGGCTGAAAATAGCTGAAGAAGGGAGAAGGCAAAAAGTATACACGGACGAAGTTTCCTCACGAACGGTAGCCTTGGTAAACAGATACAATGCGTCGGTTTGTGGAAGGAGCCAGAATATAAAGGATCGTCCGCCATCTTGGGTGAGGACTGGAATGCGCGTAAGGCATTCAATGCCTCCAGCTTTTCCAGATCTTCCAATCCGAGTACCTGAAACAAGGAGACTTTGGTTTTTGACTTGATTAAGACTGCTCATTTTCCTATCATACTAGGGCTACCATGGTTACGGACCCACAATCCCTTTATAAATTGGCTGCTGGAACTTTATTCCTGGGTTCTGAATATTGTGTGTCCCACTGCCTTACTCAATCTTCTGTTGGGATTGAAATTCCTTCAAGGTTGGTAGAACCCGCGGTGCTTCCTTCGATTAGCATGGTAGGCGAAATCCCTGAGTGCCATCAACATTTCAAATCAGTGCTTGTACAGCCAGATTTCCCTAAATTACCTCCTCATCGCAGGGATGATTGTCACATTAATCTACTCCCAGACCAACCCATACCCTTTGGTCGAATGCACATACTATCACAGCAGGAAAAGAAGGCTCGCAAAGAATATCTCCAGACTAATCTTCAAAATGGGCTTATAACCGAATCTAAATCGCCAGCAGGAGCCTCTTTGTTTTTTATCCCTAAGAAGGATTCGGAAGAACTAAGACCATGCATTGATTATCGAGGACTGAACAAGGTCACTATTGCCGATAAATACCCAATGCCGTTAATCCCGGATATTCTTGAAGTCGTCCAAGGGGCCTCAATCTATACCAAGCTGGATTTATGCGGGGCATATCACCTGATTCGTATCGCCCCTGGCGATGAATGGAAGACTGCATTCCGTACCCCATTCGGTCATTATGAATACCGAGTAATGCCGTTTGGGTTAGTCAATGCTCCTGCAATTTTTCAGCGATTTATGGATCACCTATTCTCTGACGTCCTCCTTCATTATGTAATCATCTACCTGGACGATATTCTGTTTTTTTCACAGACTTTAGAGAAACACATAAAACATGTCAATCTAGTTTTCGATCGTCTTAAAGCCAACCATCTATTTTGCAAAGTGACTGAATGCGAATTCCACAAGGAGCAAGTTACTTACCTAGGGTTCGTTCTGTCAACCCGAGGAATTTCAATGGACCCCTGAAAGATTTCTGCTGTTTTGGATTGGCCTCCCCCCACTAACATCAAAGAGATCCAACGGTTTTTGGGGTTCACTAATTTTTACCGGAAGTTCATCCCAGGTTTCTCTAAAATCATTCTTCCCATCACCAATCTTCTAAAGAAAGGAAATACTTTCGTATGGGACGATTCAGCTCAAAAGGCATTTACTGAACTCAAAGGTCTTTTCACTTCCGCTTCCTTCTTGCTTACCCCGGATCAATCACGTCAAAAGGACGATCAGGGAGAGGAAAGACCAGTCGCGTACCTGTCCAAAAATTTCTCTTCCTCAGAAGTAAATTATTCAGGCGTCAAGAAGGAACTGTTGGCAGTCAGAAGAGCCTTTGAAGAGTGGAGACATCTTTTGCTAGGCTCGACTCACCCGGTGGAGGTCCGCACCGATAATCGCAACCTCAAAATGCTGCAGCAGGCTCACACCACTAATAGCCAACAGGCTCGGTGGGCCCATTTTTTCTTACCATTCCGGATAGAATTCACTTTCCTTCCAGGAAATCAAAATCTTCGAGCAGACGCTCTCTCACGAAAGGATTCTCCCATCAAGAAGTTTCACCCTGAGTTACTCTTTCCTAGAGCGAAATTTCTGGCTACTGTTACTGATTTTCTACAGGCACTCAGACAAGAAACAGTTCGCCTTGATCCGATCTGTAAGAACCTAGCGAAGACCCATTCACTTACCAAGGATAAAGGGTTTTACTTCTTCGATGATCAAGTCTTTGTCCCAACCCTGATGCTTCAAAGGGAAGTACTTTCCATGTGCCATGATTCAAAGGCGGTAGGGCATCGAGGATATCAAACTACTCTTGATTTAATTACACGTCATTTTTGGTGGCCGGGTCTGAACAAGGATGTACGTGATTATGTATCAGCATGCTCTATTTGTCTACAGTCCAAGACCCCCAGGAGCCCACCTTTTGGTCTACTTACCTGTAATCCCATTCCAGATAAACCTTGGCAAGTAATTTCCACGGATTTCATTGTAGATCTCCCTCTGTCTTCAGGTTACACCACCATTATGGTGACTATTGACTATTTCACAAAGATGGCTCATTTCACCCCTCTAAGTAAACTCCCTGGGGCTGCTTTGATGTCTAAGATCTTTATCTCTGAAATGTTTGCCAGACATGGTCTTCCTAACACCATCGTATCAGACCGGGGTCCCCAGTATGTCTCGCAATTCTGGAAAAGAATATGCCAGATGTTGGGTATAAAAAGAGCTCTCAGCTCAGGATATCACCCCCAAACTAATGGATAAACAGAGCGCCTCAACCAAACATTAGAAGGCTATTTACGTTGTTTTGTTTCGGCTGCACAAGACAATTGGGGAGATCTCTTGCCTTTGGCAGAATACGCATACAACAATGCCAGACATTCGGCCCTGAAGACCAGTCCTTTTTTCTGCTCTTATGGTTTCCATCCATCATTTGAATTTTCAGTATCTAGGTCCTCCTCCAACTGCCCAGGATTAGACGGCCTTGTCGAAAGTATTCATAAGGGTCATCAGCTCGCTCGTACAACTTTGCAAGCAGCTCAAGATCGAGCTAAACGGGTAGCCGACCTTCGTCGACAAGACTTGCCATCCATTCAAGTCGGCGATACTGTCTGGTTATCTGCCCGATTCCTCCCTAGACACTTGTTGTTGTCCAAGCTATCACCCAAATATTTTGGGCCTTTTAAAGTGGTAGCATTGGTCGGTCCTGTTGCGGTTCGATTGGCGTTGCCTTCCTCTTGGTCCCGTATCTATCCGGTCTTTCACCTTTCTCAGATCAAATTGTCCGTGCAAGATCGATTTCAACGCACCCCTGTTACGCATCCCCCACCAAACCAATACCGGACCGGAATATGAGGTGGCAGGCATTTGTGACTCCAGATATCATCGAGGTCGATTACAATTTCTGGTAGATTGGAAGGGTTATTCCCCTGCCGAAAGGACATGGGAGTTGGCATCAGTAGTGCATGCTCCCTCTTTGGTTCGGAAGTTCTTCCGGCTTCACCCGGGGAAACTGGGTTCGCCGCCCCATAGAAGGGGGCATACTGTTACATCTTTGCGCCGATGGTCGCTTTGGCAACAACGACGGGTGTGTAATGTAATGCAATCTCACTCACCTAACATGGCCGACTGCTCTAGAGCCAACTGTGCAAACAACGGTATAGATGTCGTACGTTTCTTGCACTCGTTCCAAAACTATCATGTGACTTCATTTAGTGCAACCAGGAAGTCGAGCAATTGCGTCGCTACTCTCCAGCACGGCGCTTCATAAGTTCGTTCCTAGGAACTAGTGCTTATTCCTACTTACTTTCCCTTAAACCTGATTCCGTTCTTAACCCTCTTTCCTTCTACTGTTTGTTCCGTAGAACCCCTCTCTTCATCAGACCACCAAACGATCCTCTCTACGAGTTGCCGAGTCCTTTTGCAACACCCTGTACCTTCACCAGGAAGTGAGTTTCCTGGGAGCTCCCTTAGACCAATTCCCGTTACTCTCCCCCAACTCCCACAGCTCGTACTAACCTCTGGTTTCTGTTTTCCGGAAACGGTCTCTCTATCTCTTAGCTATAGCGAACCGCTTCTTTTCGGAATTCCCCTTGAATATCATTGAATGCTATTATCTCCGTCTCAGGAGTAAGTTTAGTCTTCTATTCAATCTGAACTCTAACCTTCAAGCTGTAAACGGATACTTACCTCTCCTATCTCCTGCTCAGGACACGTCACACCCACAGCCAGCTTCCAGATTACAGCAGGACAGACCCCCGGGAATCGACTGCCGAACCGATCCAGCTCCGTGTGCAAGCAGGGTTTTTCTTCCCCGGAAGGTTTTCCCTTGGAGTTGTGTTTTCTCTTTTGCCGAGAGTTCTCGTCGGCAGGGAGAGAGCAGGGTTTCCTGTGAGACCTTTCCAATTCATCAGTGTTGCTGTCCTCGGATCCTACCGGCTGCCCAGGTTAGTGACTCCCATTAGTTTTGATGTCTATTGGAGTACCGAAGTAAATTACCTCAGAGGCGTAACAAAGAGCACATTTAAACAATTGATTATTGTTTTTTTTTATTGTTTTTTCAATTTCCATTTTTCCCATACACGCGCCTTTTTAAAAACTCACGGTATCATGAGAAAACATAAAAATGCCATGTAGCAGAGTCCGCAATAACATCAGTGAATCACGATGACTAGGGGCCCCTTTAAGAGGCATGTAACAACATGCCGGCTAGAAAGGTAACCAACAGTCAAAATCAATAAAGGACTGAAAACCGGCCGTACAGAGAGGCGGTAACTATATAAGATAGGCACTCCCAAGATGGCGGAGGATACCAGGTTATAGAGGAAACTGATCCGAGCGGCACGCGTGAAACATCACAGGTAAGAGTAATGCAATGCAACAAGCGATGGCACCGCTGAAAGCTAAATACAGGAAGGGTGTATATGTAAAGTGGATCAGAATGAGCAGATGACGAACGCTAAGCCTGCATATCCAGATTCATTATATAAACAATAGCGCTCACGGAACGTGTAAAAGAGCACAGTTAACCTATCACGAGAGGTTAACCGAGTAGAGGATGAGAGCAGTAATAAGAACGCTGCGCATAGAACATTAGGAGCGTGGGTTGTTTGAACGTATGTATAACACCTGATATAGTGTAAACTCATGCTGGGTTAAATAACACATGAGAGTATCACTTACGCCCTTTGCCTTAATTAATATCAAAAATTCAAAAAAACTGCACTTGTAACATTTGAACAAAGTGGTTGCCACTGCTTACATACTTACCACTTACCTCTTACACACTCTAGGCACAAAAGCCTTCACTGAACAGCATCTATGAAAAAGGAAACAAGATGACAAAAGAGAACATATGATTATCCAGCACTGATAGAACCAAGTGGATAGAAAGGGTAAATGCTGCAATGCACTAGACATTATAAATAATACCATGAGAACAAGTGGGGCAAAAACCTGACCGTAGGTCTTGTGTTTTGACAGAGACTAAAATACTCTAACAGAGGGAACACAGAGACCGAACCGCTGATCTACCACAGTAGGCAACGGAATTAGGTAAGAGGAACAAAGAAAAATGTAATAAACAGATTGGTAGTAGTCTGATGCTTTCTAGGTCCCTGATTTATGCATTTTCCCTGGCAGGGAGCAGATGCACTGATGAGATATCCCATCCAAAAGGAAGACGCCCGCTCCAGTTAAAGCAAACTAAGTGACAGTGAAATGGTGTGTCACAGATTTCCCCCTTTCTCACCTGACGTTGATGTCTGCTGGAATTCTTGGAAGGAGTCTTCTTGCGTACGGATCAAGTTTTGTACAAGCCCTCGTGAGCCTCTTCTGGTTCCAGCATGCGTACTTGGGATCTCCGGGATGTCCAGGAAACAAAGGAGGTGTACTCGGAGGTGGTACACGAGATCCGGGAATTAAGGCAGAATAAGGAGGAAGGAAAGGTAGAGGGGGAAGTCGAGGGTCCGGGAGCCAGGAAACAAGAGATAGTTACAGCGAACTACAGAGCACACGTCTAGCCACTGCAAGCGGTAGCATTGAGATGCGCGGGGCCGCGGGGCGTGGTCTCTTTATAGAATGTGCTACATCTGACGTGGAGGCTGGTGGAGAGCGTACCATGTTAGGCGGCCATGTTGGAAGTACCAAGGAATGCAACCCCCGTTGTGACAGGGACCAGGAAGTCCAAAAGGGGTGCGTTCTATGGATCATGACAGCATGCCTCCTCCGAAAACTTGTCCACCAGGTTTGCCCGGGTTTATGAGATGATACCTTCTGAGTAATCAAGGGGTATTCAGATTTGAGAATGGTTCCCAGGTTCGTTCACTAGGAGGATATCCTTTCCACTCAACCAGGTATTGAAGTTGACCCTGTTTATACCTGGAGTCGCATATTCTGGATACTTCATATTCCAGTTGATCGTCCACAACCACGGGATTGGGTCTGAAGGACTTCTGGGAGGACTGGATGTAAGGTTTTATTAAAGAAGTGTGAAAAACTGGATGAATCTTCTTCGAGGAGTCTGGCAATTTGAGCTGGAAGGTCACAGGATTTATGATTTCCTTTATGGAAAAGGGACCATAGTACCAGGGAGCCAATTTGTTTGGTCGTAAATGTCGAGGCAGTAGTTTCGAGGATAGCCAGACCTTATCACCCACTGCATAAGAAGGTCTTGGTCTTCTCTTGGAATCCGCATAATGCTTGCTGCGAGTTTGGGCCATTTGTAAGTGTTCTATGGCTTCCTTGTGTACGTTGATGAGAGTTTCAATCCAGGAGTCGACTGTTGGTACTGGTGTGTGATGTGGGATAATGGAAGGTAGAACCGAAGGGTGGAATCCTTGGCTGCAAAAAAAAGGGCTGGTCTTGACCGCCGAGTGCTCAGAATTATTGTAGGCGAATTCAGCCACAGGTATTAAGAGTGACCAGTCGTCCTGTACCTTGGTGGCGAAACAACGAAGGTATTGCTCCAGGGTCTGGTTCATACGTTCGGTAGCTCCGTTAGTCTGTGGATGATAACCTGAAGAGAGGGCACGTTGGATTCCTAAAATATGGCATAAGTGTTTCCAGAATTGAGAGATGTATTGAGGTCCCCTGTCTGATATGATCTTGAAAGGGAGTCCATGAAGTCGAAATATGTGTTCCAGGAAGACGCCAGTGAATTCTGAGGAAGATGGCAATATGTACAATGGTGTAAAATGAGCCATATGGGTGAATAAACCAATGGTGACCATGATAGTCGTCTAACCTCTGGAAGGTGGTAATTCCACAATAAAGTCTGTACCGATGAATTCCCAGGGCCTTGACTGTAGCGTAGGTTGGAGTAGGAGACCCGCCAGTTTCTTGTTATCATGCTTGTTTTGATTGCAGACTGCACAGGCTTGAATGTACAGTTGAACGTCAATTTTCATTTTAGGCCACCAAAATTGTCTTTGTATGAGGCGGAGGGTGTTGGTGACGCCACGATATCTGGAGTGAAGGGTATCGTGACAGAGGTTAATAATCCGTTGTTGTAGTTTCTGTGTGGGAATGACGAGGCCATTATCCTTGAACAGATACCAGACCCTTGTTCTAAGAATCCACTGATTCTTCCCCGTAAAGTCCTTCCAGATCTCAGAGGACTGGGTTTGCATCCGAATGTCTTCCAGGAGGCTGGTTGCATGGGCTACAAAAATTGTGTGGGGAAACATCTTTGGGAAGGACTGATATTCAAGGGTTTCGTAGTCGGGACGTCGGGATAAGGCGTCAGCAATTATGTTCTGTGACCCAGGGACATGATGGATGTGGAACTGGTACTGGGCAAAGAAGAAGGCCCAACGGGCTTGATGACTATTCCTACATTCCAGAGATTGTAGAACTTGAAGATTTCGCGGACCTGAACAGGATGTTTTGCTCCCAGAAGTAGATGACGCCATTCTGTGAAGGCTTGACGGATGGCTAACAGCTCTTTTTCCAAGACGGAATAATGAGTCTCGCTGGGAGTCAGGGTTCATGAAAGGTAAGCAATGGGATGTTCTAATTTGTCCTCAAATTCCTGTTTTAGCACTGCTCCTATGGCATAGTTAGAGGCATCCGTCTCCACTAGAAAAGGTCGATTAATATCAGGTTGAGCCAGGATAGGGGCTTGAGTAAACTCTGCTTTCAAACATTGGAATGCTTTTTCGTGAGCTGATGTCCAGAGAAAGGGAGTATCTTTCTTCAACAATGCAATGATCGGTTGGACTATCTCAGAAAAGGATGGTATGAATTTTCGGTAAAAGTTGGCAAGTCCCAGGAAGGATTGAATCTGTTTCACGGTAGTGGGAACAGGCTAAGATAGTATGGCTTTTACCTTTGATTGGTCCATTCCAATTCCTTCTGGACTAAGGACAAATCCTAGATAGTTAACAGTAGAAACATGAAAAAGGCATTTCTCGGGTTTAGCTAGGAGCTTGTGTTCACGTAGCCGTTGTAAGACTGCATTAACATGTTCTTCATGCCTTAGATGATCGTTGGAGTATATCAAGATATCGTCCAGGTAAACTATGACGAAGAGGAACAGCATGTTGGAAAACACCCTGTTCATGAAATGTTGGCTGACTGCTGGGGCATTAGCGAGTCCGAAGGACATGACCAGGTATTCAAAGTGACTAAAGGGTGTTCTAAAGGCTGTTTTCCATTCGTCTCCTTCCCTGATACGGATCAGATGGTAGGCACCCCTGAGATCCAATTTCGTGAAAACTACAGCTCCTCTCACCGCTTCCAGGATATCTGAGATTAAGGGCAATGAGTAGCGGCCCTTGAGGGGGCATTGATTTAATCCACGATAATCAAGACAAGGTCTAAGCTCTTTAGTGTCTTTCTTGGGAACAAAAAACAACGAAGCTCCAGCTGGAGATTTGGATGGTCGTATGGTGCCATTTTCCAGGTTGGTATCCAAGTCTTCTCGGAGGGCCCTTTTTTCTGGTTCAGATAAAATGAACATCCTTCCAAAGGGGATCACTGCTGAGGGTTCTGTATCAATAGCGCAGTCTTCAGGTCTGTGAGGGGGTAGGGCCTGCCTGGAGTATGGCAGTTGAAAACACGATAGTGTAATCCTGATAGGCCTTAGGAACCTGAATGATATTTGAAACCATGAATGGGCCTTGCTGGTCTGTTGGCGTGCCTTCGGAAGATGTTGACGAGGAATCCAGGAATAGACAGTGAGACATGCAATGCACTGAACCAAGAAACAAGGATCCTGCTGCCCAGTTGATGGATGGGTTGTGCTTCTGTAACCAGGGCATACCCAGTACCATTGGGTAATGAGCTGACTTTATGATGTCAAATTTGATCACCTCTTGATGATGGTTTATCGAGAGTTGGATCTCTTTGGTCTATGAGGTTATGGGTCCTGAAGAAAGAGGTCTTCCATCGATAGCCTCCACAGGTTGCATGATGCCTCGAGTTTCATATGGAATGTGGTGGCTAAAGACCCAATCTTGATCTATGATTATCCCCATGGCTCCACAATCCACCAAGGCCAAAATGGGGTAGGTCTCATTCTTGGATGGCGATAGAAAGGCCTGTAAAATCACTAGATTGTTCTGTCCAGGAGAGTTCAAGGATGGAATAGACGTGGAGCAAACATCTCTCTCCCGAAGCCTTGCTCCATCTAGGATCGGGAGCTGGCGTTTCCCGAACGCCGTGGAGGGGCTAGAGGACACTCTCTAACTAGATGTTTATCCGAGGCACAATACATACATAACCCCGTGTGGATCCTTCGCATCCTTTCTTGCAGGGATATGGGTCCACGGAAAGCCCCTAGTTGCATGGGTTCTGGATCGTTAACAGAGGCAGGAATAGGGTCAGACTTCGAGGTGGTCTCAATGGGAATCTTCTGGAAGGGTATCTTGGTTTTCTTCTTCTCTGCCTTCCTTTCCTGGATACGAAAGTCTATCTGCATAGCGAGATCCATAAGGGCCTGGAATGAACCCAGGCAAGCCACTCTGGCTAGTTCATCTTTGATGTCTTCATTTAGCCCTCTTCGGAAAAGATTAAAGCATGCTTCTGAGGACCAATCCGCTTCTTTAGCCAATTGTTTAAAACGTGTTACATACGTAAGCATGTCCTGGGAACCTTGTTGGAAATCAAGTAGACGTTCCTGGGTGATATAGACCTGTTCTGGGCGGTCAAACATGGTCTTAAGAGCCTGTATAAATCCGTCGTAGTCATCCAGGAGGGCATCTCCAGAGTTGACTAAAGGTGTGGCCCAGGTTAGTGCATTTCCAGAAAGGTGCAAAATTATAAAACCCACCTTAGCACCTTAGTAGGGCTTAAAGCTAAAGTGGACTAAACAGGAGTGAAGGAATCCACGAAGGGTTCTTGTAGACCCATCGTATTTATCAACTATGCCGCCCAGTAGTACGCTTTCCTTTGTAGCGGAATCATGGGACAAAACTAATTGTTTTAATGCAGCATTCTCCGCTTTCAGATTCTGCACCTCGGTCGTTAATTCTTGCATGCGGCACATGAGATCCTGAACGGCCACCTCCATGTCCGTTTCGATTTCGGTCGTTTGGCGTCTCAATCTGTCACAGATTTCCCCCTTTCTCACCTGACTTCGATGTTTGCTGGAATTCTTGGAAGGAGTCTTCTTGCGTACGGATCGGGTTTTGTACAAGCCAGCGCAAGCTTCTTCTGGTTTCAGTGTGCGTTCAGCATTCAGCGTCCAAGGGTACTTGGGATCTCCGGGATGTCCAGGAAACGAAGGAGGTGTACTCGGAGGCGGTACACGAGATCCGGGAATCAAGGCAGAATAAGGAGGAAGGAAAGGTAGAGGGGGAAATCGAGGGTCCGGGAGCCAGGAAACAAGAGATAGTTACAGCGAACTACGGAGCACACGTCTAGCCACTGCAAGCAGTAGCGTTGAGACGTGTGGGGCGGCAGGGGCGTGGTCTCTTTATAGAATGTGCTACGTCTGACGTGGAGGCTGGTGGAGAGCATACCACGTTAGGTGGCCATGTTGGAAGTACCAAGGAGTGCAACCCCCGTTGTGACAGGGACCAGGAAGTCCAAAAGGGGCGCGTTCTATGGATCATGACATGATGCAACTGCCCTTTTTATATGTATAGAGAGTGCCCCAGTGGGCAGTACTTATAGTCCTGAAGAAAGCGGCAAACTGTATTTCCCCGCTGAAACCGGTTGACACAGATTGGCTCAGGGTGATGCTTGGTTATAAAACATCCCTTGTTTTTATGATACTCAGCAGGTGATGAGACCAATGAATATTGGACCACATATTGCTGTGATTTTATGATAAGTCACACCAAGTGGCAGCAACACGAATAAAGAGGATTGTTGATTCCCACATGGTGTGCACCTTTTAGAATCTTAGGAAAGTAGTGAGCCAGGATAGAGCGAGTTTTTGGCCCTTCCCTTTACTTATAGAGGCGATACACCAGCGCCGAACTAGGGACAGCTATCTTGAGGGATAGATAGCTCCCCCAATAGGGACATGTAAATATTGTTAAGGATTTAAGCTGTAGGCATAATTTGTTTAAACAAAATAGATTCTGCTCGTGATGTGTTAATAGTTAGAGGGGAGGAGACAGAATCCAGTAACCCTAACAACTCTATTTGTATTGACTATCCCATTACACTTCCCCACATGGCCAAAAGGCAGAGTACGACAGCACACTCTGAGCAAGGCAAAAAGCACAAGGAAACAGCACCTCCAAGATGGCAGTTTAACACGAGGAAAAAGATGGCGAAACAGAAGGGGATCGCAAGTAGGGTAGTGCCCTTGACCTTTTTGACAAGGAACTGTTACTTTCACGAAACCTTGAGAATAGAAAGCGTAAGACCAGGAAACCAGGCTGAAGAATCCTCCATTGTGTGTCGGAGGTACCCATGGTACTCCTACATCGATAATCAAAGCAGGGAGAATCTGCAGCTTTTGTGATACTGTCTTTGGCTCCTACAACAAAGCAGCACCAGTGAAATCAACACAGCCGGTGAGTTGGGGAGACTGATACCAGACCGGTCTGTGTTGAAGTCAAGGTTGCAAGCGGCAACATTGTATGATGAGCGCTGAAGCGAACAATGTATGAAATGCATGTGATAACCAACAAAAGTAAAAATTGAACAACAGATGAGTGACTGAACTTTGAGCCAAGATACGATACTTTTGACAGAGTGGTCCGGCACTGCATGGGTGCTCATTCGAAGGTCTCTGTAAGGTATCCAACTGAGAGGTGGCAAAAGCGAAAGATCATCAAAGGGCTGTGAATCGTAGTGGTCCTGCAACGGGTCAAGCAAAATCCTGTGCACAATCGAAAGTCTTCGATGTTGATACTGCCACGAAAGTAGCTGGCAAAGTAAATAAAAGGTGGTCCGAGCCCAAACAAGGGAGATCAATTGAAAGCTTTGGGGTAAAGCAAGTTTATGTTAAAGTGAATTAACATTGGTCCGAGCCCGGCAGAGGAAGACTGATTGAACGTTGTGTTGAAACGTATCTGAGCACGGCTGGGGGAATCTGGGGTGAATAGTGAATCACCTGATAAATTGCATATGAGTGAAATCCTAAGAGGAAAATAACTTATTGTTTGTTTGTTACATCAGGCCCTCTGAAAGAAGAGACTTTGAAAGGCAAATGGACTTGGGCACGGAAGGCCCTGATGCTAATGTTTGAACTGTTTCGCGCCTTGAAACACTTGTGTATAGGCGCGTTATAAATGCCATATCATATCATATCATAACTGCACCCTCGTGCTAGAGAAGCCAGAGACTGTGCTAAACTCCAGTGTGGTACCTTGTCCCGTGCTTAAAACGTGGAGAAGGGAGGCCCACGGCCTGAATATACTGATATATAATTTCTTGAACACTTCTTTCTTTTACATAACATTGTTTCCCACACTATTTGTATGTAGCGGTAAGGGTTGGCAATAGGTATTTAGCGTAGGCCCTTTTTCTTTTGCCAAGACACCACTAGGACTGTGTTATTATTATTCAATGGTCATAGCTCACTCCCATCTTTAGATTTAGGATTAGGCAGGTGTTTTTCAAACCCTTTTTGATGTTCAGTAAACACCCTTGAACTGTGGTCACTTGTGTCTGTCTTACTGTTGATACCTTGCCTTCTTGACACACCTGAGAGCTGTTTGGACACTTTGCATCCAGGAGAAAGGAGTCATTCTCCTGAGTTACGAACAATAGCTGGACTTTTGCGGTGTTTTGTTGTATTGATAGGGCGAGAGTAGGAGCCTATGTGACCAGGGCGGTGCCTTTTTGTTTTGACTCACATGGACTTCCTGACGAGCACCCGAGTTACTTTAGTTTAGGTAGGGAAATCCCCTGAGAGTTAGGGGTATATAAGTCTGGTTTATCATTTAATAAAAGTCTATAACAACCACTATGGCACCACTCGGTCAATCTCTTCATTCCTTGTCGCCACCCTGTATATCTTCAAAAGTTAATGCAGTAAAATAAAGGAATTAAACATTACAAATACTTCTGTGTTATTCTACAAAATTAAATGTCAAATAAAAGGAAGGACACTTGCTGTGAAATAAGATTTGAGAAGATAGAAAACTAAAGAAGCAAGACCTTCAGATTTTAATAAGGAGGATGAACTGCTGCATTTTTAAAAGGAAAGGGGAATACTCATGTAAGAATCTGCTCCAAGTTACATGGCTGCAGGCAGCTTTTTGGCACATGCAGCTTCATGCCAGTGAAATGTGCTCCCCAGGTGACCAAGCATACAGGCATATTTGGCAAAAAACACACCAAAAAATAAATGGCTGCTCGCACTGCCTTTGAGGCCCCATTTACAGCAAAAGGCCAGGGAAAAATGATCCTCCTGCCCTCCTTGTGACAGCCCTAAACCCACACCTAGGTCTCCCCTACCACTAGGTCCACACTCAAATGTCCCACTACCCAAGACACCCCATCTCGATTCGCACCCAGATGTAACCCACCCCCTAAATTCCACGTAGTCCTACACTCGGACAGCCCTCTCCATTAGTTTCCCTTCGGTAGGGTGACCAGACATCCCGGGTTTTGCCGGGTCTGTCCCGGAATTGGGTGCTCTGTCTCTCTTCTCAAGATTATTTTTCCATTGGAATATGCAGTGGTCCCACTTTTTGGTATAAAGCCTTCGTAGCTGGTAGGCAGGAATGCACAATCTCACACAGAAGACATACTGCATTTTACGAATTAAGATAATGGCACTTTGTGATCAATTAATTGTAAAATGTGTTTATTCCACTAGTAACACTTAAACCTCCTCCTCCAACCGCTACTTAAGTATAGAACCTTGACAGCTACTTTGAAGAGTTAGACCTACATTTATGTGACAGCCCTAAACCCACACCTAGGTCTCCCCTCCCACTAGATCCACACTCAAATGTCCCACTACCCCAGACACCCCATCTCGATTCGTACCCAGATGCATCCCCCCTAAATGCCACGTAGTCCTACACTCGGACAGCCCTCTCCATTAGTTTCCCTTCGGTAGGGTGACCAGACATCCCGGGTTTTGCCGGGACTGTCCCGGAATTGGGTCCTCTGTCTCTCTTCCCAAGATTATTTTTCCATTGGAATATGCAGTGTCCCACTTTTTGGTATGAAGCCTTCGTAGCTGGTAGGCAGGAATGCACAATCTCACACAGAAGACATACTGAATTTTACGAATTAAGATAATGCCATTTTGTGATCAATTAGTTGTAAAATGGGTTTATTCCACCAGTAACACTTAAACCTCCTCCTCCAACCGCTACTTAAGTATAGTGCCTTGACAGCTACTTTGAAGAGTTAGACCTACATTTATGTTAGTTGCCCTGTCCCGGTATGCCATTGCATGTGTGGCAGATACTACATATGGTTCCTCTTACACATAACAGGAATGAAACTGAATGCGAGAACATGGTGCTATACAATAAGATGATGAAGATATAAGTGAAAAGCAATAATTTAAATGGAACAAGGTGATGAGGTAACTGAGGACATAAGTAACAAGATATATATTGAAAAATGAGTCTCCATAGGATGATACAAATGCAGGTGGAAAAAACAAGCATGCATGAAAAGGCAAGTGAAAGCTATGTTACATAATCCTCTAATCCTTCCGGTCTTCTTCTCAACCAACAAGAAATGCTCTCACCAGTTTACCTTTGCCATGATGTCCAAGTCTGCTTCCTTTCCCCCTTGCGCCCCTTTCTGTGAATCATCCCAAAGCCCATCAAAATCATTGACATTTGAAACCGAAGTCACCTTCCCACATGACACCATGTGATTGCTCCTGTCATTGTCTCCCGTCCACCACTCATCACCTGCTCCCTGACTTTATCACTGTCTCGTTCCACAGATTAATTCTCCTTCACATGAGGATGAACATTGGCAACACAGCCTTTGCTCCACCTTCTGCCGTCACTGGTCACGACATGCCTTTCCCCCACTCTCACCACCTCAACAAGATTAAAAAAACAGGAACACCCTTTTGGCACCCCACCATGCATCTCCTACTCCGATCCACATACATATGTTCATTAACACACTGTTTACCCACAACCAGCCAATGAGGGAAAAGCTCTGATTTTCCTGCCCCTCATCTTCTCAAACAGAGTTACAGTTGTTAACACGTGTGGCGTGTCTCTAAACGCCCTCATCATTTCTTGTATACTTCATTTCCAATCTAGACCATTGGTGAATGTCAATTGAATAGTTTCCTTTATGATACCATTAGTGCGTTCAACTAACCCATTGGCCTTGGGATTATATAAGGCAGTGAAGTGATTTTCATTGCCATTCCTTGCCATTTTCAATGTCATTTCCTTCCAAGTATTCCCTCATCTCACGTGACACCAATTGAACACCATTGCCGGAAATCAACAGCTTGGGGTATCCTTCTCTACCAAACAACCTTTCCATAAAATTAATCACACACCTGGTAGAAATGTTTTCCACAAATTCCACCTCAAACCACCTTTATGCATAATCAACCATTACAATGGCAAATCTATGTTCCTGTCCCAACATGTTCATGGGACCCATAAAATCGATCGCAATTTACTCCCATGCATGCTCTGGCACATCTACATTACCAATTTCCATCTTTGGAGTTTTCAGCGATTTATCACTCGCACCACAAGGGAGGCAAGCACCTACCTCCTCATCACCATGCCATCCAGGCCGGGCTGTAACGGATTCATAGACACGGCACACTCCAGACTAGGACTCTTTCCACTGGCAAGGGATGTGGCGCACAATAAAAACCCTTTTAATTTTATTAATTTTGGATTCTGCTTTGAGGATGCACCCAGCCCGTCTCACACCCCCCTTGACAAACACCCTGTGTCACAATGGACCATGAGCCAGGCCAGTGTGTAAAATAATATATTTATTTATTTTTTAAATTCAAATGAAAATCAAACAGATCCAGTGTAGGGGGGCAATCACCAGTGTGGTGATAATTACACAACAACATTATATGATACACTTAATTTAACTTTTTGACATCAGATACATCAATGCAAATATGAATGAAAGCAAGATCACTTTTTGTCATACTTTTAGATGGCACAACTGGTATGCACTCCCCCTGCAACACTCCCCCAAACACATGCTGACCAAGGTTTGTGTGGGTGGACAGGAGTAACAAGGAGTGAGAAATAAGAGGGAAAAGTCAGATTTGAAATTTGACCTACCACCCCAGAATGGGAGGCCAAAACAAACAGAACCCTTGAAAAAGGAGCAAAATGGCACTCGGAATTCACTGGATAGTTAGAGGTCAGTTTACATGTGCGGTAGAATGGATAGGACAGGAATTTGTGTGGCTGTACTAAAGAAGCAGGAAAGCTTACAGGCTACAAGGCACAATACTAAAATAACATGAATACAGGTAAGAAAATCTACTTTGGGAAGGAAAGCAATGCAGCAAAAATCACACGTGGCAGAATTACAATTTCTTATTTTTCATGGATTTAAACAAGCAAACAGCAAAAGAAATGAGCTAAACAGTCAAAATCGGAAATCGTTTTTTCTGATGTGGTATAAAGGCACATACCAGATAGGATACTGAAGTGAATGGATTACTCTGATGGGGTGACAGTATGGGTTTCTTTACAGGAAATGAAAATCGGATTTTATAATGAAAGCAATCACACAAGCAAAAATCGGTTTTGTTAACAAAATGATTTGTTCTACTGCAACTGTATTTTAGTGGCTAGATTATTAAAGGAGAGTTCCGGGACTTTTTTTATTGTCCCTACGGTTCGGCCATGAGTTTTTAAGCATAACTCGGTAGATCGTAGAAAACTTTCCTATGGACCTTACCCGACTTTTCGTCCATTAACGCACTCGAAATCAGCCGCCATTTTCTGATAATCCTATCATTTCCCCCCATCGCCCTGGCTCACCTGCTTTTGCGGCACTAAATCAAATCCCCCACCCCTGAAACAGACTTTATCAAAACATTCATATTCCCCGCCTCTATCCGTGACGTGACTGTGCTGCGTAGGCAAACGCGCCCAGGCGTCTTCTACGCGACTCCACACAGAACCCGGAAATCAACACAGATCAGCTCACAACACAGCGCGCCACAATTCGGAATATGAAACTGTACTTTTAAATCAAACCGCAAGATTGTAAATTTGGTAAAGTACATTTATTTGACATCAAATGTTTAGAGAATATTCAGTGATTTTCATTTTTATTTGCTCACGTTCCAAAAAGTTCGTTTTGAGGCACGCGATGTTCCTTTGCTGTACACAGGGTCTTAGATCATCTCACAATACAGCGCCACAATTCGGAATATGAAACTGTGGTTTAAAAGCAAACTGCAAGATTGTACATTTGGCAAAGTACATTTATTGGACATCAAATTTTTAGAGAATATTCAGCGATTTGCATTTTTCTTTGCTCTCGATCCAAAATAGTTTGTCTTGAGGCAAGCGATGTTCGTGTGCAGTACACAGGGTGTTGGTTTACGATAAAATAAGCTCTTCGGTCGCACTGATAATCGCATGGCTGTTCCAACAACGAGGCACTAAGCCACCACAACGGTCTGTATGTTGCATCTAGCCGTTAGTACCGCGTAAGGGCATACTTGTACTTGGCGATCGTCCCACAAAATGGTCAGGGTGCTAACGTTGTTCATGCGGAGAAGCAATTGGCGATTATAGAAGCCATCCGCCGGTGTCTGGTACTCGTGACACAGACAATAATGGATGAAGTACCTGTTTGAAAAACATAAAAAATGAAATTAGTCTCACCATCAGATCTTTATTAAAATTATTCATTTTATATATTAGGTCGGGAAATTATTTCATAGCTAGGACAGTGCAACTGGGTTTTATACGTCAAGGGGGGGCTGTAGGATACTGAGACAGTCCCCCAGTGCAGGGGTTGACAGGGAGTGCAGGTGGAGAGTGGAAGGGCCCAGGACTGAGATCGCAGACAGTGGACCAGTTGTAGCAGGGGAGAGGGAGAGAGAAAGCAGAAGCAAAGAGGAAGGTTTTGAGGTGCTTCCGTAAAAGGAGACGGTTCTCCCCAAGATAGTGCGCGGTACAAAACAATATGCCACATAGAACGAACAAGTGCAACTTAACCCGTCTTTAAAGCTACTGTATAGTAATTAAATTGCGGTATAAACTCATCTAAAGAGTTACTTACATTATATTTGCATTTTCCATTGTGTCTGTGCGTAGGGCAGCCCCGAAATACCACTCCTTCTATGCCGACGTTATTTCTTCTAATGAACGAACATGAAATGGCTTTCGTTTCTGAAATTATATTCATTATCGTTTCTTACGTGGTCCCGGCCTGTCAAGGTCAAATAACAATAGAACCTTATACTGAGTCGTGGGCCATTCTGGCACCCGAGAAAAAATCAAAGCAGCTGACCTTCACTTTGAACGAGCACACATTCCTAGTTAGCTACATTCAGTGTAAGGCCATCTCACAGGACTTGAAATTTACACTCCATCTTTGCATTTTGTCTGCGTGCTTTGCAGCCCCACAGAACCATAAATACGGAGACATTCTATATTTTTTGAAAAATGATTTATATTACTGTTTGGTTTAATTTAATGCGCAAATGAACAAGGTTGGATAGATACACATATTCAATGGGCCTGCGACATGAGGAGACTCGAGAGAACAGACAATCAAATTACAATCATTTAAACCGTGATGTGTATTTCTCAATGAGCTCTTCTTTAGGTGGACATGGAACAGAGGCAATGTTGGGTGGCAATGCAGTTGTCCCCTGCACAGGTTCGTTCACAACTCCATTTATGTGCCTATCTAGGACGTCAACAATAAGTCTCTCAATAAACTCATATTGCATATCCTCAAACACTGGTTTGATCACCCATTGTTTACTTCTTTTAGTGAAGGCCTTATTGTAGCGAAGCGTCCCTAAAGTTCCGGTCGTCCTACTTTGTTGACGGCCAACATTATGGTTATGTGCCAAGACCGCTAAAAGAGTCCGATTTATCATGCCCTCCATGCCAAAATGCAATCGTTTTGGCCTGTACTTTAGGCACATATTGTGGAACACCTCCAAATCTCCTGTGTGGCAGAATTCCGTGAGTCCCCTCAAAGCTTTTGTTATAGTTTTATCAAATACAATCTTTTCAATGGCTTTGTGAGTGGGTGATGAAGGAATCAACCACTTCTTCTTCCGTGCCTCCTCTGTGGACAAATGGCCATGTTCACAATTGTGGAAATGTTGGTTCGTGTTCCATCGGTGAACGTTTGTACAGTGTGGCATTACTGACCGCCATTTTTCCAGTAGAATTTCCAACGACCCTCCACATGTTTTTGAGCTCCACCAAAGATGGTTGCTGATTGACTTGGACCACTGTGAAATACCTTGCATATCTTTTTTTTTACCTGCAGCCGACAATTTTTTATTGATTGTTTTTGCAAGATGCCAAACGTCAAATTGGTGATTTATATTTTTGTACTGTTCTCTCATTGTCTTGGCAATTGAAACGTGTCTGTCCATGGCTATCAGGTCGATCACCATTCCCCGCGATTGTAGTTCTTGCAATGATGCTACAAAGCCAACTTTCTCCATGGCCACTGAGGATGTACTTTGTGACACCTGCACGACCACCGAACTCACAATTTTCTTACTTTCCATGTCCTGAAAGTGGTAGGTGCAGTACTTGGCTGAAAATCCTGGGCTGTCGCACTGTCCATCACCGGCTAGCCTGAACCGTTTGCCCGCGAATGTACTATCAATAGACATTTTTTCCATTCTCCAAGCTTCGCTAATGGCTGGAAATAGATAATCGGTTTGGTATTTGTAGAACTGAGTTTTCGCAATGAAATGGATTCCCACAAACTGAAAGAAAGACTCTAATTTTTTAAAACTTGAACCACTAAAAAGTGCAGCCGCTGCACAAAGTAGATTGCCTGCTGGCAGTTGTCCCAGCATAGGTTGTGCAGACCATGAGAAAGGATGATATTTTGTACAGGTGGCATGTATTTTAAGGTTAGTGCCTCGAATTGCACGAGTCACATTAATCAATGGCTCCCCACATACTTCCCCACCAACCGAATGCCCACATTTCATCCGAATAATAATATCAATCAAACAACTATCGAATACAATGAATTTGGCCTCTTTCCTTATACTGTCACTCTGCATCCCAGCTGGTTCGGCCTGTAACGTTGAGGACATGTCACTCACATGAAAGGTAGAATCTCTGATATCGTCTTCCGCTATGTTCAGTGATATTGATGGTGTTTCATTGTCGTCCACTTCATTCTCTTCCATTGCAACATCTGTTCCTTCTCCGGCGATGGGTGAATAAAACAATTTCTTCAACTTTCTCGCGGTCTTAGTTTTTGCGGGTGTGGATTCTGTGAATTGATCTCCGACTGCATCCGAACTACCAGGAGGACATTCACTATCAATGGCTGGTGGTGGTATAGCTCCGTTGTCAATCACTTCATATTCTTCCCATTGGCACGATGCATCTCCAGTCTCAAGTCCCTGCCAAAAGGTTTGACAAGCAACATTTCTCGTTCGCTTCACTGTCTGTGTAGATCTAGTTCGTACACCCACTCGCAACTAGAGGACAGATTGGAAAAGGGATGTTCAGTTTAAACACAACTTACAGTATTGAACTATTAACAGTGAAAAACAACATAATATAGTGACCAGGACACTAACCTTCTTTTGCTTTCTTTTCTTTGAAACTTTCTTGCCTCGAACTTCAACACCAGGACGCTGTTGCTCCGACTCGTGTGTGCATGTCTCCACTTCCTCTTGCGCTGCAACGACTATATTTTCCTGATAAGCACATCCATCACGCACTGACGCTCCATCGACTCCCTGAAACATAGAACTTTCATTAGTATGTATAATAATATCGAAAACACAAAATGTACTTGGTGACCAATACCCACGTACATCTCAATAGCAAAACACGAATGAACGCTTTGTGTAGAACATTCAAACGACAATTATTCACGCATTGTTGATCTAGTTAGATGGAACTGTCAAGATCCATACCTCGGGCTCCTCATAGACTTCCATTGATGATATTATTGAAGATGATGCTTCAGTGACTCCCTGAAACACAGTAATTGCATTAGTATGGTTTTCTATTTTGATAAAAAGAACAGAAACTTTGTGCAGGCGTGAACGGCTCATCTAAATAGACCTGCACAAATGATCAGTTGTCTAAAATAAATAATGGATATGTAAATATGATTCGATTTGCTCGATCGTTGGAAGTGTCACCACCCAGAGATCTGCATCAACTACTAGGGGTGATGTTCTTGTAGAAGAAGCTCCGTCATCTCCCTGAAACATAGTACTTGCGTTAATAAAGAAGGAAGTATAGCGGATGTAATCACGTCATATGATTTCGCTTGATTGAACTGTCAGTATCCATACCTCGAAATGCATAAGAACATCAAGGGACGATGTAACTGCGGTGCACACTTCTGCAAGCTGTTGCGCCGACCCGTAACTGCACGCTCCCCCTTCTTCTTGGACTAATGCTCCATCGACTCCCTGAAACATAGGACTTTCATTAGTAATGAACACAATATTGAAAAAAGAAGACACATAGGAGGGCGACGACAGAAGGACATATCAATGGCTAAAAACGAAAGAAACATTGTGTGTAACAATCACGCTACAAGAATGCAAGATCTGATGATCTCCATTGATGGAACTGTCCTGAAACGTACCTCGAGCATCTGAGTGACATCAACGGTAGTCGTCAATACGTTGGACTCCTCAGCATCTCCCTGAAAGACAGTACTTGAATTATTTTGGATAACAATAATTATAACTGAAAACAAAGACTAGAGGACGAGTACAAGGGTGTACCATTAGGTAAAATAATTACACGATAAATTAAAACTATTGATTTACATGCCTAAAACAAGTCAGTGGCAGAATAGCCAAGTAAGATTACCCGATAGGCGCTTGAAGTGGCTGATGACTGCAATAACGACACGGATGGAGAATCTTCCGCCTTCATATTGAGTGGATACATAAATGGGGAAATTATTGTTAGCTAATGCTACACACTACCGCAAGGCCGAGAGATAAATACGTAAACTTGACTCACCAGTGGAGGGATGTGGACGAATAGAGTGGGAATAGCGGTTGAGAGCAATTTTCGCCTCGCTCGCGGTGTGTTCTTCTTTATTAGCAATGATGTGGAGTACATGTCAGAGGTAAAGTGCCTGCTGCAGATGCGGTATCGATCACCCCTCTTGTCCGCAAAGACTTCTAGGACTCTACTTTCAAGCTCAGACGGTGGATATCCGCAATATCGGACCCATTCTCTTATCTGATCTATTGTCTTAGGGAAAACATGCATTATAGTACCTTCAGATTTATTATGGGTCTTCGAAGGGCAACCGCCAATGGAACAGGCAGGCATTGTGGAAAGTTCTGAAAAGTAAAGATCAACAATTCTCTATGAATACCAATGTAAACTCAGAACATGTGACTAGTTCCTTGCATGTACTGTCTTGAACGAAAAGAAATTGGACGCAAAATGATTATGGTACATGGCCTTACCTTGACGAACAAACAGTTAGATGCAGGGATCAGAGTAGTTTCTTGTCGTAGAACAGGGAGCAGTTCACAGGTTTCAAACTGAGGAGTTTCCTCGAAGTGGTCACGGAAGTTCACAGAGACGAAGAGCAGATAGCCAGCACCTTCACGGGTTGACTAGCAAAGCGCAAAGAAGTGCTCATTAGAAATATGAAGTGGGTTATAAAGAATTCGAAACAGGGGTGTGTTTGTGAATGAATGACGTGTATAAGTCGTGGCATTATGCGGTTTGCAGGGGGCCGTCCAGCGTGAGGGGGGATGCTTGGCAGGAGACACGGGGTCTGGAGGTAGACATGGGAACAACAACCCATGCTCTATAGACCACTTTGAAGTGTACATGGTCTTTGGCACCTCTTGGCCTTTATCGCTCCCTGACAGCTCCACTTGCCAGCGCAAGTACCCTGGTGCGAACTGCCTTTGATAGGGCGGGGGGTGGATTGGGGCGGTGGTCGTGCAGACAAGACACAGGAAGACTCGTGAATGGAGACACACTTATGTGGATTGCAGGGGGGCGTCCAGCGTGAGGGGGATGCTTGGCAGGAGACACGGGGTCTGGAGGTAGACATGGGAACAACAACCCATGCTCTATAGACCACTTTGAAGTGTACATGGTCTTTGGCACCTCTTGGCCTTTATCGCTCCCTGACAGCTCCACTTGCCAGCGCAAGTACCCCGGTGCGAACTGCCTTTGATAGGGCGGGTGGTGGATTGGGGCGGTGGTCGTGCAGACAAGACACAGGAAGACTCGTGAATGGAGACACACTTATGTGGATTGCAGGGGGGCGTCCAGCGTGAGGGGGATGCTTGGCAGGAGACACGGGGTCTGGAGGTAGACATGGGAACAACAACCCATGCTCTATAGACCACTTTGAAGTGTACATGGTCTTTGGCACCTCTTGGCCTTTATCGCTCCCTGACAGCTCCACTTGCCAGCGCAAGTACCCCGGTGCGAACTGCCTTTGATAGGGCGGGGGGGGGTGTGGATTAGGGCGGTGGTCGTGCAGACAAGACTCGTTTGCCGCAGGGCCTCACCAAGGAGAGGCCATCTAACTGCATGTAAGAGGCTGCCTGCAGGATCTAGTACATGGAAGGCAGGGGGGTGAGTTTATAAATACCTCACCCTCCCAGGAGAATATATGGGTGCAGTTCACCCTGGAGACCCTGGATGCCTAGGCAGTTAGTCAGCAGCAGGCTGGCCTGTGGTGGCAAGGCGGCACGGGCCAGAGGTGGTCATCTCTGTGCCCGGTGCCCAAAAGGATGATTTATTATGATCAACCATATTGATTATTTACCTATAACCATGTTTTGTATCAATAAAATCCAACGGCCTTCCTTTTATTGCCAACGCTTGAACAAAGTGGTGTGGTAAGTATTTTTGGGGGAGGAGGCAAGGCCGGGAGGCTTGATGCCAACCCGCAAAATAACATATGTATGTCTGCTGCATATGGGTTCAAAGGTTATGTGGATTGAAGGTGGGCGGCCAGCGTGAGGGAGGATGCTGGCCAGAGACATGTGGTGTGACAAGACAAGGCACAGGAAGACTATTCAATGGAGGCACACTAGATTCATTTAAAAAATCAAAACAACCATTGTTAAAATATATGTTGGGTTTTATTTTAGATCTTAATTTCAATTGAACATAAATAATAAACATTACACATTGTAAAGTTGCGGTTGCAGCACATCCAGGGAAAATCCGCGGTATTGTCCACTGTCGCTGGGGAAATGTTGTCTAATGGCAAGTACCGCACAGGCAGGTATTACTCTCCGAACGCGGTGTCCGAGCCTCCCGTGAAGCCACCAAGTGAAGCAACGATAGGCCACCAGCCTGTACCACCTGTGAAAATGAAAGATGCAAACTGCATTAAAATGACAAAACTTTCTTATCACTGTCGATTCAGGTAAAAAATGTCATTCTGCTTTGAAAAAAATTCTATCTAGAAAATGCACAATATGGAACCAATTTACATGCATTCGAATGATATGTAGATGTAATTTTATATGTGGGAGACGACCATGACATAGTAGTGACATCACTGACATCACAACCAGAGTATACTTACTCGTTACTCGGATTACGCGGACGAACAGTGCCGCGAAGTTCGTGCATAAGCACCATCATCATCCTCAACACGGTCCGTGAGAGGCAGGCTTCCCTGAACTCTGGCAGCTCGGTGATGCATTGCGGACTTGGCTCGCCTTCCGAAATGTAGGCCAAGCACCCGGAATTTTCACGGCAGCAGCAGTTCTCCTCCTCAGTTGGCATTAGCTCGCACCGATTGCACGTGCACCAGGTGGAGACGCCGTCCATGCGACATGGTCCAGGCTCTTCATCCGTTGACTGGTCCTCCCAACTGCCGTCCGAATCCCCATCGTTTTCGCATGCTTGCCTTTCCAGTAGTTCTTCCTCGGTGTACTCGGGCTCGTACATATACGGCATTATTGTAGCCATTGTGTGGTAAAGAAAGTAAAATAATTTATAGCGGTGGTACTGGTATCTGTTCACACGGGCTACAATCAACGAAGGTAGCTGACCAGAGCACAGAAACGAGTCACAGAATACTCAAAGTAACACAGAGAGAGGAATCGATTCGAAAATCTGCTGCTGTGTGTTGTGAAACGGTGTGTTTTATACTTATTGAGGAAAGAGGCGTCCTGCCATTTCCATGGCGACACTTCATTAGCTGAGGCGCAGCGATTGTTGACACGAAACGTGCTTTGGCGTTGGGAAATGGGCGGTACGCGTCTGCTGATGTCAGGCTGATGTCAGGCTCAGGGGCGGGGGATTTGATTTAGTGCCGCAAAAGCAGGTGATGCTAACAATTTGGGATGTTACTAGGGTACTTATAGGGTTTTTATAGGATCTGGACAGAATGCAAGATAACAGAGCGGGATATGCAGTTTTTGTTACTGGGGAAGGGTAATATTTACAAAATGCACTTGAGTTGGGAAATTGGGACAGCTTATCCGGGTCTCTGGACAGCGAGTCAAGAATCTGGTCACTGGGCAGCAGCTGGGCTCTCCTTTAAGGGAACAGTTGGCCAAAAGGTGTCTGGTCACTGTGGACAGCGGGATGCATCAGCTGGGCAAAGACAGGTCTGGTCACTGGATTCTCCCAAAGGGATCAGCAGCCTTTCCTCCTTTCTCCCTGAATTATTGGGATTTTTGTAGGGTTTAGTTCTGGATAGGTGGTTCTGCCTGGATAGGAGGTTCTGGATAGGTGGTTCTGCCTGGATCTGGATCAGGATAGGTGGTTCTGGATCTTGGAATCTTGCAGGGTGGATTTTTGAATGGCGAATGTCTTGAATCTCCTTATGCCTCCCTCTTATATAAGCAGGATGACATCAGACAATTTTTACTATGTGGGCGGAAGTAATCTGGACATACCTCTTGGATGGGATAGGTAAGGCTGTGGATGTCGCCACCTCCCTGCAGGTGGATTGGTTCCAGGGAAGTGACATCAGTTTAAGTGTGTGTGTTTTATGACATGCTTTGTTTCACCACAGTTACTTTTACCAAAAAGAGTTATGGAACAAAAGCCCTTATATTTACAATCGTCGCCTCCATAAACATCAGATATGCAGATCCCATATTTTACAAGGAATATTCTGGGTCAAACGCCAAGTCTGTACGATGCTGCTTTGCCCTTTAGGCACAATTTCACTGTTTTCCAGGGAAACAAAACACCTAAAATTCTGCAACTGGCTCCATATGTACATATTAGTATTGGGCATATTTTCCTCAAGTTTCATGCCTGTACAATTTATGATTCACACCGAAATACAATTTTTCTGCCATTCCAGTTCTCCAGGAACTACAAAGACACACCCAGTCTCATTCTGTATGTCTAAAAATCCCATAAAAACTGTTATAATTTCGCATTACTGCTTATTCAGATTATTGAAATAAATGTCTTAATGTACAAAGTTCTTCAATGTCACGCCCGCTTGACTTCCCTCTCCACACCATGCACAAGCACCTAGGTCATGCAGCAATCACACTACAGGCACACTACCCACAGCCTCACGCTCTGTCACTCACGGTGGGAGGGTGTCACGTGAGCGGGTTCACCCCCGGGGCTGCTGCATTCATATGCAGGCACGCAAGTACGGAGTCCCCTGTTTCTTTCTTGGCGCCTCCCATGGCGTCTGCAGGATGGTGCTCGCAAAAAGCCGTTTCCGCGATCAATGAGGCGGAACCCGCGATTATGTGCCTCGTTCGCGGGTCTCATGACACGCTTTCCCATTTCTCTAGCGAGTTATGTGACACGTAGACAGCCGCTATTTAAACCTTGAACTGCCTGCGAATCCTTGCTTCACAGCTGTTCACTTTGGAGGACTCTGTACGGCACTCAGGATTTACTTGCTTTCACGGAACTACGACTCGGATTTCTTCACGGACTTGCTCTGGTTACACTCTTTGGCTCTTCGACCTCGATAGATCACCTGACCTCGGATTGTATTGCGGACTGCCTTGTTTTGCCCTTATTGGATTTGGCGTTTCATTTTGCTACATCAAGTTTTCAAGTCATTGACTCCGGTTCTTCTGCACTCACTACAGGTGGGTAGTTTGGGCTTTGCACCCAGACCGCTGTTCCTCGCCCCTCTGTCATCGGGGAACCAGCTCACGTGCCCCTTCCACGGAACCAACACCAGACCCAGGGAATACGTCACATCACCTTTCCTGCTTAGGTAAGCACCCGCTTATTTCAGTCTCTCTGGTTGTACTGTGCTCATTTGGTGCTAATCAAAGCTTTCCTTTGCAGCAGCCTTGGGGTCATCAACGCTCCGCGGTTCCGGGCTTCGAGGATCTCCCACCTGTGGCCTCAATGATTGCATAGGGAGTATTTTTATATTCTCTCTCTGCGATACTTGTGGACGGAGGTTTCATACACTTCACGACAATCAAGAAATGTGACATTCAAAGGATATGGAGGGCATTTGTCACTGTATGCGCGGTCCTTCAAATCCACACAGCCAGCTTGCCCCCTCTGTGTCAGTCTGATCAACAGGGTTACCATAGCACCCTTTGATCCTAGACAGTTGAAGCGCAGGAGAGATATCAAAGGAATTCACACTTCTTTGTGACAGGGCTAGTTCCCCTTGGCCCATTGTCCCTTGCGGCAGAAATGCCAGCCGGTCTGACAAGGTTGCAACTTTCCACACCTCTGGGCCTTTCATATTTGTAAAGGGGCTTCCTTTCCCATGGGGGGTGGTACCTTTGAAGTGCCTGTCTTGCCAAACTGATTCTGCTGTTTAAAAACATATATATATATATATTTCTCTCTTTCTTCCACAGAACTCAATTCTTTTTGTAAATTAATATAATATACATTAAACCACCCCAGTCCCACACAGATAATACTGTTTCTGTGCGAGTATTTGGGATGATTTCACATTTAGCTTTCAAAGTCTCATTTCACTCCTTTGTAAAAGTGGGTTTACAAGTGTGTTTCTTAGCTCATGTACATTTCACAAAACACGATTTCTTGGGCATTCATTTTCTGAAAGGCTTTTACAGATCAGGTCAATTTCTGTACACAGGGATATGCTTGGAAAATGGTTTCTGTGTAATTAACATATCGCAAGAGAGAAAGAGCTTTCTTTTGAAGTACTTTGCATGGGTTAATTTGTTTCCAAAGTGAATGCTAGCTGTGCAGACTGAAATGAAATTCCCTGCTCTTCACAGACTTTATTTGACAGAACACTGCCGTTCAGGGAGGGATGGTCCTCATTTCATGGTGTTCAACTTGAAATAGATGGACATGGCTGTGTTTTACTAAAACAAAACTGTGTGATGATTAAAGATGAAAGTAGCACCAGTGCAAGGTTGTTTTAAATACAGGACATTTTCTTGTGCAGTTTTAAGTTATTGAGATGACAGCACAGCAGCGCTGAGCCATTCTGCCTTGGAATTCTTCTCTTTGGATTCACATGAAGAAAATAAAATGCAGCCATTCTTGGGGTGTCTATGTTCCATCTCGCCCCATATGTGCTCAGCAGACACAGCGCAGCCATTATTTTTGCAACTGCTAAAATGCATTTTTGTGAGGCAGGGGATTTCTGTTGGGCTGATAAATGTACCCCACAGAATCCCCCCTGCTTTTCTAGGTTTTTTTGTTGAAGGAGAATAGGGCAAAGTTGGGTTCATCTGGTGGAGTTCTTCTTTCATCAGTGAGCGGTACGCCAAGATCTTCTTCCGTCTTTCAGTTGGAAAGTATTCCGTTGGAGAGTATGGAGCAGCACCACCTTTCCTTCCTTCCCTTTCCAGGTCCCCGGGGAGATGCTCATCAGTCTAGGAGGAAATTGAGTTAATAATCTAATAGGAGATAGATAAAAACAGGTTTTAGAATCTTTCACTGGCAATCTTCCCGGAGGAATTTCAACAGCGGAACAATGCATACATTTACAATTATCAGGGGCATTTGAACAATATCATCAAACAAATTACTTAACAAGGCACAGACATGCTTGGACTTTTACACCATGGTTTCATTATACATTTTTCTTGCAATAACAATCAAGAAAAGTACTCCCTTTTAGATAGATATACTTATGGACCTACCTATTCCCTTCTGCTTTTTCTTTTTCTTTCTTCCCATTCTCCTGATGTCTCCTCCATTTGATTTTCCTTTGGCTCATCAATCAGCTGCAAAGTGTGTCTGAGGTGAAAACTTTTTAACTGATTGATGTGGACCCACTTCTCTTCGGACAGCTCTCATTTGGGGATGCAGATCCTGCAGGGCCAGGCTTGGGATGGTGACCTCCTCTCCACTTTTGAACTTCAACTGCCTACGGTAGCAATGGGGCTAACTGGAAGGCTTTTGTTAGGATTGCCAGAGCGCTGGGGTTTACCATCCAGTTGGGACCGGGCTTGGCACTTTCTGGGATCCAAATTAATTTTGAGTCGGTTGAGAATGTTACTGTCTAAGTAAAAGGAAGAGGGAACACCTCGTACGACCCAACAGTTATGCTCTATGCTTTTACCAGGGATAGACATTTTTAGCATACAACTGCTAAGCAGAAGATGTTTGGAACAGGGAATTTCTAGGCCCCATACCCACTGATAAACTGATTAAACAGCGGGAAGGATCTGGTCTTTTGGGAGTTTCCTGAATAACGCTTTGCTGATGAAGCTTTCTTCACTATTCAGGCCAACTCTGGAGAGAACAGACTCCCTCCCTTCCTTCATTTAACTCAATGGGGAGGAACAGGTGTTCTCTTATTTTCCGAGTCTCAGCCAAACTTTGAGCTGGTTTTTCATCACTTTTGACCACAGGATTTGGGTTTTCGGATTGGGGATTGGTATACAATGTCAAGGTATTTCCTTTGAGTGTGGAATGTCACTTGAAATTGGAAGGAAGGTTGCTTTTTAAGAATGGAGAGGCGTTCCCATCACCAGTTTGTTGTCCTACAGCAATTACTGTAATGTCGGGTATTTTATTATTTTGGAAATTAAACTCAATTTGATCAGAATTTTGTTCAACCATGTGGCATGTGCCATTTAAACTGACATAGTTGATGCTATGTTTAAATTTTATTGGCCAGTTAGTCTGAGTCCAGAGGACCTTTTTCACACAGTCTATTAGGGGAGACAACCTCTGCAGGATGTCATTCCCTAATAGATATGGGGTCGCCTCTGGAGTCACGACTATGACCGGGTGCTTCACCTTGTGTTGCCCAATTTTTATTTCCAGATCCGCCGTCCCCTCAACGGGAATTTAATTCCCGTCGAAGTTCTGGAGTTGTCCAGGAAGAGGGGTGAGGGGAATCTGGTATCTCTACCCCCCTTCCTGAATTTAGCTGCTCATAGGTCCTTTTGGACAGAAGAGTGACTTGGGATCCAGTGTCTACCAGTGCTAAAAATGCACATTGCCCATGCACCCGGGGGGCATAGAACCTACCTTCTTTCTCCTCCCGTGGGCAAAGGTAATGGGCATTTTGGGCAAGCTAAGCGGTTAATTTATTTATTTTGGACTCCGACACTGTGGGATTTTGGACAGTATTCTGTGTCGAAGTTTGGGAATTTGAAATCAAAATGTGTCATTCTGATATTTGGGAAGTTTGAAGCCCCCCTTTCTCTCTTGATTCCGTGCTGCCCCCCCCTTCTTGGAGACAGTCACCAGAATTAATTTGGGGGATTTGGGAATCCTCTTTGTCCTCTGATTCTGGGCTGCCCCCCCCCTTCTTGGAGGCAGTCACTAGAATTGGTTTGTGAAGTTCGGAAATACTCTTTTTCCTCTGATCCTGGGCTGCTCCGCCCTTCTTGGAGGCAGTCACCAGAATTGGTTTGTGGGGAGGTTTCCTCCATTGATGTTACATTCACAGGATGACATTTCTGGGTTTCAGGGATGGGCAATTCTGAATCAGTCTCCACACCTACCCAGTCTAGGTGCTGGTCTCTCGGGACCCATTTTTCTTTGGGAGAAATGTCCCGTTCTTGAAGGAGAAGATTTTCTTCCCAGAATCCTCCAAGGATTCTTCCCCTTCAAACTGGAGGACACTGACTTCCTCCACAAAATTGGCCTTTATGGTCTCCCTTTTTCTCATACCCACCCTCTGTTCCCTAAGTTGCACATTTTTGGGGGTAAGAGATTTTAGTTTCGGTTCCGGGGTGTCCAGGGGCTTTTCACATGTAAGGAAGGAAGCTTCCTATAGGGATTTCCACCCCCCTTCTCCCGTGCCTCCTCCTTAGGAACCGGTGGGTTATCGAAGTTCTCTACCCGTCATTGTTCCGGGGTGCCAGACCCTTGGTTTGAGGGGTTCTGAGCTGCCATGTTCATTTTAGGGTTCTGCTGAGCCCTCAACATGCAACTCAGATCCTGGGTGAGGTTATGGACCTGGCGCTCCAGTTGGGACACCCGCTCTGGCTGGTACGGGGGTCTTTGATCAAATCTAGGTTGTTCTCGGGAAGGGTAGCTATCCTTTCTCCTGGAATACCCAGGGTACTGGGGATTCCCTTGGTAACCCTCCCCCCTTCCACAGCCGGCGGAAAGGAGAGAATCCCTTTGCACACAAACCAGGGAGCAGGCTACACACGATTAGCCTATCCGGCACAAAGGATGTAAACATCCCGGTGCAGCCACAAAACAAAAAAATAAAATAATAATACTTAGAATACAGAAAAGTGATTTATAATTAAGAGAAGAAGTGTGTACATACAAAGGCATCAGACCAAGCACTGTGGGCATGCCAAGACACCTGCACCAGGTACCACGCACACATCACCCGGAAGAGGAGATCCTCTCGCGACCCCCAGGGCCCATCAGATGGGGTGAAAGAGCAGACCCCGGAGGTTGCCGACATTTTCGAGAAGATCAGAGAAGCTTACTTTCAGCGCCAGGCACTGCCAGGCCTCACGACCTCCACTCCAGGGGAAGATAATTGTGAAGATGACCCAGGCTCGGAAGAGGAGCCAGCAGAGGGAGACCTTTCCTCGCTAGAAGGAGAGGAGGTAGCAGAGGAGGAATGGGCTGAGCCCAGCGGGGGAAGAGAGCCCGCAAGGAGAAACACTTCAAAGAGGATCAGGAGGACATGTTCGATCTGGACAGTATCTGGTACCCGAGATCCTCAGACTGGCAACCGTCTCCCAGGGTTGCTCAGTACATGACGATGAGATTGAGAAAGGCCCTCGACAAGGAGGTTAGGCAATGCCTACGCGCGGAATGCCCACACCCAGACCTCCCAGGGAAGGTAGCAGAGACCCCCGAGTTGGATCCTAAGATGCTGCCATTCATGTCCAAGACCAGTAAAGATCCCCGCAAGGGCATTGACAGATAGTGGAGGAGCTGTCAGGAGAAGGTATTGGATTTAACAGGTCCTCTCGCAAAGATAATGGATCTAGCGGAGAGAGCTAAAGATACAGCGGAGGAAGTGGATCCCGACGCCTTAGCAGGCTGGGCACAAAGGGCAGTCTGCCTTCTCGGCAACGCTAACTGCGCCATCGCCTCGGAGAGAAGGAGAGGTTTGCTGCTTAAGATCGACCCGAAGCTAAGCGACCTTGCATCATATGAAGCCGGTGAAGCAGCACAAGGCCTCCTCTTCTGAGAGACCTCTGGGAAGGAGATGGGACGGTTCATCGGCACCTAGACTTCCTTGAAAAAAAGCGCAAGCCTCCATACAGAAGATATTTCCGAAAAGAGTTTTTGCCGGGACCGGCCGCTTCAGGGGTCGTGCGGCCGGTCGGAATCAAGGAGGAAGAAAACCCCCCAATCCCAGGGCCCAATACTGGGAAAACAAACAGCAGGATACCTTCTTCCCAGACAAGGGACGTTTCCCTAGAGGACGCAGAGGAAGAGAATCCGGTCGAGGTCAAGGCTTTACAAAAGGTGAGAGCAATAAGTTACCCTCCGGTAGGGGGAGGACTAGTATGTTGTGGGGAAGTTGGCATGCGCTTTCCAGCGATGCTTGGATATTGCAAACCGTCAGAGGTCTGCATCTGGAATTTATAGAACCACCTGTGCAGGTAGGGGGGCCACACAAGCAGCGCCTAGCACGTGCGGAGCAAAGATACCTAGATCGCGAGCTGTCCCAGCTAGCGCAGAAAGACGCATAGAGAGGTGCACAAGCACACCCAGTTTTGTGAGCAACATGTTTCTAGTGGACAGAAAGGAGAAGGTCTGGCCAGTTATAAATTTGAAAGGGTTAAACGAGTGCATCGTCTACTGCCATTTCAAAATAGAGGGCATTCATCAGCTCAGAGACTCCCTGAGAGAGGGAGACTGGCTGACGAGACTGGACTTCCAGCGCAAGAAGATTACAGAACATTTCTAGCTTTTCGCTGGAACAAACAGTTATAGCGATTCAAGACGATGCCCTTTGGGCTTGCGTCAGCGCCCTGGGCTTTCACCAAATTGATGAAGCCAGTAGTGGCGGCAATCCGAGAGAAAGGAATAAGGTTGATCATATACCTAGACAATCTGTTACACCTAGCAGAGGACCGAGGCACGGTAGTTTACCAGACAAGATGGGTGCAAGACCATCTGTTGTCCTTGGGGTTCCTAGTGAACATGGAGAAGTCAGATACCACACCAGTGCAGAGGCTAGATTTTCTGGGATTCGTCCTGGACACCAAGAAAGCTACTTTAGAGCTTCCAGCCCGTAAGATATGAGTTATCAAAAGGGATATCAGAGTGTGCCTAAGAAGGCAGGTGATTTCTCTCAGATTCCTAGCAAGGATTGTGGGACTATTAGCAGCCTCCATTCAGGCCATATTTCCAGGTCCTTTGCCCTTTCGAGCACTACAGAGGTTAAAAATAAAACACTTGCAACAAGGTTTGAAGTATCATCAACAAGTGCCACTGGATCTAGAGTCCATCACGGAATTGGAATAGTGGTTGAAAAATATGGACGGCTGGAATGGCCGTGCCATCTTCGGAGACCAACCAGACCTGATAATAGAATCAGACGCCAGCTGTCTTGGCTGGGGATCAAGATGCGGAGATCTGCAGACAGGAAGAAAGTGGAGTGGAGAGGAGCTTCGCCTTCACATGAACTGCCTTCAGCTCCTGGCAGGATCATTTGCGATCAAAGCATTCACGAGAGGGAAGATGAAGTTGTGCGTTCTGCTGAAGGTTGACAACATCTCGGCAGTCTGCTACATAAATCATATAGGGGGAACGAAGTCCACGATGCTGGCGTAGCTAGAAGAAGACTTCTGGCATTTCTTTCTCCAGTCAGGGACGTCAGGGACAGCAGAATACCTGCCTGGAGCACTGAATGTAGTGGCCAACTAGAACTCTCAGTATCTGACAGACTCCAGCGATTGGAGGTTGGACCTGGCAGTGTTTCAGATACTGGATTTGAGGTGGGGACCAGTACACATGGACCTCTTTGTGTCTCGTCTCTATACACAGAGGGTCAATTACTTCAGCTGGGGGCTAGACCCAGAGGATCGAGGGACAGACGCATTCCTACAGAAATGGTTGGGCGGTCCACACTAAGCATTTCCCCCCTTCGTGATGCTGAGCAGAGTTCTAGCGAAGTGTCCGAGGGAGAGAGCAGAGTTAATTTTAGTTGCGCCACTGTGGAAGTCACAAGTGTGGTTCCAAACTCTGATAGAGCTGGTAGTAGATCTGCCGAGGGTGCTTCCCGAAGGAGACCAACTGCTCACTGACCCAGTTGGGTCATGTCATCCTTTGAGAGTGAGGGGGACTTGCCCGCCCATCGCAAGCAGGATATCAGGAGACGCTGGGCGCTACCAGGGCACTACCAGGCATTTTGGTGCAAGCTCTGTAGTGGCTATATTGAATTTTTTAGTACAGTTGTTGCAGGACGGGAGAGCATTTCGAACCATAGGTGTGTACAGATCTGCAATTTCAGGAGAACACCCGGCAGCGGTGAGGCTCATCAGAGGAGCCAGATTTAAGGTGCCCCCAGAGCCTAGATATAATACACTATGGGGCGTGACAGTAGTGCTGCGCCTGTTGGAGAGCTGGCCAACGGACAGGTATTTGTCCCTGAAGCAATTTTCGGGCAAGCTGGAAATGCTATTTTGTTTAATATCCTGTAAGTGTGTGTCAGATGTCAAGGCGCTGGAGATTAATAGGAGATCTTTTGGTCCAGAAAGAGTAACCTTTTCATTAGTCAAGAGGACTGAGAAAGGAACTTTTACGGTTCATTATCCTTATTTCCCAAGTAATTCCAAGTGGTGCGTAGTAAGCTGCATTAAAGAGTATGAGAATAGGACAGCAGATTGCAGGGCAGTTGGCACTACCCAATTACTAATAGCGCGTAGAAAGCCTTTCCACGCAGTGATGACAGCCACCATTGCGAGGTGGCTTAAGCAGGTAATGCAAGAAGCAGGTATTGATTTGAGAAGGTCTGGGGCGCATTCTGTAAGGGGTGCTATGGCTTCCAGACAGGAGTATCATTACGAGAGATTATGCTTGCAGCAGATTGGGCTAGTGATCGTATTTTTAAAGAGTTTTACTTCAAGCCAACTGAAAGTCTAGCTGTTACAGTGTTGGGGAAGCTTTGAACAAGCATAATGCTCGCCTTCAGTCTTGTCATAGACATAGCTCTCAACTCACACGCTTTTGGCGGGTGTCACCCGCCTTGTAAACAGCTCTCTCACCCGCCAAGCCTCCTGCACTCCCATTCGTTTCAATGGGCCTCTCACCCGCCTAAAATAAAATCGGGGGTTTTCACCCGCCTTTGCGACATAAATGGTTGAGAGCTATGCATAGAATGAAGATTACCCCTGCTAGCTGTACGGGGAGTATTCATTCCATTAAAGACTAGGAGGCGAGCATTACATTCCCACCCAATCATGTATTGTTTGATAATGTAACATGTATGGATTATAACAGTACATGGACGCCACCCTGATGTTCATCATTGTATGTTCCGTAGGGGAAGAGCAGAAGAATAATTGAGAGTGGAGGTGAAGGCCATTGAGGTTCGAGTTGAGAAACAGGCAGCCCAGGAAGTATCGGCACTTCAGTTGATGAGTTTGAGGAGTCTTCGCACTGTTGGCGGGACATGGTTATAAAGTTCAAGTGACAGTTCAGACATAGCTCTCAACCATTTGTGTCGCAAAGGCGGGTGAAAACACCCGATTTCATTTTTGGCGGGTGAGAAGCCCATTGAAATGAATGGGCGTGCAGGAGGCTCAGCGGGTGAGTCAGCTGTTTACAAGGCGGGTGACACCTGCCAAAAGCGTGCGAGTTGAGAGCTATGGTTCAGAGCACATAAAAGAGATGAGGAGCCCAGGGAATGGATGTGTGTCATAGCTGGGCTGTGTGGAGATGGACTACAGAGACACTTGGATTTGTAGTTTCAGAAAAGAAAAATCACTTTTGGGACACTTTTCAGAGTTTTTGTTACATTTGTTGAAACTGCTGAGGAGTAGTAATAAAAGAAGTTACAGCATAATGTTCGCCTCCTAGTCTTTAATAGAATTAATACTCCCTGCCCAGCTAGCAGGGGTAATCTTCATTATAATATGTGTTTATTTGAACAAAAAGACTTAAAACCCCTTCTCCTTCAAAGTGTAGTGCATTGACAATGACTTTCAAGAGTTAGTCCTACTTTTATGTTAGTTGCCCTGTCGCTGTTTTCTACTTTTTAAATCTGGTCACCCTACTCTTGCCCCATAAATACCCATAATTGACTACATGAAAAAAATGCTCTAAAATATTACCCAGACTTCTCGCCCACCACATCCCTCTAGGGTGCAGAACGCATGGTTGCTTCCTAGGAAACTGAATGAGTTGCAGTTTTGTCGTTCCGATTGTGTATGAATACTACTGGGAATCTAGTTTCGGCTCAGATTTATTTACACCAGTCTGACTAGTCTACGTGGGGCCGGTGCTAAGGATTCCAGACTAGTTCGTGAACGTGACATTGAAGATCACGTGTTGTCTTACGAGCCAAAAGCAAGGGGGCGTAAACTACTAAAGGTCATGTGGAGCTAGGGTCCGTTACTCGAAAGAATAAGCCACTGCTGGTTGAAGGTGGAAAGGGTCGGGTGAAGGCGACGAAAGTCTCGAGCTACGGAAGATTAGATCCGGGAGTGCCAAAACCATGATGCGGGCAGCACGTGCACTGCGGGTAACTGGATCGAGTTGCATAGGGTTACTCCCTATTACTTACGGATGTACACCTGGTTTTAGTAATGCCCCTTCCAGGCCCTATATGGACTGTTGTAAAGGGTATATAGTCTGGGCACATGGGATCTGTAGATCGGCTGCCCTTGTGAGGGGCAATAGGATGTAAAATAAAAGGTTATGCACAGTCGTCTGTTGTGTTCCTCAAAATGCGTACTCTATATCCCCATATAGCCTGGCCCACGTGGAGGGGGAGTGGGGCCGTGGTACTGCATGGGTGTAAACTGTTCATGATGCAGACTGAATGTTTGCTCTGGTGCATACTCTATCTAGTCATGGGCGTTTATTACTCGATTCATTGCTTTCTAGGAGTCTTCATGTTGGGTCGGTTTAATTGCACTAAAGTGAAGGAAATGTTCGGGACTATTGTAAGGTGTACCTCGTGTCACGGGATCCAATGTAAAGTTATGTCTTTCCGTGCACTGCATACCACATGGGTGCTAAGTACACTGCAGTAATTGCAGTACAGCGAAGTGTTCTCACGTCCTGTTTGACGAGTCTGTCAGGACTTTGTGTGGCGGCACCTGTAGATCCTCTTTGCCGAGCATAGGTGTTTTCTCGCAAGCCCTATAACGCAGAGAGCTTGTGGTTGAGACACTATAACTGGGGGTGGACAGGACTGGGACACAGGGCTGTTGCTAGGTCTGGGCCTCGAAAAGATCTGGCGCTACACGACTGTCGGGACACGGGGCTAGCTAGCTTTTTGATTGTAGCCACGGACGGAAGCTGGGCTACAATCAAAAGACGCCTGGTTATAGCCCCTCCAGCCCTCCCCCAAGGACGCCTCTGCTGGGAAATTACCTGTGACCAGCGAAAAGGTAAGAAAATGACCCCTATCATAAATGGCAGTTCTTAACTTTGCGTGTGTTTAAACGTTGCTGCAAATAGTGCGTCTTAAAGCACATTTGATCAGTGCCATTGGTTAAATCGCTAGCGATACAGTGCAGTAACTCGTTAGACTGATCTTCTTTGGCCCAAAAAAGGCTACACTTGCATGTTTGACCGGCCCTTTGAGCAGTGGCCTATGCCCGTTAAGCCCCCAAGCTGGGGGTACGGGCACGTTCGGACTGGGCCACACAACTGTGTCGTGTACCAATAAAAAGTGGCTCACAGTTGCAGATGACTAGTCATTCCTTTTGTGACACTGTTCGAATAGTACCAAGGGAAAGTTTTTTGATGAAATGTGATGCAAATTGTGCATTTTAAAGATAGTTTAGACTAGTGTTGCTGAATAAATTATTAGCCGCATAGTGAAGTAACTCATCAAACTGGCCCACATTGGCCAAAAAAAGTGGCCCACTGACCTAAAAACCTGGCCCATACCAGCATTTTGTTTTTTTTGGTTCAGCCATGGGCCTATTGCTCTATAGGCCAGCACGAGCCTGGGTGGTGGCGTGGGTGGAGCTACATGGATTTCTGGCACCTCGTTTGCCGCCTCTTCCTTTTTACCAGGTTAGAGCTTCTGTTTGTAGGGCCAATCTTCCCCCTGCCATGCGTTCCTGACAAATGGCGACCCATGGATATATCTAATTACTCTTGAGTTGTTCAGGGAGATTACTTTGATCCATACTGGCCCCTCGTCTAGATTAACGTCACATTGGTTTAACTTTAGTAAAATCATATTAGAGGAGGAAAGACTTTTGAGTAGGAAGCTAAGAGATATTAAAAAAAAAAGAGCTTGCCTAACTCAACTAATATGATAAAAATGCTTAAACAGCTATATAAAAACTGGCTCAAGAATTATGATTACACTCTTTGGGCAAACAGTTGTAAGCTAATGCTACAACTGCTTGTAAAGGAGCAATGCTTTTGGAAGTTAATCAACTCGATTGACACAAATCAGGATCTTTGTCAAATAAACCTAATGGCAGCGAGACTTATGCTTGGCCTCAAGCCCAGGAACTGCATCTCTCCTGCCCTACAAAGCCTTCACTGGCTCCCGGTCTCAGCACAGATTCAATTCAAATCCCTCTGTATCATACACACTGTGATCTGGGGCTTCCGCGGACCACTGTTTCGTCAACGCTTCCTGACCAATTACACTCCATCTAGACTCCTCTGTTCCTCTTGTGGCACCAACTCCTTGCAGGTTCAGCGCTTTGTTAACAGAGAGCTGGTGGGCGATCACTTTCCTCGGCTCCCTTCCTTCTGTGGAACAGCCTCCCTCTGCGTCCTAAGCAAGACCTCCTTATGTTATGAAAAAAATCTCAATACCTTTCTCTTTACATCTTCATTCTCCTCCTCCTCCCTTCCCTGCTAATCTCACAGCAGCGTGACTGATGTGCAGACCCTTATGTCCCCTGGGGCCTTGACCTCCCACATCACTCATCCCAGCCGCTGTCTTCTACCCTTACTCGGCACACTCTACCCATGGGTGGTTACACTTACGTTATGCACTTACATTCTTCTCCTCTTAGCACTTACCTGAGCACTTCAGCCTGAGCCTCTTAGCACTTTATCTCTCACCCCTTACCCTCCTGCACTTGAATGTTCTGAACACTCACAAGGCATAGTAAGTTTGTCTCCCCTTCCCTTTTTCTCATTATTTGTTTTTACTATTATTGCAATTATTTATTCTTGCTGCATTGAAACAGTTTTGCTAATTGTATAAGCGCCTAATAAGCTCAACAGTAAATAAAATAAACACATGGAGGGAGTATTATTGACATCTTTATGCCAACCCAGCAGGTTACTATGAGACCCCTCCTACTGATTCATCTAACCCATATAAAACTGAATTAGCACAGGTGGACATCTTAGACAGGATATCTAGGCCGAATCTGTCAAAGGCGGTGGGACAAATGACCTTTCTAATTCCCTTCTGAAAGGGAATTCTGTACTTTGGGCATCCATACTTTTATGCGTTTTTTAAAGATATTCTCCAGGCCGGGAAAATTCCTTTCTCATGGAAGATTTGTTGTTCCTATGTTCACGAAGGGCAATAGATTACAGCCTGATAATTATTCCCCCTACTTGATGTGGTTGGCAAGGTCTTTGCTTCCATACTGCTGTCGGAATTGGACAATTGGACAGGGAATTTTGTCCACTGTGGTCAATATCGAGCAGGATTCCGTAAAGGAGTGGCACCCCAGTTAAAGGGTTTCCTCCTCTCTTTTTCAACAGGAAGCCAAAAGTAAGACATTCCCAATGTGTGACCTTTATTGATTTGTCACTCGACATGGTAAATCAGAAACTATTGTGGAATAAGATGAAAACCTGTCTTTCTTGTAGACCTGATGTCCAATTGTATTTGGCTACTGAGTTAGGTTGGATAGATGGGGCAGAATGTCAGACCCACAGCGGCCTTTTGACAGGGCTGCGTCCTGGCCCTATCTCTTTTGAACCTTTACCTAGCCGACCTGGGCAGCAAATTAAAGGAAGCAAAGGCCGTTCTGCCCAAATTAGGCTAGTTGAGGATGCAGTGTATAGCCTATGCAGACGATTTTGTAATCCTGGACAGAGCACTGATTGAAGCCTGACCGTTCACAAGGACTACATGTCTGATAATGACCTCAGAATTAATTGAAATAAACCTAAAATATGTATTAATAAAACATGTACATTTTCGTGTTATCTAGAAGGAACTAGGTTGGAAGTAGTTGTACAATAGAAATGCCTAGGTTTCACTTTTGAGCGGAAACCTGCTGTATCTTATATGTATATCAGATTATGTAACAAATGCCTAGTTTGCAGCCCAGATGAAGAAAATAAATAGGCAGTGGTTAGGTCGTTTTTACTTAACACTGGTCATATCCTATTATAAAATGAGTTATTCCGAGTTTACTATATGGAGCAGAGATTTAAACAAACTGGAACAACGAATTGTCGGTTAAGCTATAGCCCTCCCCAAATCTTAATCCATGATGTTTTGCTATGTACACGCTACCGATCCTTTTAGAGCTGCGGATCGGACCCTCTGCTGCGAAGTCAGCGCATGACAATGCTGCAGTGTTGTGTCCGCAGGTGTTTGGCGACGAAGGGGTAGCAGCGCAGAGTGCAAGCATGCTGCGCAGCCGTCGACCAGCACCGACCCTATTGTAAGAAAGGTGCGGGCAGTGGGAGCAGCCACTACGGCTCTCTACTAAACTGCCCGGCCTTTGCGCATACTTCTACTTACCGACTTGCTTAATATGCTCCGTCTCTGCGCAACCTTAGGCTTTCCCCTCATGTGGTTAGCCGTACTTTGTGTTTTGTGAGTCTGTTGTTTTCTGAGGCTACTGTGCCGCCACAATGTTAACTGTTGTGCTTTCTAGCTCTGTTTTGCCCCCTCTAGGGTCCCACTCCACTGTTGGTTACTGTGTTTTCTGCTGCTCCACTAGGCTTGCTCCCAATCTCTAGGTTTCCACTTTTACTGCTGTGTCCACTTGGTCGCCCCCCCTGCCCCCTTTCCCCTGTTCTTAGTCCTCAATGTTTTCTTGTCTTCCTCTTGTGGTGTTATCTGCTTGTGCTTCTTCTGCTGTGTCCCTACTGTTGAGATTCCCCCCCCCCCCTTCTGTGCTTCCTACAGTGTGCAGCGCTGGGCTATCTCCCTTCTCGCACTCTATATGGCGCTCTCAATTTATTCCTCAACCTTCTCTTAAATGCTACTCTAATCTCCTATCCTATCCCTCTCACTAAGTCTGTAAGGAAGAGGATCATACTGGTCTTCAACCCAGGCCTTCGTATCGCTGATAACTACATCAGTGCTTCTTCCAGACAGACTCTCACTGACCTCCTCTTTAACGTTCCCTCATATGGACCACTCTTATGGTCTCTGTTCTCTCTCCTGTCACCTCCCCTCCCATTAATGGTGGACCCTATGGGAGGTCCTCTTGGCCTCCTTCGATTCCTCCAAAGCCATCATCAATGTCTATCTTGATGGTGCTGTCATGGTCCAGGGCTCAGCCCAATCTCCTCCTTGATTTCTTACCAACTTCTTCCCTTCTACCACCTCTGTGGCCCTTCTGCTGCTTCAATTTGAGTGTACCCCACCCCGCGAGGCAGTGCAGGCCGTCGGGCGCATCCTCTGACAAACTGGCCTGCCACCTGCTCCAAAGGCAACACAGACTGTCTTCTCCAAGGGGGGTCCATATTAAAGCATGCGTCTCTGCAGCCTCTACTAACACAGCCAAACTCTTTAAAATCTGCAAGGAGCTTTTTCTCGCTTTCTCTTTCCACCTGACAATGTTTCTAGACCAGTCTGATCTATGAGAGTGTTGTCCAAACAGGTGCTCCCTTGCCCCTTGCTCTTCCTGAACTATCAAGGACCACATTGCCAGCCTCACTCCAGCCATAGCTGATTTATGTAAACATTCTTCGCCACTGGATCTTCCCCTCTCTCCTCAAGCACTCCCTTGTGCACCACCTCCTTAAAAAAAAAAAAAAAAAAAAAAAAGCCTTCTGCTGATCCTACCTGTCTGACAAACTACAGCCTGATTTCTAGAACTCCACTCCAGGGCAAACTCCTGGAAAAGCTGGCCATCTCCCATCTTAAACACCCCACTGAACCTGTTGGTTGTCTCCATGACATCAGTCTGTCTTCAGAGCAGCCAGAGGCACGGAATCTAGTCTCCCGAGTACCTGGGCATCCTAGATCAGTCCCTGGCGTGGCTGACCTTCATCTTGAACCGACCCTGCCATGTCCAACTCGGGTCCTTTCTCTCTATACCTGTGGTGTCCCCCTTGCCTCTATCCTCTCACCTTGGCTCTTCAATATCTACATGGCCCATTTGGCCCACCTGATCTCCACCTTCTCTTCTAACTTTCAGTGTTATGAAGATGACACTCTGCTCTCCTCAGGCTTCTCTGAGCCTCCTCTCCTTCCTCGCTCATTCCTGACTGTCCTTCTGCGATTCAGGAATGGTGCGCCTCCAACGATCTCTGCCTTGAGGCCAGTAAGACTGATATCCTTCTCATTGGGACCCCTGCTCCCACTCTTGCTCTGGCAGCACTCCTTGGACCCCCTACCCTCGCCTTCTGGTGAGGCAAAAACCCTTGGTGTCAGCTTCGACTCCATTCTCTCCTTCTATTCTCATATCGCAGACCTTGCCAAGAAGGCCCACTTCCAGCTGAACCTCCTCATAGGCATTCTACCTTTTCTCACTGTCTCCAGGCTCGGTCTTGGACAACTGGGCCTCTAATTGTAAGATGGTTTTTGGGATCTGTGAATCTAACGGTACAATTTTGCTAGAGAGACCTGATGTGGTTAAAAGAGCTAAATATGACTTAGATTGGTATAACAGTAGTAGAGCATTTGCAAATATCGCCTCTGGTACTTCATTGCAGTTGAGGAAAAGCCATTTAACAGTGTCCAAGCTTATTTGTCTACATTTCCATGCCACAAGTCGAGGACACTGTTCATGTGCAAGTGAAGCACCAAGGGAATGAAAATTGAACTTTCCAACGGGATATACATTTTCTGAATTTTTACTTTTTTGTGCGAATTTAAAATGGATGTTGTAACTAATGATGAAATAATTTGATGGATAGAGTATGGATTTATATTTGAATTCCTTTTTTTCTTTTAATACGATTGTGTGCGGTTTAATAAAAACCAAACGCATGAAACTAAACGTGTATGTAATAGACCGGGCAGGGCTATAGAACCTGGGAGATGGAGATTACACACCCATGTTGTATGAACTGAAGGCTATTGATGGCTTTGGCTTGGGCCACGTAATGAGTGTGTTGACCAATTCCTACATGTAGCAAGTCATTCTAAATTGGCACACAAAACGGACTAGAGATGGGGCATTTTATTTTGCTTTTGCTAAACAAAAAATGTTTAGTGTGGCCGCCTTACCCATTTTTGATTCCAGGAGGACACGTCAAAGTGTACAAAAGATGGAGATAAAGTTTGACGGGGTTGACCTTGACTACACAATGTAAGGCATTATGTACAATGTGACTCATTATTTATGACCCACTTGTAACATATTCTGCGTTCCTGACTTTGTCCCCGCTATAGGATGTCCAATATCGTACATCGTCCTCATCTGGAATGCAAGGCAAGATGCTGTAAACATTAACTCGCAAGCACTTGTAACGTTTAATAAACTTTGAAATGGCCAACATGCTTCGTTCTGAAATATAGACTTGGGGAGAATTCTCAGAAATGTGCTAATTCCTTCTACTTTAGAGACCCCCCAGCTCTTTTGCTGGACTTCAAGGCTTTTTAATTTCTAACCTAGGGAGAGTGAGACTTTTTTCCCCACTCTCTCAAGTAATTTCTTGTGATTTGGACTCTTTCTTTTGACTTTGGAGTCTGACAAACTCCATAGGCCTCTTCTTTACATTGTGATACATAGCACCTTTAGTGCAGTGGCAGAGGGAAGTCTTTTAGATTTCCCAAAGGTTTAAATACCTTCTCTTGGTAAAACTGTTTCCAAGAGCAGTAAAGTGAAATTGACTTTACTTACAGTTTGTAACTTTTTAGGCCCAGCACACACCATCTTACAATAGGGTGCTGGAGGTGTTACTTAGTATCCCCTTTGTCTAGTTTTTCATGTACCATGTATGTTACCCTTTCTACAATTAATGGCTGCTGCCAGTGGTTTGCTTTTTACTACCGTTGTGTGTTTTTAACCGCGGGCTGCATCTGCAGTAGGGCACCCATGGGTGTTCGTTTTGTCAAAATGGCCTGGTCTCTTTTTTTCGCCATTTCTTGTTGGAAAGGTCCTTCTTGAGATTTACTCTGCGCCCCAAACCAAGTTTGGTCCCTTTGTTCATTTTGTCTTTGGTGGGATTCACGAGTGGAGCCCGCCTCTGGCTCTAGTATGTCTGGCAGGGCAGGAAGTGAGGGAGGTGCCCGAAACTTCCTGTACTTAATCCCCTTGGTTACAGGAATGCACCCAAAGGTGATTGTCGACTGGCTGTCCTGGGAGGACAGCCACTCTGCTGTGTGATTGACAGCTTGTCTGGAATGAATGAGAGAAACCTGCATAAAAGGCGTGGCTTTTTGGCTTGGAAGGCAGTCTACCACTGGACGAAGGAATCTGAAGAAGACCATGGAAGAGATGCCTGCTGCAACTCCTGGACCGTTGGTTTGCCCGGTGAAGCCCTGCTGCTGTCCTGAAGCTCTGAATTTAGTTCGATTAGCGAATCCCTGCAAGGACGACTTCTCCACCTTGTTTGGTAGGACCAATCAACCCCAAAGTGAAATCGTTTGGACAACCTCTCGGAGCTGGCTGTACTTCTGCTGCTGGAACCGAAGTGCCAGGGAGAGAACACCAAACCGCATGGATCGCTTTTAGTCTGACCCGAGCGCCAGGAAGATCCTCCGGATTTCCCTGAAGCAGGACTGACCAAGCCAGAGCTACTTAAGACTTTCCTCGCATCTGGGGTCCTGCACTCTGTTGAAGTGGTATCCGAGAACCGCAGTGTTGCTATTTGTTGTAGACGCGAGGAGCTGAAACCACGAAGTGCTGCTGAATTGGTTTGCCCATTGCTGTCGCCGACCTTCCCGTTGAGTTGTAGGAGTCCCCAGAGCTCCTCCCTCTTGTCCCCAGGACTGAGGCACATGAACAGGATCTACAGAGCCACACAGGAACGGAAGCCAGCTGAAACCATTTATTCTAACTCAAAGGTACTATAAACCTAAGAGGACTTGCCTCTTGTTGTGTAGCCTTACTTGTTCTCAGTTGAGACTTGTCTTGGTTGTTCTTGCAGAGTTGCTTACAGTTTGCCCCTCACAAGCCTCCCAGCTTGTGGCCCTTCAAGTGAATCTTATTTCTACAAACTTTTCTAAAAACATTGTGCAAGACTTTTACTTGCCTGCAAAGAAGATCTTCAGCTCCCTTAGACTTTGTCCAGCTACCATTGACTGTCCTGGCTCCCTGAGACTCTTCTTACCTCCGACTTTGTGCTTTGGCCTTTCCCCCAGGAAAGGGTTAATTTACTTTGCAATTGAAGGTTTAAAAAAAACAGTTTATGAATTATTTGTTGACTTTTGTTTTATTCCTCTGTTCTATCTTTGGCCCCCAAACTCGGTTTTGCTCTGAATGTACCAGCGATAAATAATTGTCCAGTGTCCTAGCTATTTAAGTCACCCGAGGGTGCAGGAAGTGTCTGTGTGCCAATGGGTATCAGCTGATTTAGAGAGTGTTTTTGTATATTATAACTGTTGCATATTTTTCTCCCTTCTGACGAAGGCTTATATAACTGTTAAATCAATTGTTTAATCAAGAAACCTTGAGTATCAGTGTTTATTTGAATAACTGTCACTCTGAAACTCTGTGTTGCAACATTACTGCTCACGTTGACCCCTCTTGAAATGAGCCTGGCTGCTCACCCACACTAACAACCTGTGTAGTACAGAGCTATACCAAAGGTTGGGTCCCTATTGCCAAGATTTCAAGGCTGTGGTAGTCTCCCAAAGGGTACTGCACGCAATCTTGCCTTAAATAAACTCTATTACTCCTCATATGGATTAAGAAGCATGCCATCTACGTGTACAAAGACCTCCTGATTGACTATAAGAAATGCTTTTTTCTTATGTGCATTGAAGAATACTTTGAAATACCTTTAGTGCACCAGTCTCAATACCGTGGCAACCAAATACCTTGTAGGCATGTAGACCTCTTTTGACGAGAAATACAAGGTCTTGCATCCCATAGGCTTGATGTATGCTTGAAGGGAAGGGAGGGTTTGTATGTGTGTAGCTAGTTGCAGAATAAAATGGTATGGTAAGAACAAAGTGCAAACATTCAACTTCAAAAGGCATCCAGGCGCAGAACAAGAAAACAGAAACCATATTGCCCAAACAAACAAGACAATGGCTGTAATGAGGGAATAGCAGAGTCTTAAGTTTGTCTAAATTCTGTCTAATGCTCGGTAAGGCGGAGGCCAGTTGGTTGTTGGAATAAGACTTGAGGATTAGTGGTGGTGTAAGAGTTGGTATGATAGCTCTGTACCAAGGTGTTGTGTGAAATCCTTGCACTGAGAGAATGGGTGCTGGTGGGAGAGGAGTGTACCAAGACACAGGATCAGTAATCAAAATTAGAAAGGCTTATGGTGGGCTAATAACTTTGTCTCTGGATTCAAGGTAATAAGTATAGACTGGAAAATCTGTGTTCTAGGGGAACCGCCCATCTATTTGCAAATGTCAACTTGATAATACATAGTTCACAGTAGTATTTATATGCATCGGTTCCTCCATTTGGCCTAGATGTACAGATAAGACTACAATACCCAGAAAGCACTGGTTGAAACCAGGTGAGGAAATATTTATCATGTTATGGTTTTTTTTTTTATCTAAACTTCAACAATGAAAACTAAGTAAATTAGAGCAAAACAATTTAAAAATAAAGTAAATGGTCGTTATATCATGCAAACAAGCAAACAAATAAATAATTCCAAGATTTAGTGGGGCATTATACTTGATGCACGGATGTTTAGAGTTTCAATTGATCTCGTCATTACACAATAGGGATTGAAATTAAGATTCGATAAGCAGGTGCTAAAAGCAGCTCCTGGGTGTGAAGTCACCAGGAGCTACCAGATTCCACATAAGATGCAAACATATCATTTTGTCAGTTATTTATGACCCCTTAGAGTTTAAATGACATATAGATGTGTCATAATGCTTGTTTATAAAAAAAAAAGTTACATTCACAGCCATCAGCTGACCTTTGCAGCCAAAAGTAGCTCCTGTAGATTTGGTGTCAAACTAAAAAGGGTCTTTTAGGCTACAAACAGGAGCTAAATAGCTCCCCTCATTTCAATCCCTGCACAATTTGAGTTGCGTGTCCCCATTCAACCTCTTGCTCCTATTATCTCATAGGTTTGCAGTATATTGAATTTAAATAACATCTATAGTTTGTCTACAATTTTGGTCTGAAAGTGGTTAATTGATGTGGTTTAGGAAATCTGGATTATTCCTTTGTATATTGTAAAATGATGTGGTGTTTCAAATGATAATTAGGCTAGTCACATAGCGTAGTCTTGTTTCTTCAATGTACGTGTCTGCAGTCATAATATGCCACCTCCTTGAAATCAACAGAACATTTTCCACATTCCAATACATATGACCTCATGACTAAACACGATTTGTTTGATAAATCTAACTTTAAACACGTTACATTCTTAATTAAGGCGTCGTATAGAATGAAGACTGGACCAATTCTGCTCGAATATCTTGCATTGGTGCTAATCAAACTAATGTTGTCCATAGCTTCCCCTCCTCCAACCTTTCCATCATGATCAGAATGATGGTGAAACTTTCTGCAGATAGAAGAAAATTATGGGCTTTAAAGAGAAGCCCCCATATGTAACATTTATTTGTTTGGACGCAGCAGATTTTTATTTTTTCTTATTTATTTTTTTTTATTTTTTTTTTAATTTGGTTGTTTCTAGTTATAATTCATATACACAATTGCACTCCATACACTATGAAGCAATATAGATTCCTTTTTATAAAAGGAAACATTCACTACATTTCATGCATTCATAAATGTCCCCACCAACCAACTACTGCTTAATTCATAGAACTTTTCCCCATCAATTTATGAACTATAATTAAAACCTTCACCAATGAAAATAGTTGAATGCCCACACAACAGCCTACTCGAGAACCATTTACTTTCTAGGCATGCCTCATCTCGTACACATTTCTGGAATTTTGTTTCTGCATATTGAGGGCTGCTGGGCAAAAAACTAACCAATGTTTCCAAACAATCCACATTCTTGCGTAACCGACTGGAATGTACCCAATGAGTTGAGTCGAAAGCGGAGGAAGACTAATCAATATTTTGGATTGGGGAATCTTGACATCAAACCTGGTAGGCAAGTTAAAGCCTGTTTGGCTAATTCAGAGCATAGTTTGAACCTTGCTATTACATCTTGATGTTGGGACTGATTTTCTATACTCTGGCCTGGTGGACAGATGCACACAACACCAACCTGTATTGTGACGGCGACAACTCTGGGAGCTGTAGCCAAGCCAGTTCAAGGTAGCAAGGCGAGTGGTTAAGAGGCGGTGCGCTTGTAAGGAGTCCATAACGAGCACAAACATTGAATCCGTCAAGGAACACACTTCGACACACCGGTAGAAAAATACTTCTTTACATGTGGCCATAACACATTGTCAAATGACTAGAACAGCTAATATTATTACTCTATACTAGGAATAAGATACTTAAATACAATTGCTGGAGTACGGCATAATACATATCTAACCCCTGAAAAGGGAGGTATAGATTAGTATTAGCACTACTGGTCTGCATAGATTCAGTCCTAACTTCAGAAGTCCAGCCCTAAAATATATGTGGTCTTGTGCCCAAAAGTTCAGTTCCATACAGTTTTGAGAAGCTGGAAAAAATGAAGGTAGGATCTCTGGGGTCCAGTGAACATTTCCAAGTGTCAGTCGAACAAGTTAAATTAGCTAATGACCGTGTTGCCAACTTTCGGAGTGCTTGTGTGAACAAGCAATGGCAAAGCCAAAGTAATCTAAAAGTTACAAAACTTTTAAAAGGGAGTTGGAGGAGCAGTTACGTATCGCTATAACTCACCCACTGTACTCCGATAGGACTTGGCAGGTCGATTGAAGAAGGTCCAATGTCACCTTTCCTGTCATCAGCCTCAGCCCTTGATTGCCAGGGGTTGCAGGTTTGAGCAGCTCTTCAGTCGGTGTCTAATGCTGGTGCAAGGTATCTCAGTTGAAGAATGCAGCAGAACTCCATGCAGGCCCCTCTCAGGACAGGAATGGACACAGGTAAGCAGTTTCAGACGATGGCCACTGATGTACGGTGACACAAAGGGGTTCACTTTCCATGGTCAGACTCGGGTCCCCTTGATGCTAGGACCACACAATTTCGCAGAGGTAAGTAAGTCTTGTTGCACAAGCTGAAGATTCGAGCCCCCCCCAACTCCAAGCCTCAACTTGGAATGGCAAAGTCTGCAGCACGGTTCCCCAAATTAAGAGCTGGTCAACCACTGGGCGGTCCTGAGGCACTTCCGAAGGCTCTTCTTCGTAAGACTCCAAAATATGTCGAATGGATTTTCCCTCCACTCGAGGGTTGCAGCTCCTTCGCAGGACTGCTGGAGATCTCCAACAGGACAGGGCTCTACCAAGGCAGCAGCAGAAGGTGGTCGCCAAGCCGCCTTCAATGGGTCCACGGTTTCCTCGCAAGTATTGTAGCAGGATAGGAGTCTTGGCTCCTTCAGTTTCTTCCAGGATATCCCCAGAGTGGGTGCAGGGGTTCTCTTATCCTAATAGCCAGGTAAGAGCAGCTGCTACCACTGGCCAATGACCGATCTGCCCCACACACATCCCAGCAGTGGTTCAATTCTCATGCATCCCACTCTTGACACACTGGCACCAGTTTGTGGCTTGGTACAAGACAGTTCCAGCCGACTTCCTAGCAGCAAACACACATGGCCCTCAAGTAGCCCGCCAAAAGCTTCTGCTTTCCTGGGCGCTGGAAGTCCATATACGCATTTTCCTGGTCTCACAGGCCAGGAAGAAGGCAAACGACAAGATGGCCAAAGGACAAGCAAAGTCTTGTGGCATGGCCATGTTTGACCACTAGCCACAGTTAGTAGCCAAATGCAGTAAGGCTGAAACAAAATGCACCCAGAAATTGTAAACAAAAAAAATCACTGCTGCAACCAGCTTGTCCGTTTAGCACACCTAGAGTAACCACAAATCCTTTGAGTCTTAGTCTAGGGCAAAAAAGTGTACCCCGTTGTACTGAAGGTTAAGATACATTGTACAGATAAAAACTACCACACGTGGTAGAAAGTTAAAGTAGTAGCAAAGTAACTAGACTAGGGGAACCATGTTTCCCGGTACTGACAGCCTGAAGCACATGTCAAGTTTCCCCATAACAGATGAGCAAAAGGCAGTGTAGTGTAGCTTAAGGTTTCACTGCTCTGTAAAAAGAACGGGTTAGATGCAAAAAGTTTGGGGGTTCCATAGAAATGGAAGCAAAGGTGCAGTAAAGAGGAATCGTTCCTACTTGATCACTATACCGTTTGAGCCAGCCTAATTTTCTTGAACACCCTGCCAGGGATTTATAATTTAACTTTTATTCCATTAAATGCCCTAGAGGATAGTATCTGAATCCTTCCCAAATTGCACCAACAACTTGCTTGATTTTGTCAATAAGGCTACATGAAGATCCATAATCAAAGACTGGCTAGGAAGGTCAAGGATCTTGCGATATAGCGTTGACTACGTAATCTAAACAAATGCTTCCCAAGATAGCCGACCAAGTTAATGCATGATGGCCCTAACTACTAAAAATGCCAAATCTTTCTTTCTGGTCACTGAAAGATAAAGGAAACAACAATGGTGTCCTAATTTTCAATTCAGGAAACTCAATGGATAGAGCCCTTTCAGTCAATATAGGGCCCAAACAATCCTCTAAATACAGATGTCGGCAAAAAACAAGAAACTAAACTCTGGTCAATAGACGGCGAAAACAATGAAATAAAGCTCAGTATAGCAAAAGCAAGTTCCTCAAGAACTCCAGGTCCTGATGGCATGACAAATGTCATGCTAAAAGCACAAACTGAAAGAAGCAGGAAGACTCTAGCCTCTGGACCAGAGTATTATTATAACATCAAAAATAGAAAAAATTGTCCAGAGAAAAATATATGTATAGTAATGTATCTAAATTTATTTAAGGTGATACAAAAATTGAACTTGTGAATAAATCACAAATTATTAAACACTAATCACTTCAACATAGCAAAACAGCAACAACAATAAGCCTAAAATCGGCTAAAAAAATCATCACACATGCTAGCCATTCATGGTGCAACATTCAAACGACTCAACATACCGTGACATACATCCAAAATGTTAAGACAAAAGGAACATACTAAAAACATATGAGGAAGAAATTCATAACTATTCCCCACAATGACAAACATTATTATTGTGTTTACAAACAATAGAATCTGTTCAGACAGTCTATTGTAAGGGTGGATCGGGAAAAGGAAATACAAAGATCGCATCCCTGTAGGGTTTATCTCAAAAGCACAACCAGACCTGTGGGCAGACTTCTGCTTCAACCTCTTCAATAGAATAAATCATCTCAGGTCAATCCTTTCTTCGTGGAAACACGCGGTAGTGGTACTGATCTTTAAGAAGGCGGATAGGTCCAATCCAAGAAACTATCAACCAATCTCACTTCTGGATGTACTGGGAAAAATCTATGCAAGCATTTTACTTAAATGTCTAAAAGAATGGATCGTGGCAACTTTGACCCAACACAACCCCGATTCGTAGAGCAAGTAGATTGTGGCCTAAACCTCTTTTTTAATCAGCCTTCTTAAAACAAAGATCCTAAAGGAGAACAAAAATGTTCTGGCCTTCATTGACATGGAAGCAGCTTTCGACAAAGTAGACCAAGACATACTGTGGTCAAAATCCCGTAAGAAAGGCTGCCCGGGAGACCTAATAGCAGAAACTTCAGCCCTTCATTTCGAAACATTGCTCCGGGTCCGGCTCGACGAAACGGGCAATCTGTCGGAGAAATACAGACTAGAAGGGGGCTTAAACAGGGGTGTCCCCTAGCGTCCATATTATACAACTACTACATCTTGTATATGAATGACACATTGGGGGTCCATCGGATCTTGCTTCCCAAGAATAACGGTTGACTGGTGGGTCATCTGCTATATGCTGATGACCTGGTATTACTGGACAGAACACCTATAGGCCTGCAGCGAAAACTGGATGTGCTCTAGACCTACACAGAACAAAATGAGCAAAAAGTTAACCTTAACAAATCTGAAATCTTGATAATTAAAAACCCTGGGAAAAACTAAAAATCATTCAGATGGTGGCTGGGCAACAAAAAAAACGGTCTCCATGACAACCAAGTATCTGGGCATAATGGTCCGTGACAACCAAGGTGAAAAACCCTGGATTGAAAATCTAAAGATTAAAATTAATCCACTCCCTGCGCAAGCCCTCATCAAGAGGAAGTATGGCAAATTTTCACTGGAACCAGTCATATAATCGGAAAGTGGTCCCAGGATGTCATATGCTGGTGAAATAGGACTAGGCCTATCCTGGGAAACATGGGAGAAATGCAAAGTAGCATACTGGAAAAGAGCATAGCTCTCAACTCGCACGCTTTTGGCGAGTGTCACCCGCCTTGTAAAAAGCGGACTCACTCGCCAAGCCTCCTGCACGCCCCCATTCATTTCAATGGGCCCCTCACCTGCCAAAAACAATCTGGTGTTTTCACCTGCTTTTGCGACACAAATGGTTGAGAGCTATGGAAAGAGTCCTAAAACTGCCGAAATCTGTTCCAATGGCGGTTATTAGGCATGAATTAGGTCTCTGTTCATTGTATTCCTGAATCATCTGGAGGGCATTGTCCACCTTTCACAAATTGGAACGTTCTTCTTGCCCCCCCCCCCCCCCCAGTATAAAATCATTAAAACTGAAGTGAGGAAGCTTCCTTCTGGCCCCTGCGAACCTGGAGAGACAAAGGCATGGAGATTCTGATGTCCCTCGAAACGAAAGGTGCAAACCTTATGCGACAATCCAAAGAAAATAAAGATCTTCCTCATTGCCGCTGATTGGACAGAAACAAGACTGCCTATGTCAAAGGCATACACCCTTTCAGAAACCTTTGACCGGTCTGCTTGACACTATTCCCAGAATATCTCAAACCATCCAAACAGAGCTTTAATCCTGAGGTTCAGGTTAAATATCCTAAGAACGAAAATGAATCTGTACAAATAGTGTGACAACAGACACCTATTGTCGACTGTGCAGATACCAAGAGGAGTTACTAAAACACTGGATTTTTTGTAAAGAGAACCTTGGAAAGAACCAGGTTTTTCTTTGACAAATTAGAAAGTCGATGCGGTTTGAACGCTGACCTATGGTGGGAATCCATATATAGAGCGACCGACCCAAAAATAATACGGTCATTGGGAGCTTATTTAGAGGCAACATTTGACAACAAATTTGAGTCTGTACCGCTGAACCATTCCCAGGACTAATGGGTAAATTGCCATGAAATGAAGCCAAGACAACGGGCTGAGCATGCTAAGTATTAGAGCCTATTGCATGGGACTGCCAAAGCCTGAATCACCTGGACTTAGTGAGATGTGGAACTAGAGGAGTACGGTGTTCTCTTGGCTTATGCTTGGAAACTAACAAAGCCAAAGTTTGTATTGTAACTAAATGCTAAAAAAAAAAAAAAATGTAAAATATAAACTGATCCAAGATAGCAGACCAAGTTCATGCATGATGGCGACAAAGGGTATAGAAGTAGGTAGGCTCAATTGTGGGTTTCTCCTACATAAAAGGCCTTGCATTTTCTCATGGGATCTCAAATCCAGATGAAGCATCTGTGTAAAACCGTATTACAGGCAACAATGTGAATTTATAACATTTTGTGAGGATTGTTCCTACACTGGGCATAAAGAGGTGCCAATTTTGTTCTCGGACTCTGATTTTATAAGCCTTTCCTCTCTCTATGGTGTATTTATAATAAAGCTCCCATAGTTGACCTCCAAAACGACTTCCAAGGCAGTGTTCAAGTTCCCAAGAAAACCACATTACTCTTTCCTGTTAGTAAAACACTGAACAATTAAAGGGTCAGTGTTTATAACCAATTCATTCTTAACCAAAAAATTGGAATTCACTGTTAAAAACTCGGTGAATGGTCAAAAAGAACATAATCATCCACATAGACCAACCATGGTGTCTTATAGGAGGTTTATTGTTAGTCTGCACTAAATATAAGAACACATCGGGTACGTGAAGTTTGAGTAAAGAATAGGCAATCACACATAATTGCTTAAACTCCCACCCCTCTCCCACCACCCCCTTCTGCCCATTCCCATTTTAAAAAGTGCCTTTTACATCAGCGCCGATTGTAACACCTCTTATTCAATTACAATGTATGCCTCTAATCTTCATAACTTACAAACGTAAACTACAGCTTGCATAACATCCTTACATCAAGCCCATAGTCATCTTCGTACCTGAGGAAGGGCCACGGGACCCTACTTTTGAATCACACCTTAGCATCTCATACCCGGTGACCTTTTCCCTTCCCAGACTGTTCACTGTGCCAATATCCTTTTACACCACTTCTTCATTTTCATGGGAGCTATCACACGGGGTGAACATTGCCTATACAAGGGCATTCCATGTCATAATATCACTCTCCTATCGCATGCTTCTACACATTGCCCTTACACACCGTCGTCCCCGCTATAGCCCATTTTCCAGTCCTTCTACCATACCTCTATTCCGCGGCCTGCCGGGACTTCCATGCCATTACAATTCTGCATTTTGCCAATATACAGGCCAAATCAACCATGTTTGTGCCTAGTGGTGCACGGGCAAGGGGACACTCGCAACAGACATGCTTCTGGAGTCCCTACAAACTTGGTAATGCCTTGTCTAACTATCTCGGACCAGAATTGTCGTATCACCGGGCATTTCAAAACCTATGTAGCATATCTGCCCTACCCTCTGCGCATCTAGGGCAACGTGTGTGTCGACCCGACCCCCCCCCCCCCCCCCCCCCCAAGGACCTTGCTAGGTCATTGTCCCATTTTAGTTTTCATTTTTAAAGAAATGGTTCAGGCAAAATGTTTTATTTCAAAAATAGTCAATATAAAAAAAAAACGATTGGCTTTTTTTTCTTTTCGAAGTCCCTAAGTAAAATTTTGAGCAATTCAAGCTCAAAAATGTGCAAAAGCAAGGACATGGGCACATCCATTTTGTGAAATGGATGCCTGCCTGTGCTGGCTTTTGTGGCACTAATGAAGAAAAAGCCAGCCAGCTGTAGTAAACAAAAGCTACCACTGGGTGGCTGTTCCTTCATTGGTGCCGGGACTCGGAGGACGCGGACCGGAGACTACAGTCGGAAAAGCTGCAGCTGCATCTCGGTAAGTGCTTTTTTTTTTTTTTATTTTTTTTTTTTAAATAAGCACTAGCTGCGTTTTTTTTCCGGAAAACTTAGAATTAAAAACGTTGTATTTATGTTTGCGTTAGCTTTCGAAGCGACCGCAAACATAAATACAATGTTATTGTGTTTGAAAACGCTGCAGTTTTTCTTTCCAAGTTTCTCAGGCTCCGAGCCTGAGAAACTTGGAAAGAAAAACCGCAGCGTTTTCAAACACAACCGCGTTGTTTCTGCCTAAATCTGCTTTCCCATTTGGGGCTTTAGGGCTCCCCACGGGGAGCCTTGGAGCCCCAAATGGGAAAGCAGATTTAGGCAGAAACACTGCAGCATTTAGCATTTCCCATTTGGGGCTCTCAGGGGCCCCCTGAGGGCAGAAACACTGCAGCGTTTCTTGTGTTTCTGCCTGCCTTGGCTTTCACTTTGGGTCTCCGGTGCTCCCCCCCCAGGGGGAGCACCGGAGACCTAAAGTGATAGCCACGGCAGGCAGAAACAAAACGCGGTTGTGTTTGAAAACGCTGCGGTTTTTCTTTGAGTTTCTCAGGCTCCTCTGAGCCGGAGGAGCCTGAGAAACTTAGAAAGAAAAACCGCAGCGTTTTAAAACACAATAACGTTGTATTTATGTTTGCGGTCGCTTCAAAAGCTACCGCAAACATAAATAGAACTTTTTTAAAGCTGCAGTTTTATTTCTAAAGCTGCGGTTTTATTTCTAAGTTTTCCGGGCTCCTCTAGCCCGGAAAACTTAGAAAAAAAACCACAGCTAGTGTTTATTTTTATTTAAAAAAATAGCACTTAACCGAGATGCAGCTGCAGCTTTTCTGCCTGTAGTCTCCGGTCCCCGTCCTCCGCGTACAGCAACAATGAAGGAAAAGCCACCCAGTGGTAGCTTTTGTTTACTACAGCTGGCTGGCTTTTCCTTCATTAGTGCAGCAAAAGCCAAAGCGAGCACAGTGGCGGGCATCCATTTCACAAAATGGATGCCCCCATGTGCTATCTTTGAGCTTGAATTGCTCAATATTTTACATAGGGACTTCGGAAAAAAAATGCCAATTGTTTTTTTTTTTTTATATTGCCTATCTATTTTTGAAATAAAAGATGTTGGGCGAGCCAATTACATTTTGCCAACATTCCTTATACAATCAGGAGACCCCATGTCCTTCCTCCAAGTCATATAACAGCGCAAGTGTAGCATCATCTATCTGATCCGGGAATTCCTTACATCTAATCCTAGCTTCTTTGATTAGCCTCATATACATAAGGTATTGGCCAACGTGAATCCCATATCTGTCGCGGCTCGGAGTACTTCCCTTCCTAGAAAAGATCTGCCCAACTCCTTTGTCTTCCCAGTGATGCCAGATGATGCCAAGGCCCCCTGCACATAGGTTGCAGCTACGGGTAATGGGGGTTGGGTGTACAGTTCACCAACATTTTCCTGGTCCTAGACTGCACCCTCCTGCCAAGCTGTAATATGTGTGCGCTATTGCACTCTTCCTTCTCTTCATCCACAGCACCTCTTTCATTAGGTATGGTCTTGCAATAATGTTGTATCTAGTGGGAGTTTTGTTAGCCATCCAGTCTCCAGTCTGTCACAAACTGCATCTGTCCAGCCAAACAGTACAATTAAAAAGTGCAGCAACTTCACCCCCCAAACCTCTCCCCAATCAAGGTATTGAGCGCCAGTCTATGCCTACCAACTGCCCCCGCCCTCCCTAGGAAAACCACTCTGCATTGTGTTTTATGTGGGAAAGAAATTCCTAGTGATATCAAACAGAACTTTCATGAAATAATACAACTGTCGTGGGAGAACACCATCTTTATCAGTGCCGCCTGACGCACTACCGACTGGCAGTTTTTTGCCAGAATCCCATTGACCTTTCCACACCCCTCAGCGCGTTTTTGTGTTTTGTTCATATGAGCCCTGCACCGCATGGCATATGTTCACTCCTAGATATCAAAATGTATCCAAAATTTCTTGAGGAAAAACAGCCATTGTTATTTAGTGTTATATGGATTACTGTGACATTGTGGTAGAAGTATTATCAATTTGAGTAAACCATTATTGATGCCCTAGCTCGTTCTTCTAATGTTATCTCTGTTGACTGTTAAAAGTGGTTGTCTGGATACCCCATGTAAACGAGGCTCCCAGACATACGTAGGGCTTGATGTTTTAATTGAGTAAAGATCAAATCATTAATATGCGTTGCCATTCCTTTGCAGAACCTGGTTTGAAATATCTACAATTTGGCTCTTATCAATAAAGAAAACATTCCTTATTCTAAGATACTAGCCAGGCATAAAAGTCAGTAGCCGTCTATTATGATTGCCAATTCTCCACATGCACAAGGCAACCCCTTATTTGCCAAAAGTGTAGTATCGCTTGTCTGTAGGTAGAGCAGGATTATGTGGCCAATTAATCCTATCAACGCAATAATGATTGGGGGACGGACCAGCTAATCCACCCAGGTGCCTTCAGATGTGGGCCTGCCTGCTATCCTCCCTTTCAACTTAGACTGCAGGGTGTTTATCCATTCCTGGAAGGATCTTTGGACAGCTTCCTGGTTGCATCTGCAGCAGGCAGAAGTGTAGGAGAGTGTGTTAGGCATTCTGCCGTTCTCAAATGGAGCAGGCAGATAGTGAGGCGGACCTGGTCACATGCAGAGCCTGCTCTTTTCAGTTTACTGTTCTGCTTTAAAGTATTAGCAGTCAGAGGATGGGGTGGAGAAGCATTGTGAGGGTGCTGATTGTGGACAGAGGTTCTGCATGTTGTGGTGCCTGTCTGAGTAGGGGGGAGGGGCTCCTCAGTATCTTGTCTATTCCCTTCCGCTTTCAGCCATTCTGAGCAAATCAACTTGATCAGAGGCCAAGGATTGCTCTCCTCTCGACTTCTTTAGGACTGACACATGGGCACCATGATGGGCACATTTGTAATGAACCCTCTGGTGAGGGTTGTTCACGATCTATCCCAAGGGTTCACAATGTTCCACCTAAGAGATGGACCAGACTTTCTAAATGGGAAGCTATAGCAGAGCAGTCAGGCTTCACTTTAGCGAGGTAAACAGGCTGGGGGAATAAGGTGCTGTTAATGTAAAGTTCCCAGTAGGCCCCACCCCCCCAAGAGAATACACCACACAGATATATCCTGAAAATATATAATCTTTAGTAAAGGGTTACACATATAGATCAAATAAGTACTTGAGTTGTGACTAGTGTATTAAAAGAAACAGTAAAGTTGGCCTAGACATCCCCTTCCCACTCACCAGCTCAATGCATGATCTATACCTGGTGGTAAACTCGGTACATTTGTGTTGCTGGAGGGAGGGGAGAATAAGTGGATTACTAGACACGAGCAACACACACAACCTATATTATTGAGTCGTATTCAAGATCCACAAATGTCGCACATGGATAGTTGCGGTCATTTCCCCAACCTATAGTACGTAGTTAAATTGCCTTTACACATGTAAGCCATATGCTTGATGTACGGGGTGATTCACAACAGCACCTAGGGTGTAGCAATGGTTCAGAATAGGTTTAGGCTTGCAGCATCAGGCCTACTGGTCTCAATACAATACCAGCAACGTTTTAGACTAACCATAGGTGTACAGTGTATCCATACACATTTTCAGGAGTTGGGAATGCAATGATTGTAAGTCAGTAGAAAACCAGCTAAAATTCTATTTCTTGGTAGTGCCCACTGGTGACCCAGGAAAAGGTCAGTCATAGTTTAACGAGAAAAACGCCACCTAGGAAGAGACGGAACAACTCAATTGGGCACAATGGGATAAAGCCCAGTAAGTCTGTTGTACCCCATTGGGTGGATAAAGGTGCAGCCCACTCCAAAGGACTCCAGAAGCGGTCCCACCGCCATAAAGAATTCCAGTTTCAGCTTCAAGGCCCAGGGAAGAAGGAAGCGGGAAGCAAAGCACGATTGAGGCCCCTGTTAACAAATGGTTGGTGCAAGGGGACCTGCAAGAACCTTCAACCACTCGCCAACGGGACCCTTGAAGGTAACCGGGGCCCAGAAGTAAAGTACTCAAGGTGGCAGTTTCCGACAACATCACTCTTAAATGGCAAAGTAACCCGATGAGTAAAGATCTTCCCTGCAGGGTGATTTACAGGATCTGGTCAACTAGGGACTGCAGCCTTCAGTTAATGGAGACTCAGACCACGGAAAAGAATAAATTATGGTCTTGAGACCAACCAGCCAGGAGTGAAAAAGGTGAAGAAGGCTCCAGGAAGATGAGTAACCCAAATGAGGGTTATCAGGATGACTGAGGGCAAAGAGAGGCAGCCAGTCAGCAGAGCTCAGTCCCAACGTTGGGAGTAAAAATGAATCACAATGGGAGAATTGTATAAGCGAGTGTTAGAGTTGGCTCTTGTGCCTGCATGTTTGCAGTGCCAGCATTGATGCCTACATTAGAATGTAGGCTGTGAGTGTGGAGTGTGAGGTTAGAATGTTTGGAGTTGAATTGGTTCTAACCCAGGCAGTTACTATATGTGAGCATGGGTGGTGGGAGCCAGTGGGCTTCTATCCCGGATCATCTTGATCTCTATGACTTGATGACATCTGATCCTGAACCTAAGAAGCTAATAAAGTAACCATTAAGAGTACCTGTCCTGACTATCCTTGATGAGTGAACCCTATGACCAAGGGCTGGTCATGACAATTGGCGACGAGGATGGGATGGTCCCTTTGGAGAGCAAAGAAGCAAAGCAAAGAGAAGCAGGTACCTGTGAGAGGGATGAAAAGAGACACCTGCGGGGGGGGGGGGGGTGCAGGCAAGAGGACAAAAGTGACGGTTAAAAGAGGGGGATCCCACTGCCCCCCATGGACTGTGTAGTGCCCACCTCCCAGGAGTGGAAGCGGCAGCCTATCCCAGGGTAGAAGGAAGAGTGACGAGCTGGAGCTCAGTCCGGGTCATTAGAGGCTGCCCAAAGGTCAGGAGAAGTGAAGTGCCCAACGCTGAATGAGGCAGCCATCCATGGCCTAATGAGAGGTTTTGGAAAGTGGAAGTACCTGTTGTCAGGCGGATTTAAGGCTGCCTGTGGAAGTGAAGTAAAAAAAAAGGAATTTTTGCTGGAGGTTGAGATGCCAGCAGAGTATTTGTGTGGTGTACGTGTACAGTCTCCTGCTTGTGGGCAATGTTTGGAGAAGCGCTGTGCGCCGTCAGTGCTGAGGAGTTTGGGAGCGCTCCAAGATTTGCATTGATTCTGCAAGGCTGTGGAGACAAGCCAGAGCCTGTGTCTAACGCGTACCTGTGTGACGTTTGGGGCCGGAGAGCTCCGTTCAGCTGTTGCTGCAGTACGGCACTGATGACGTCAGTGGGACAGCTGTGGGATCTGGTGGAGTCGTGGAACATCAGCCCCTGCCATCGTATCAGTCATGCATACCAGAGCTGTTCGCTTCCCATATTGAGCTTGGGAACTTTTGAAAAAGGCACCCTCCTGCGTATTGTACGGGGTGACGTATGTGTAAGATCCACACTATCTAGTTATTTACCAGCCGCGTTAGGTGATATGAGCGTATTAAGATAATTACCATGGATGCGGGAAGGAGTTCATCTGCGGCAGCAAGGAGATCATCCAACAAGGCAATTGCTTCTGTTTTTGAGACGCTGCAGTTACGAAAAAAAGTAAAGGGTCAAAGTGAGCCGAAGTGACTGGGGTTTAGCAAGTGGCCCATCCCAAGTAAGTGTGGTTGTGCCTTCAATGCATCCGGAAGGCTGTGCTTCCACATGAGTTTAAAGGATGCTATGCTGATTTGGTCTGGAACGGTGCCTGTAAAACCTTTTTTTTTTTTTTCTTTTTCTTCAAATGATCGTTGTTATTACAGTGTCTGGTATGATTATTTACTGTGTGTAGAAGAAATTTCAGGATGGTATGAGCCATTGTTGGGTGCTGGTTGTGACTGGAAAGCACTGCTGTGCCTGAGAAGTGAATTAGTCAGCATGATGTGTTGAACTGACAATCTGAGCTGTATTGAAGGTTATTTTTGTGATGCATTTTATGTTCGATGTAACAGCTTTGAGGCATTCTAGGTTTTAGTGTTGCCCTTCATGATAACATGGACTTTTAGGCCTGGTCTAAAGTTTTGTTGTGTCGGCTATCTCAAGATGTTTTGTTTGTGGGTGTGGTGTGAGAGATGTGTGGGTTTAAAGCACAGACAGCTGTTGTTCATATTATGCTTAGCATAACATTTTGAGGCATTTCAGAAATTGGAGTTGCCCGAGTATTGGCAACATGGACTTTAGAGTTCACAATGTGTTAATGTGTCCTGAGAATTATTTTGAGGCATTGTAGGTGGGATGTGGTGTATTGATGTGTAACCCAAGAATTCTGCTAGGGCGACTGCAGCACTCATTAGCAGATTCATATTCTATGTAGGGGTTGACTGTGTTTTGTGTTGTGGTATATGTTTTGAGATGTGTGAGTGTTTGATGCATGACTATTGTTTGGTCAAGAAACCCTGCAGGGTTTGGAAGTTGTTTTAATTTATGTACATGACCATGGTTGGTCATGGAACTCTGCGGAGTTGGAGGTGTTTGTGGCCCTGCGAGGTCTTAGACGAATATACTAGTGGCCGGCTAGTATGGAAACTTGTTGGAGTTTTGATGGGTGTTGGTTTGTGACTGAGGGGTTTAGAGGTATCTAGTAGGAGACTAGTACCATAAGCTTTAATGTTGTGGTGATTTGTGGCTCTGTGCAGTTCACGTGAAGCTTTCTGTAGCTTTGATGTTTTTGGTGTCCTTATGAAGTTGTTAGGGTCCAGGGATTTCGCTTGGAATTGTGAAGATACAGGTGACATTGCATCTTGTGTTTTCTCTTCTTGAACTTTTAGGTGGTCTCTGGGATTGTTCTGGAGTTTCTTCTTGATCAATTTTAGAAGCCTGGCAACGTTCCATCTGCAGCTGTGTTCACTTTGGGGTGTTTTGATTTCTTTAGAAGAGCTCAAGTGTCTGGCCAACATTTGTAGCTAAGGCTATAGGTGGTGGTTTTAGTGACGGCTTGTTGCCTTTGTGTATCGGTGTGATTGGGTGAGTGAGTGGTGACCTGGTGTGTCTTTGTTTGCTTGCATTTCTGAGTGGATTTAACAGCGGTATGAGTTGAGACTGTGGTTCCTTGTTGACTTGGGTAGATTGTTGGGTTCTTAGTAAGTGTCTTGTGTTACGATAGTACCTGGTTTTTTCCCGGCTTTGGGAGTTAGTGCTCGGAAGTGGCAGTTCGAGGTTCCTTTGTGGCAGGGGGAACGGAAGGTGATTTGTGGTGTTTTGATTGGTTAGGAGCGTTAGTTGTGGTGGCTGGGTCTGTCGTAGGATGTTAGTTACGCCTGTTGGTTCAATTTCCTGGGGGGGTGGGGGGGTGTTAAGTGGAACTTGGTTGGAGTGAGGAAGTTATGTAAAGTGTGTGTGTGTGTGTGTGTTTGTGTGTGTGTGGTAGTGGGTTTGTCTTTATGCAGTAGGAGGAGGTGTTGGGGTTGGCTTCCTTCTGGTGAGTTTGACGTGTGTTTGTTGTAGGAAAGGAGGTGTTCGGGTTGGCTCTTGTGCCTGTATGTTTGCAGTGCCAGCATTGATGTCATCATTCGAATGTAGGCTGTGAGTGTGGAGTGTGCGGTTAGAATGTTAGGAGTTGACTTGGTTCTAACCCAGGCAGTTGCAATATGTGAGCCTGGGTGGTGGGAGCCAGTGGGCTTCTATCCCTGATCCTCTTGATATCTCTGACTTGATGACATCTGATCCTGTAACTAAGAAGCTAATAAAGTACCACTAAGAGTACCTGTCCTGAGTGTCCTTGATGAGTGAACTCTGACCAAGGGCTGGTCATAACAGCGAGTTAAAAATGTTTCAACTGTGATTTATTTTGTAATAATTATTTCTTTGCACCTATATATTAATACACATTAAAGATGCACGTTTATTTCTTCTGATCAGGCAGTAATAATAGCAATTTCTTTCTGTGGTATTATGCGCACTGCTGGCCCACGGTATCTGGTTATTTTTTCGAAAAACTTATTTCTGAAACACCATTTTGTCAAACATTTTGCCGAATATTTATTTTTTTTGAATTTATAATTTTGGGATTTTGTGTGGTTTTTGTAAGTAAAAGTGTTACAAAAAGGGGTTTTGGGGTGGGTGGACTCCCCGGCCCCCCCTCATTTCAAAAGTATTAAAAAAAAGAAACATTCGGGCGGGGGGGGGGACACATTTTGGCAAAATTGTGTCTCATGGCATTGGAAAATATGCAATTCGAAAGTCACTATAAACCGGCCCAACCATATCTATGGAGCCGTCTGGGTGAACAGGGGCACATGGTCATGTGTCTGTACCCCAATTTTTTATTGGATTATTTTTACTCCCTATTTTTATTTTTTGGGAGTAAAAGTGGCTCATGCAGCCCTTATCTGTAGGGCTGGGTGGGGTAATGATGTCCTAAAACCCTTCTAGACAATGGCAGCTTCCTATTCAGACATACAATCCAAGGTGATAAAATGGGAGTGTGGCGCTGAATGTTCTTGTGGAAACCCTGTGCCTACTATTGAGGACCTGAGAAGGCCGACTCTAAAATATTCAAAAGCACCGTTCCATAGCTGAGTGGGGTGCAGAGTGTTCTTGTGTTCTGTGGCGGAAGTTGTGAAAACAGTGTGACGTCCACAGTGGGGCTGGGATCAGATCAGCTTGAGAACCTTTCTTGCATCGTATGTTGCCCAACTATCGCACTCGGCATGTACAGTAAGTGAGTGCTAAAATACTGTTTGTAATCCAATTTTAGGCGAAGAAATATACAAACTACTGCGCCATCGGATGGTCTAAAGCTAAGCCAAAGAGGAATACAGCCATCCGGCATTTCGGTGGAGTTCTTACGCTCGGCTGGTGGGCCAGTTTTGTTTTCTCACCTTTCCTACTCCTCCTCTTCCGCCACCTTGCCGCGCTTTAAGTAAAGGTAGTTTGAGCGGCTCTTGCTATTGCAACTGCTAAATTTAAAATGCTGGGGAAAGCACCATTAAAACTAAGAACCACAGTTTAAGCAAAAGCCATATGGGAAAGTAAATGGCTAAACGCGCGTCCGATGCAGGGGGCGTTTAATGGAAGAAAGTGCAGAAACTATTTAGTATTGGTTTATTATTTGTATCGCGCGCGCCGAACCCTGAGGTAAAAGGGCACTGGAAAAACTAGAGTTACATACATGGAGAAAAAGCAATAACCCAGTAACAGTTAGGTTACAGATGGGTCTGATGTCAAGAAGCATTTGTAAAATAAGCGCAGATGAGTACAGCAAAACATGTGATGGAAGTATGGGATGGTAGCAAAGGCAGCCTAGAGGGACCTCATTGGAAAGACTTGTTGCTCAACCAGTTTTTTTAAATTCCAGATTTCAATGTCGGGAAGGAGGGCTCTTGCCTGTAGGAGAGGGGAATGGAGTCCCAGCGTTTAGCTGCTTGGACTGGGAAGCTGGCTCCTCTCGCAGTTTTTAGGTTGAACCTAGGTACTGCAAGGCAGTGAGATGGTGCAGATCTGGTGGTACAAGATGTTTGGTGCATACAGAATTTATCTGACAAGTATTTGGGTGCTGTGTTTGTGAGGCACTTGTGCTTGATTACCAGGGTGCGGAGAGTGATTCTGTCTCTAACTGACAGCCAATTGGCATTGCGTCTAAGAGTTGAAATGTGACTGGATCTGGGCAGGTTAAGTGCTGCCCTCACAGAGTTATTTTGGAGGACCTGAAGCCTATTTAGGTTGAGTTTGGAGGAACCTACAGTGTGTTCCAGTAGTCCATTTTTGACAGTGCTAATGCTCTGGCTAGTGTTGGGCAGCTGCTGGTAGACCAGTATGTTTTACAACTGTAGATTAGCTTACTGGTGTAGGCTGTGGAGGCTGCCACAGAGCTGACTTGTTTCTTGAGGGACAGCGTTGAGTCAAGATAGACCCCCCAAGGTTTTTATTTCCTTGGCAACTTTGATCAAGTTACCGTCAATGTCGAAGGATGTGTAACTTTTTGGTCAAGTTAATTCAATCGTGCCTGAGTGCCGACAATCGGGAGCTCTGTCTTCTCAACGTTAAGGCATAAACTGTTGGTAGCCATCCAGGACTGGATTTCTAGGTAGATATCGTTTGGTAGTTTAGAATCCTCATCATAGCAGCCAGTAAGGGGGATGAGGACTTTGGTGTTATCTGCGTAGTTCGTGTAGATTACTCCCAAGTTGTCCAGGTGATCGAATAGGAGCTTTGTGAATGTTATATAACATAAATTGCGTGTGTGAACCTTGAGGGACTCCACAAAGTGTGGTGCTGGGGTGAAAAAACTCTGGTGGACCGATTGGAGAGAAAGGAATTGACCCAGTTAGACACATTGGTGGAGAAGGCTGCAGCTGTGCTGAGGTGTCCAGTTAGGATTTGGTGGTGGACAAGGTTGAAGGCCGCTGACACGTCTAGGACCAGGAGGATCGCTAGTTTCCCTTTGTCCTTCGCCTCGTCCATTTGGATTTTCAAGTCTGAGAGCTGTTTCTATGCACACTTAAGTGGCCCCCGATCTCCCTAATAACTCTTTACCCAAAACAAAGGCAAATCTCTGAGTTCTTTACAAAAAACAGGCTGCTGCTCTGCAGTTGAAAATCGTGGCACCCAACCTGACTGATGCACATGTTTCGCATGAAGAGCAGTTGGCGAGCAAACCTGACCTCCAAGTCTTTTGGGGCCATTGATAACCACTCGTTGCTTGATTTATACTACATTGTAACTCTGTGCACCTCGTACCAGACGCCGGCAACACTAAACTGTGAGCAAGCCTTTGCTCCTGATGTGTTAACAAATTAGTTGGGTGCCTCTCACCATTCAATTTCTGGTCTCGGTCCCATGACTCAACAGCTATTGGCATCGCCAAATTTGTGCAAGGATCACACCCCACTGCCACTTAGGATACATAACCCAGGTGCAAATACTAACACCAATAGCCTGCATATTACATCAAACTCTACGATCGATTTTAATAACAATGTATTGCATTTTTCTATCAAGATTCTATTGAAATTGTGTGGCCGTATACATGAGTAAGTGGTTAAACAGGGTAATATTTTGAGTATATTACTTGAAGGGGCGCTTCCAAGTGCAATAAAGAACCCGTGAATATTCCTGGGGCCAGGGAAGCCCTGGAGGCTGTCCCTATTACGATTCACTCACAGGAGGCGGGTGGTTAATATAGGGGATGCAGAGGATTGCCTAATGTCCCCCTTAAATTACGTTACCCATAAATAAAGTTGGTTAAGGAAACAAATTGCAATTTATTACACACAAGCTTCCAAGATTCTACTTGCTCCTTTGCTTGGTTTAGGCACCCAACCCCTAAACTCTACAAATGATTCCCCTGTAGCGGTCCTCCCAAAATCGAAGAAGACAAAAAAGAAAAATATTGAAGGGGGAAAAAAAGCACATGCAACAAAGCATGGGAACTCGTAACTAGTTGGCTGGTAAAAGATAATATCAAATGAAGTTACGACTAGTGGGGCAAAGAGTCAATGTTGTGAGTGGGACCATACCGGGCCAAATAAACTCACTAACTAAAGAGACACCTCAGATTCCTCTGCCCCCTCATCCGGTGCTAGACTACAGGATAGTTTCCATTATTCAGGTGGGACCTATGAGAAATACAAATTCAATAAGCCGGGAGGATGGCTATGGGGCAACGCGCTCTCCTTGGAAGCAGAAGTTTGATCCCTGTGTCCGCGCTTAGAAACCTCTCGGTATTCGTGTTATATATAACCAATTACAATAAATCACTCTGTTTTTATTAAATTGTTTGTGAAGATCACCACATTTTGTATCCTAAATTCCTATCGATTTTGTGCAACCAATGGGCTTGGCCTATGAGAACATGACAAAAATGTATTGTCCCTTACCATCTACAGCATCTCTAAGAGCTCACTCCTTGGACTTTCTTGGATATAAGTTGGATGCTCCTTGTTTCGAGGGATAAACCTAAAACTTATTACCATTGTAAAATGTGTTCAAATGTGGCAGAAAATCTCACTTTGTTGCCATTGAAAGAACGAGGGAACACAAACTTTAATATACAAGGATGGAAGTAGTTGGTATTCTACTGGGTGCAGTTGTTCCCCACGATGTAAATTTGGGCGTAATTTTGTGGACTCTACAGGGCCATTCTAATTTTGTATCGGACAATGAATCATTGGTTTTACTTGTAAATTCTAACTATTACAGGAAACGTGGTTATGCATTTCTTTCCATATTGATGGGTTTTACTATATACCAGGCCCTGGCAAAGAAAGGACCCGTAGGGCGGCCCTCTGGGGGGGTAGGGGGGGGCTGATAATGGTGGTCAGACCTGCCCTCGCAACTGATTAAACTTTGGAGGCGGGGAAATGTTCTGCAAGTGAACGTGGGGGAGTTTTAAGAAGGTATTGCAAAAAGCCTGTTTGCGTCTATATGCGACCCACCAGGTACGGGTTTCACTGAGCCCATTTTCAAACATTTAGATAAGCTTGTGGGGTCTGGGTGAATCGTTATTAAGATGTGGTCCTCCTGTGTTGGGACTTGAACGCAAGTTGTGGTGAATCCTCTAAGGTGATCTTCCCTCCATATATTGACCAAAAACATCTTGACACTGAAAGAATTTAATACTACAGGTCGAGAGCAGCTTCATTTCTTTGGGAACTGACACCCCTGAATGGCCATCTTTGTAATGATATCCCAGGAAAACCTAATTGGAATATGGGTAAGAAACTAGGAACCCTGGATTATATGTGGGAACGGCCCCCTTTATAGAGATTACCTCCTCCTTGGAAGCAGCTGCGACACAGTATAGTGACCACTCAATTCTGAAACTAAATTTACAAGGAATAGGGGGGAATCTCAGGAAAGGGGACCGGGGGAGTTCACGGTAAACGCGGGAGCTAATTGTATCCATTGGACCATAGTTAACAGGAAGGCATGTAGAGAACTGGCTTGACTTGTTGTTTGAGGGACTGACCAATCTGTCTAAGCTCACGGCAGAGGATTTTGAGGTCTTAGTAGGCCACTATCTTTGTTCATGAACATAAGGCAGTACCTTTCGATATGGAGGCTCAAGTGGACAAGCCAGAGTCCCGTAGAGAGGTGCAGTACTCAAAATTGAAGTCGAACTCTGTACAGTGGGTTTTGGCCATTAAGAAAATCAAATACTCCTATCGCAATTGGTGTAAAAAGCGCAAAACGGAAGGACTTGCAACAAAATGGCAGCTTTTACTTCAAGTAATGATGAACAGAAAGTCGAACAATGTGGCAAACTGAAATAACGTGGTACCATAAACCAACACCCGGACAAGCAGCTAAGTTACTTGAAGGTTTATTGGTAGATAGTTGCCAGGAAGACACCGGCACGTCCCTCCATGCCAGCTTACACTCTCAAACTAACTGTTGGAACCTCTATTCAGATCACACCATAGCACTCTGCGCTCACTGACATCACAGCATTCCAGGGTCAGTGATGTCGCCAGCACTCGGATACACTACAACACAAACCATGTCATAGGCAAAGGACCCCAAGGAGGCGACAAATAATAAATCCAATTCAGGAGCAAACATGACGTGAGTTTATTGAAGCTAAAATTCTCTGCCAGAGGCCCTCTGTGGAGGTAACAGTGGATGGTACTTTGCCATGGCCTTTGCGTTTTAGTGAGAACATAATCAAGATCATTGGAAATGAGAAATGTTCAAGGGCCCCAGGGCCAAATGGGCTGGCTATGGCAGTCTTAAAGGCCGACCCATGTAAATGGGCAACGTTAGCGTGTATCCTGTTTGTAAAGGTATGTCGGCATTGGGTAATTCCACTGATGCCTATCCATAAGGCTGGAGACAGTTTATTACCAGAGAATTATAGATTACTATCTTTACTTGATTCCACTGGTAAGGTGTTCGCCAATATTGTGAGACACTTGCAAGTATGGATGGATGAAAATAAACTCTTACATCCACTGCAAACGCGTTTCCACGCAGGGGCCAGTATGACTTCTGGACATGCTGATTTGTAATGCATAGAGAACCGAAACCAGCATGCTATGTTGCTTTTGATCTGGTAAACCGAGACGGACTGTGGCCAAAAAATGACGAAATGGGGATGCCCTCAGTGGCTTTAACAGATTAAGCCCTGCATACCAATACTACAGCCAAATTACGGCTTGGAAATGGAAGTTTCCTATCTGGTGAAATTGGTATAAACCGAGGGGTTAAACAGGGCTGTATGATGCTCCCTGGCCCCCCATCTCCTTGGTTGACCTGATTCGTAGATTGGAGGTCATTGCAAAATGGTCACCTAGGATACGTTTGGATATCATAAAGTTGCTGGAATTAAGGGTTTACTTGACGAACTAAATCGTTACAATAAGGGAAACGAGTTGGATGTTACCCCAGAGAAAACCAATGTCCTGCTGGTTTCTGCTAAGCAAATTAATAGGTTAGCAATGGAAACTTGTATACACCATCCTATAAATATTTGGTCCTCAAATTGATAACTTCTGTTAGTTAAGAAAGCATAATAAAGTCTAAAATTGGAACGGCGAGACGGTTCACTTTCCTGGTAAATAGATTTGCGAAAGAGAGGGCCGGCTCTTCTTTGAGTGGGATTCTGCTGCTATATAAGCAGTGGTTTTGTCCCTCTTTATTAAACGGCTTGGAAGCCTTGGAGATGGTTAAATTGGATTGGCTCAACCGACTAGAGGGTTACTTTTGGCGTACTATATCTGCTGTCCACCCCATGGAGTATTTGGGACTAGAGTTGCATCTTTTATCTATGAAAGCCATGACATTAAGACAAAGGGTAGAGCTGTTTTTAAGAACTCAAACCAGTTGGTGTGTATGATCTCTTATAGTCCTATTGGGAACCAGGAAAGTAATACATACTTGGCAACTGGTAAAGAACATGTTCCTTTTGATAAATTGGCACCCTGATTTTAGTTGTGGGGCAAAATAGGTTTTATCTGGAATTATTACATGGGTGTGCTCCGGTGACTATGGTAACCAGGGTTATGAGACCTGAGCCTTATTTAATGCTTTACCCTAATCCTGAAGTCTGCAGATTAAGGCTGTTCCGTACTACCAGTACTCGCTACTATAGGAACTCGTTTGAAGTTGCAAGAGGACTGCAGATCCTGTAGAATTTGTATGATTCCTGGGAATAAAGAAACTGTGGACCATTTTATATATAACGCTACTTGAGCACTAGATGCAAATTAATTCTAGACCAGGAATTCTGTACATACTGTCTTATTTCACACTCCGTTCATGTGCATATTGCTATGCATCAAATATGGCTTTATATTCAGAAGTATGTTTACAAGAATATTTCGTAAAAATGTTAAATTATTTTATAGCTGAAAGCTTGAAATCGAATTTTATGAAGATTTTAGAGGTCAGAGTTTTACGATGGTCTTAAAAGATGATATGCTTTTAGTATGTATGTTTATTAAGCGATAAGTGGAACAATTTGCTGAAGTGTATAGTTTAGATGAATTGTAAGGTTTGAATTATGCAATGTGTATGTAATGTTTTTTTTTTTGTTTGTGTAAAGTTCTGATGAACTAAATGTATGAAGTAAAATGGTTAAAACTGCCCGGTAACGCTTCCGACATCCCCATCTGTCCTGTAAAGGGGAGGAAAGATGTCCAGCAGCCAAGAGGAAACTAGTGATCATGGCGAGAACACAGTACCCAATCATTTTGGCCAGACCCAGTCCTAAAACTACAGCAGTTGTGTTGCAAAATTCTCAAGCATGTAAGCAAACCTGGAGAGAAGGGCAGCATTGAAGAATGGACAGGGCCTCCCCTAGATATATCCATTTACTTATAGGTTGGGCTAAGCCGTTGCTCCAAATGCACAGGGGCACCTAAGTAAGCTTTAGCAGCCAGCCAATCATGTTGGTCCCAATAAAATGTGCCAACACCTGGGTCTACCCGCACTATGTGTTGGCTAGACACTGATCTAAACCAGCACAAACCCATCCCAAGGGTGCAAGGTTGGGTTCAGAGTTAGCCTATGCTTACACAACAGCCATTTAGGCCTGTTGTGTGTTGTCCCTAAACAAAATGACGGACTCCAGAAAAATACAGTAGTACACCAACGATTACTATACAAATGTGATAGACCCCTGGTGAAGCCAACACTACTTGCAGCTGCCACAAGCCCACCTCCACAACATTGGTTTAGGCTAGGGCCAAGAGCAGGGTGTTTTCAAAGCACTTCAAATGGGCTTCCATAGGACAGGGTTGCAGTGTTGAGTGAGGAGGGAGGGAGGGCGAGCGAGCGAGAAGTGTCTCTGACCACAGAAATAAGGTCCAAGAAGTAGGACAACCAACAGGAAAAGGGGGAAAAGTCTAGGGGTCCTATATAATGGAACACCCAAAAGGAATTCTGCCATTACACACTCGTAGCACGTTAAGGCATTATTACCAGCTTTGACCCCTGAAGCAGGCCTATCGTGCCTTCTCCTGTGCAGCTATAATAGCTGCTCTTCTCTTGGATGCTTCTATGTTGTCCTATTAAAGAAGGTACGTTCGGTTTCGTAGCCTTTTTGGGTTGGTTTTCCAGGCTTTTGGGAGCGTCAGGATATTTGGTAGACTTCCAAGAAATATGGACTGGGGGGAGAGAGGGGCTGGGGGGGGCGGGGGAGGATAGTAACGCGGAGATCCTGTTTTTTTAACTTAGATTTGGATATGATCTTAAATATGAGAGGACAATAAAGACTACAATGTTGCCCCTTCTGTCCGCACAAACCGGAATCTCAACATTTCCTGTTTTTATGCCCGTTTTATGGAATCCTACGGAGAAGTCTGATGCTGGTGCTTTTAGATGGCAAAGGAAGTAGCCTGTGTGAAGGTGAAAGATGGGCAAATGAACAGATCAATTAAATATAACTTTCAGAAGAGGGGTAGATGGGCCATATATTCATGGACTCTCAGCCTTTGTAGGTGGTATGAATGCGTAGAAAATGCATAATTATATATTGCACATTTCTGTTCTGGGTATGGTCCTTTTTTTACTACTTTTCATTTAGTATAAGTACTTCACCCAAGGAGCCGGTATATTTTGGTGCAAACTAGTGAACCACATATTGTAACCTACCTTTTTGGAGAATTCCCTTGATTTGCCTTTTAGTACATGAACTTTAATCTCTGTATTTGAAATACGGCTTCACCTGATAAAACCTCCAGAACTGTACAATTACATTTTGAGCTAGAACTTGTATAATTAGTAATGTGTATGCTTATTTATTGTATTTGTGGATTTTTATGGCAAATGTCCAAATAAAACTAGGTTACCCCTAAACCTACTGTCAGTGTTTACCTCCAGATTCCTCTCCAGGTCAGCCAGTATTGATTGAAGAGCTGTTGGGGGCAGTACGGTGGAAACTGGCTCCGATCTGTCTTGTCTTTTAGTTTTGTCAATTAGGCAGCGCTGTAAGACGACTATTGTCATGGGATGTGAGATCAAAGACTAGTGGGATGTGAGGAGAGGCACACACAGCCTGTGGGTGTTTTGGTTATTTACACACCCTATAATTATCAATTCCCATTAACGCCCACTACCTGCCAACGCCCCCACCAGGTTCTCTTTGAGGGAGGTCTGAGCTTTCTAGGCACCTTCTGCAGGGTAATGGCTTAATTACAGCTATAAACGGGCTTCATTGCTGCTATAAGCCAGTTGCTTGTGCAATACACATGTCCTAACGAAGTGTGCTTTCAGCCACTTGATTCATAAGCAGTATGTGTGTCCTTGTATCTGTTCCTTGAACTGAACTTTTTTTGAAAATGAGAATTGCAAAGGTTTTGGCTCTTCTACAGACATTTGATGGGCATTTTCCATGCCCTACTATAATACGCCTTGGATCTAAAACCATTTACCAGCTGTTGCCAGGTAGTACCATTATGGCAGTGCATGGAAAAATGCTGATCCCGTGCCTAAACAAAAGCGAAAAAGGCTTGTTTGCTTTGGTCATGTTTGCCTGTTTTCAAGGAGTAAGTGGATATGCTCATCTGTAGACTAATTGAGATCTAGTGGATGAGGTCCCCTCCTTAAATCCCCACCAGTCACACTAAAGCTGCCTTTCTGTGGAGACCAGTCCAAAACTAAAATGCAGGCTCTGGCTACACTGTAGCCCTGCATTCCTCACTTTCGTGTGTCGTAGGGCGGCGGGGGGAGTAGTGAAAACGAGAGCACTGTCTGACCAATCATTTTGTGTCTGACTCAAAGCACAAAGAGCAGTTTGTGCACCACGACCCTAAAATGTAAGGTCGGGCCGTGTTCTGTTGAAACGGTCCTTCTCTCCAGAGCCAATAATTAACTTTTCAGTGCTGCGTAATTCCTGTGCAGGTTTTAAAGCTGCGATGCTGAAGGGGTGGCGCTAGCGGTGCGGAAGCTTCTTAAGTGCGAGGGTGCATGCCGGTATGGTATTGCACTAATCGGATGTATTTTCTGCATCACAGAATCCAACTAATATGGGCCTGCAAGAGGGCATACCTCGAGTCATAACTTATGTAGTCACTTCCACATTTAATTGGTTTAGAATGATCTTTTGAAGATGCTGTAATTTGTTTGCTGGATGTCTTTTGGTTCGATTTGAGTGGGCTCCATCCAACTTATTTGTATTTTTTTTTTTTTCTTTCTAAATTTTCATTTGCCAAATGGATGTTCTACTCCCCACACACATTGCGATCTTCAAGACCTAAATGCTACACTGTGTTAAATAGGGTATGGGTCAGTGAAAGTGGAGTGCAGGGAAAAGAAATTAAAACAGTCCACCTTGTTGGTGTGCTCTCAGGAAGGCAGCAGGGGTTGGTTTGACTGACACCTTTGTATGTGTAGTCCAGTTAAAGCTCATTATGTCAGGCCAGTACCTTTACCAGATCAGTGGTAGCACAATCGGCAACATATCAGGTTTGTGCCGCTACAGGTCTGGAAGAGGGGGGGGGGGGAAATATACATCCAGTTTATTTATTGTGCATTTGTTTGGGGCTTATACAGGTTCAAAGCGCACACAGGGAGGGGATCATAGGATTGAAAACAGTGATTGCAGAGGAAGATAAAAGACAAACCTACTATGCCTTGTGACTGTTCAGAATGTGCAAGTGCAACAAGAAGAGGGGATCTGAGGGGTTGGGAGTGATGGAATGTCCATGCTCGGGTGAGCAGCAGATGAAGTGCTTAGTATGTTGAGTGCTATGCGGCCTGGAGCCGCATTGGGTAGAAAGTGCAAGCCTACACAAGTGAGGCCGTTGGTGCTGAGGCAAGTGCTGAGAGGTTGGCTGAGGCTGGGCCTATTTGATATGGGAGGCCAGGTCCCCGAAGGGATACATAAGGGCCCTGACGACCAATCGCAGCGACTGTGAGATAAACGGAGGGACGGACGAAGGGAATGAGGTGGTGAAGATGAAAGTCTTGTGGAGCTTCCGGAATTTGAGGCTATCCTGCTCCAGAGCAAGGGGAGGCTGTTCCATAAGGGGGAACCAGCTGAGGAAAGTGATCAGCCTCCGGCCCTCTGTTTAGCAAAACGCTTTACACACAGAGTTGGTGTCAGAGGACTGTAGCGGTCTAGAGGGAGAGAAGCAAGCAGTTCTTTACAGGTGTTCAGAAGAGCAGTTTCCATGCCTCTGGATGCCCGAAATCCAGATTGATGGTCATGGTGACCACCAACCAGTTCAGTGTGCGAGGTGAGTTGAGGAAAGGCCCGCTTCTCCAGCAGTTTCCCAAGCAAGGAGGGTGATAGAAATAGGGCGGTATTTGTCAGGACAGGTCGGGTCTGCAGAAGGTTTTTTTTCAGGAGGAGGAGGAGGGAGGGGGAGAGGGGGTGCACAAGTGCTTGAGGTAGGATGGGAAAGATCCGGTAGCAAGAGTGTTTGCAGAGGTCAGCAAGTACAGGGGCAAGCAAGCTAATGTTGTCCTTGATGATTCTGGAGGAGCAAGGGGAAACCTGTTTGGAAGAGACCTTCATGGAGCGGACAACTCTGGTAATGGAAGGAAGGGTGGGAGTGTAGCAAGGGTGCTCAAGATGTCCAGAGTTTTAGTTGTGAAGTGTGTGGCCAGTGCGTTGCAGAGACAAGGAGGAGACTGCTGAAGGGTTGGCTAGTTCCTGCAGATTTTACAGGTCAGCTGTGTTGTTGGATGCACCCGATACCCGAGCCTGGATGTGGGCCGTTTTATTGGTATTGATGGAAAGTCTGTATTGCCTTTGGAGCAGGCGGCAGGCTAATTTGTCAGAGGGTAAGCCTGAGGTTTGACACTTGCATTCCACAGCTATGCACTTGCTTTTCAGGGCCGCAAGTTCAGTGTCGTACCAGATGTTGGGTTTGGAGGTGGGATTCAGGTGGATCCTCATGACTGGGGCAATAATTTCAAGCGTGCTGGTAATGGCCAAATGGAGGTTGCTGAGAGCATAGTCTATGGTAGTCGGAGGGAAGGAGTTACAGAAGATGGGTGAGATCCATAGGTGTGGCAGGGCAGAGGTTAGTAGAAGAGTGGCAGCAGAGCTCTGGCTAAACTCGCAAGATGGCCTAGTAGTCATAAAAGGCACAAATGCAATACAAAGAGGGTGCAGAGATGTAAAAGCACCCCACCTAAATTCGAATTTCAAAATTGGTGGCATAAATCCAATGAGAGATGAAGTAGGTTAGGTGAGGCAAGGAAGTCTGAGTAAATAGGCATAGTAATTGGTGCATAATGTTGGTGGAGGAGGCAATGGGGGAGATCAGCAGCACTCCCTGGTAAATCTGCAGGGAGTGTAGAGGTTCATGGGGTAGCAGTATGTAGATCTAGATGCTGATTTATAGTTTGAGGAGGGGGGACGAAAGGTGAAGGGACTTTGCTGGAGGGGCCGGCTTACGCCTGCCAGTGCCTCTGATTGGCTTATGTGGGCTGAGGCAGCAAATTGCTGAGGGGGGAAGGCTAGCAGGCAGTGGATGGCTCCTCTGCCCTACGCAGGGACAACCATCTTGGAGAGCTTGGAAAAAAGGTAATGGCCCCTTGCAGAATCCAGTAAACATGCAGAGACTTCAGTGTGTTCCAAGGTTTTCAAATCCACGTTCTCCCTGGTGCTATGTTTTTATTTCAATCACCCGCTCCCCACACAGACCATACATGTCTACTTTGGTGTCTTCAATTCACTGGTGGCTTCCTGCTTCGCTCTGGGAGGTGTCTGCCGGGGGGCTGACAGCCCTATACCGCTTGCTGCTGACTGGCACTCCAGGCTGCGAGGTCTCTTGTATTAGGATTTTCTCTTGCTTTCCACACTCCGCTGCCACGTGTGGTCACTTGGTAGTGTGCTGCTATCCACACGCCATCGCCAAACGCTCTGGCGTCCCTCTGTAGGCTTCCATGATCTGTCTGCTATTCTGCAAAGTGGTTTGCCGGTTGTACGTTGCAGCGTTTGGGCAGTCTCCTATCCCCTCTCTGCTTCTGCCGACTGCCCCTGATGAGGTCTGCTCAGTGGTGCAGTGGACAGTGTCTGGTATATACAGGCTGCATACACAGCTGGATCGCTGCCTTTAAACCATGGTTGCGAGTAACGGTCGCACACAGTGGGAATCGGGTAAAGGGCAACTTTAAGGGATGCCTAGAGGCACTCCTCCTTCCTGATGCCTCAGATGTCTTGCCAGGGACCGCTTCCTCCATGACAAAAAACAGCAGGTCCTTGTAAGAAGTTGGAGATTTGTCTTGCAAATACTCAGGATAGCTCAGATTCAGTGGTGCCTTCCGCCTAATGCCGCGGACTCGGCAGCTTTCGATGTTGCTGCACTGCGAGTATTTCAGTAACGGATGAACGCACCCAAAACTGGGTCCTCATGTTGTAATTATTGCACACTCCGCCTTAGCCCTTCTTTTTTTGGATGTTGCCAAGGGCCTGAGACTGCTCACAGTTCATTGCGGATATCTTGGGGGCCCCCCACATCCAGCTAGAGATTCAGTTATCCGCACACATGCGGACACTGTTCACGCAGCAGAAAATGCCCAAATCAAAGCATGGGTGGGCCGGTTAACGCTAGGATTATTTCTGGAGTTATATGGGTGCTCGGGAGCTAATAGCCATCTAGGACCTATCCGCCTATTCTTAAGGGCTTGTGACCTTTGGAACCCAGTGTGGTAACTTTGTATGAAATACCAAAATGGGGATTGTGTTACATCCCAATCAATAGGAAAGGGTGGGATGTGACTAGGGCCTTGATAAGTTTCTGGAAAGCTTTTGGCAGATAGGGCTGGTTGGAAGGAGTTTGACAACAATTCATTGCTTTCGAGGCGCTGGTGGGGCTGGTCCTGTTCCAGTTGAATGTGTGTGAATAGCTTTGGAAAATAATTATGGAAGTATTGAGCCTGGATGTTGTGATCCCTGTATCTGAGTGGAAAAAGTGAAAGTCTGTTATTCGGAATAGTGACTCTTGAAACTGCAATGTCTGTTCAAGCCCCCCTGCCAGTGTATTAAAAATGTGCAGGCATTTTAATTCTTAGTTCTTTCTGGCTTTGTCAGTCCTGAAATTCCCTGAGTACAGCAATCTTGAGATCAAGGGTATGTTTTAGCTTCTGAAAAATGCACGCCCACTGCACTCTCGTTGGTACATTGCTTCACACTTTGACGATGGAGGTTCATTCGTTTTATGTAGAGGTTGCCTTATTTCTGCAACAAAGTAGCCATGTCCAGGACACTTCATGCACATAATCCAGTAAACCACATTGCTGGATGCACAGGTAAGCAGTCCCCTAATGTTGTAGTCCTGCCCTGTGTGGGTTATTTTGATTGTGTCTAGAATGTTGATATGTGGGCAGGTTAGGCATCTTGTGTTTCTGCAAGGTACAGTTCCATAATCTTTGCTATTTTAGTGTAGTTTGCTTCTGGCCATCATTCCCTTCAGATTGGCTGATTGTCTGAAGGCAATGAGTGGCTTAGCTTGTTGCAGGATGGTTTGGAGTTTCCTTAGCAATCTTACACAGGGCATTCAAGCTCTGGATTGTTTGCGACTACCAGTGGCACCCGGGTTTGTGTCTCTTTCGCTCTGTATTCTAAGAGGTTGCTCCAGGAGATCCATGTTGCCCTGTGGATCTCGCAATCCACAATTCTGTGGTTGTATCCATGGTTTATGAAGTCTAATCTCAAATTTGCATGTTTATATCTCTGACCCTTGTTTCGGAGCATATTGGATTGTATCTTAATGCTTGGCTGAATACTGTAGCATGTTTTGTATGCAATGGACGGAAGCTGTCACTCTAAGTAGCTGGCATGGTCATTTGATTTGCGATATACTGTGGCCTGTAGCTGGCCATCTTTGTTATAGTGGTGTCGAGGAAATGTACTTCAGTTTTAGGTTGCTTGTTGAATGGAATTCATTAAATCTTCTGTGTAAGTTTAGGAGATCTTGTAAACCAGCAGTCCATATCTGGAGGATGTCCAGCTTTAATTGTGCCATGAATACATTTGCATGCTGCGGCGCTTTCCGAGTGCCCATGGCCGTCTTCATCCTTTGGAGAGAAGTATCCGTACCAATGTGAAATAGTTATGGGCCTGGATGAATTCTTTCCACTTGCCTATAGTGTCAGCAAGTGGGTTTGGATCGACAAGAGCATTCTTGCATTCTTGCATTCTTGCATTCTTGCATTCTTGCATTCTTGCATTCTTGCATTCTTGCATGCCTCCATGCCATCGATGTGGGGGATGTTTGTGTAGCGTGACTCCACATCCATGGTTGCCAGTAATGTGCCCCTTGGGAGGGGGCCTATAATCATCCAGTTTGAGTAGATCGGTGGTGTCCTGGATGTAGCTGGGCGTCACTGGCTTCAAGGGTATTAGGTCATTTTTGTGAGGGGGGGAAAAAAAGTTTCATAACAGTGTTGAATGCAAAGTTTCGGGAAAAAAAATGTTTTTGAATGCATTGTTTTTAATTGTAAAGGGTTTAGGTTTGTTAACTTTTGTATTTAGAAACTATTGACTGTTGAAAAACTCACTATAAACCGGCTTCAAGATGTTCTCGAACCTAGCCGGAGATGTTCTCGAACCTAGCCAGAGATGTTCTCGAACCTATCCAGAGATGAGTGCCTGACCCAGAGATGATTGGGCATCCAGGGTGGTTTTCTTTGTGTATTTTGGGGAGCATGTAGAAAGCACCGGGTATTGGGTTATCTGGTATGAGGCTCTGAATGTGTTGCTGGAAGTCATTCAGAAGTTTCTTGATCTTGAGTTCTGTTTTGTTGGGTCTTCCTGCAGCTTTTTGTAATATCTTGTGTCAAAGTTGCCTGTGAGCCTCCTGCGCATGCCCCCCCCTGTCTGCTTGTTTAATTGTAATAATCTTGTTGCTGTTCAGAGACTTTATAGCCCCCTTTTCTGGAGGTGTCATGGTATACAAATATTTAATGCATTTGTCCAGTTTGGAGAGGGATAGAGAGGTGCAAAGGTCAATGAAAAGAGTAGATGTTGTGCCAGTGGAGTCCAATTGTGTCATGATGCCTACCCCCGGGCATCCGGATCAAGCCCATCAGCCCCGGGAGAAGGCATCCAGACATTTACAAAAACCCCAGCAGCCCCAGCTAGGGGCTGTCTGGGTTCAGTCCTGGCGCCGTAGGCACCAGGCTCATAGACATTACTTACCTCATGCAGACCATGCTGCAAATAAATCCAAGCCAACGTGAGGCCTGGATGGGACTATTTTACTACCGGACTATTTTCTACTCAGGTGTGGTCCTGGGGAACTTCTTTCCTGGGCCTACTTTGGAGGCTATTTAAACCACGCCAGAACAGCAGCACATGCTTCGTGTTATTCTGCATCCAGCAGCGTGACTCTCACCGTGCCTGCAGCCAGCATCCAGTCTTCTGCCACGCCTGCAGCTAGCATTCAATCTTCTGCCACGCCCGCCTCGAATCCGGAGCTCCTAGAATAAAGAGGAAGAAAAGGACAAGGTGAGAAAACAAACTTATTTCAAATTCCTCACCTGATTCCGGATCCATTTAATCTCCCGACCTGGAAAGTACATCAGTCCTGCACGCGTCGCTTCGCCAGCTCCAGCACGGCGCCATACTCGCCAGTTCTCACAGCATCTTTCGATCTGGCACTGTCCATTTCTTCGCCGTACTCCGGCACCTAGGGGCACAAGAATAACAAGGTGAGCCAAGGGAATCAACAAATACCTCTTACCACCATAGACTTACCTGATTTACCACCGGCGGTGGTATTCTCCATATCTCCATATGCTGCATCTGTAAAGAGGGAGAAAAACAACACGTTAACGCATGCAATAGTTACCGGACAGCATTGGGGAACAGACTCTTACCTGAACGCCAGCAGCAGCTCAGAGACCTTCTTCTCACAAACTCAGTTGCAACTGAAGGAAGGGGACAAGAGTGAACATCGGGCACATTGAACTCTTTGAACTTGATACTTACCAATCCCGCCTGGGACTTCAGAGTCAATGCTTACCGGAACTCTCCCAACGCCTTCAAACCAGTGAAGTAACTGGTATCTACGCGCCCCTGCAAGACACGCAGGATGGAGAGCTCATCTTTTACAAACATAAGGTGAGGTTACTAAGGGGATATCGGAGGTGATTAGTGGGGGAGAGCGAGAACAATTGGGAGGCCATCACTAAAACCCACAGGTGGCTAATCCCTGTCTCCACTTGCAGGAAAATACTACTTCGTGTCCAGCAGACAAGACTAGGCGTGCCAGTCCAGACGGTCATCTCTGCACTACGCATCACGTTGACGGAGACCGCAGCTGTCCGGGTCCGATCGACACCCCTGTGGGGTCCAGGTGAGCGTAACACTCTTGTAGCGAGTGACCATTTTCTTGTTTAGTTGTTGCCCGGAATGAGGTTTTCCCCAGACTCTGGGCTTCGGCCAGGACATCCTTTTGGAGGAACAGGCCAGTGTGCGCCTGTGTCAACATTAAAGACTCCAGAAAGTAACACTTCTTGTGGAGCCAGAGACTCGGGTATTGGGATGTCTACGAAAGCCATCATATCCACAACCCAGTCGTGAAAGGCTCTAATAGAGCTGGACAGGTCGTCTCTGTCCTGGTCCACTTGATCGTCATCCAGTGAGGCAGGAGCAGAAACCTGATCAACCGCACATGGCGCCTCAAGCCCCGAAGGCAGGGTTGACTGCACAACAGGAATCTTTTCCACAGGAGAAAGTGGAGGCGAGGAGGCCCCACAGAGTGGTAGAGGAGGTGGCACTACCGGGACTTGCAGGGGGTCAGTTTAGGTGGCTTAGGATGCCAAAAATGCATCCTCCAGTTGGTCGAGGCGGTGGAGTGGTCAGAGGCACCTCGGAAGGGGCATACCACCAGGAATGCAAAGAGGATGGCTGGCAGGATGGTCCTCCACCAACTGGATCCACGTAAACCAAAGGAGCGGATGTTGGAGGGAGTTAGACTTTGTGCGGGAGTCTGAGCACACCAATCCATTAGAGGGAAGAACGTGTTCGTATCCACAAAACGTGGAAAAGGCTGCCCTGCCCCAAAAACAGGCCCCTCAGTACCAGCTGTTGTGAACTATGGTGTGAGAGTGGTAGACAAAATGGCCACCGTGGACCGCAGGGGTTGGACCGCCATTTTGTTAAGGCCTGAGGTGAACTGTTTCACAGGTGTCGGTGGGCTGTGGTCACCACAGGGGAATCTGGGTACTTATGTTCCATTTTAGTCTCATGACCAGGAATCTCGGCAGAGCCGGTGCTAGCAGATCTAGAGTGTTTCTGCTGCACCTTAGAGACTGCTGCTGAATTAGCCCCAAGTGAGGGAACCTCAGCGCTCAGCGGAGCCGGTACTTCAAGATTGAAGGTGTTGTACCGGCTCCGTTGCCCCCTCAGGATTGGTTCGACCACAGGCCTGAGTTTGGGAATGCTTAGTCACCACATGAAGCCATGACCCCCCCCCCCCCTCCCCCCCCCCTCAATCTTGCTGGCCCCAATATGGGGAACCTTGGCAGTAAGACTCGGTACACTTCACTCCAGATGTGGAAACCTCGGGGCTAACCCTGGTGACAAACCACCCCAGAAGTACTGGGCCCAACTTAAGCCCCCAAAACGGGAACCTTTGATGAAGATGCGGTCTTGGCAGCCCTTTTGCTGGGAACTTCCGGAGTGCCGGTTAGATCCCTTTCGGGACACCTCAGGGAGATGCCTGGTAACAGAACCACTTGAGCCCCTCCCGACCCAAAAGACCCCAGGAGAGGTCCCCTGGCAGGGGTGTCCTGAAAAGGAACAAACTTTCCAGCGGTTTCCTTTTTTCTTAGTTGAACTGCTGTGAATGTGGTGGAGGAATCCGCTGGAATCCCTCCTCCCACCTGACTAGCCGACGCTGCAGTACCCGAACGGAGTAGTCTCAGTAGAAGCATGAGTCCCACCAGTGTTCCTGGCCTAAGCACTCCAGGCAGAGAATGGGGATCTGCACTCGCGAAGCGTGCACACGATGAACAGACCCCGAATCCCAGACGCAAGAAAGATGACTGTGGAACTGAGCAGAAAAATGAAGGACAAGGGAACAAAAAGGAAAAAATATTTCCTGAGATGCAAGTGCGTCTGACCCCCGACCACGCGGAGAAAAGGACTGAAGGGTGATGCGCAGGTCAGAGCTCAGCGGGACAGGGCTACGGTCACGTGTGGGGGCCCTGTGTAAAAAAATTAAAGGACAAAGTGTGTGTATATGTATATGTGTATATATTTTTTTTGATGATTTTAAAAAATTGTTTGGTCCTGTCCTGAGGGACTGAATATCCCACAAGTATGGAGGAAAGGGGACAGGACGTAGGAGCATAGTTCACCACTTTTGTACTGGGACGAGGAAGATGCCTAGGAGTTATGCGGGTCCGGCATTTCACTTTTAATTATGGTCAGGGAAGTCTCATTGGAGATCCAAACCTGCAGCCTGTCAAGGGCCTGGAGGTGTATAAAGAGACAAGTGAAGCAGAGCAGGGAGCAACAGGGAGGCCTGTATGGGGGAGACCAGCAGGTGCTTGAGGAGGTAGCTGTGGTGGGACCACGAGGAGCCAAGATGCTGGCAAATTCCCCAGTAGACTTGCACAGCCCATAGCCAGTGTGGCCATGTAAGTATTGCAAGTCCGGGAGCCTCTGTGACACAGGATCACCAGCAGGTGCTGCGAGGGAGCATCGAATAACCAGGGATGCTGTCTGTGTCCGTAAAGCGGTATTCCGGTTGCTGGTGTGCAGAGAAAACACGCAGCATGTGAGCGGAGGGCGAGTGGGTGAGTTTCCTGTCCTTGGCGGTGAAGGAGAAGCGGAGGGTACCGCTGTAAGGCAAAGCCGCAGAGTTTCTAGGATGATGCAAGAGCACCAGGGGGCGCACCTACACATACCTATTGCATACTGAATTAAATGGAACCTTGAACATGAGCATTCTAAGTGTTGAATGGAATAAAGACCTACGTGGGCCAAGCATGTGAAAACTAATTACAGAAAAGGGCACAAGTGTGACAGTCTTAAGAAGGTGAGTGTGAGTAAAACACCCTTAAACTGAACTTTTATAAATTAATGCAGTGTGACCAGGCCAAAGATCGGCGCATCAAAGCCAAGAGTCTGGGATCCTGTGTGACCTGTGATGGAGGGGAGGAGGGGAGGAGGGAGGGAGGGAGGGAGGGAGGGAGGGAGGAGTCTATCCTGTGTTTATGGCTGCAGTAGTCGACTACTTGAATGTCTCCAGACCCTCTCCTCTTAACACAAATGTGGGCTAGGAGGCTTTCCCGCTCTCATATTGGAAGGTACTGCTTCATTAAAATAGGTAAGTGCTGTCCAATCATGGACCGCCACCTACCCAACATCGGCACAGCAACAGACATTCTGTGGAAGAAGTGCGACCAAACAGCCCAAATGCCAGTTCCAGTCACCCAACGCACTGACCCAGGAGTCTTAAACTGGACCCCATGCAAGCGCAGTCACCCGTTTTGAGTTTCCTGGGTTAGGAAGATGACTTGAAGCCAGATGGCCAAAGTACCGGTTGTAAAACACGCAGTGGAGCCATTTCGGGTATATGGTACTCAAAATGACATTGTGACCGTAAATAAATGGTGTCTAGTAGTTTGCCAGAAAGAACTATAAAAACACGGCACCAGCCTGTCCTAGGAATATTCCAATGGCATACTTTAATTTTTTTCTTTTTCTCCTTCTTTACAAACATAAAGAAAAACATCTGTTTTCCTGGAACGCTAAATTGATGTCCAGGGACTAAAAATAAGTTCATGTTTATCGGAAATTGGACCAATTGATACTTTCAAGGGTTGGAGTTACTGAGTTGAGATCTTTACAGCTCCCATTGGTCTCATTACAAGTTTGAAGGTGTGGTTAAAAAAAAAAAGTAGCAGTAATTCTGTTCCCTTCATGTTTTTGGCAATGACGGAATTACCTCTGTATTTACCACGCCAGCAACTATGAGTTTGACTTCGAAGTGGAGGATTAACCTCAAGCATGATACTGGTGGTAAATCCTCCACGTTCTTTAATCTGCCAAAAAGTTGGGCGGATTCACCTAGCTACGTCTGGTGCTCACACAATGCTCACAACGAGCCCAATACTTTAATAAAGAATTCTTTTGAATTCTCAGTCTGTCAGTAATTTTCTGTATTCAAAATAATCAGAACATAAATACTTCTTGTAGTTTCTTAATTACGAACATTGATTCCTTTTATTTATCATGGGTTATGTAACTCAAAGTGCATTAGTTGGAAGCATTTCCTAAGCTTATACATGGCCAGTGAGCCTATGCATTTCGGAGCGATCTTCAGGGCTTTAATCATTCCATGTTGTATGTCGATTACCATACCAAATCAAGTTAAATCACCAATGTAAAACGTTAATAAATCATAGCATACATATCACTTATATTTATATATACGTGTGTAGTTCCAGAGAGTCACAAGGTTCAAAAAGATGATTAAAAAAATATATCAAAGGAAAGAAAACAAAAAAAGCAGACATCAATATACTGTATTAGTGTCATTACATGGTTGTACCACACATGTAAAAGATAACATCATTGCCTCTTGCAGTAATTCTGCCAAAATCCACATGGGGTTCTATGGATTCCAAAAATGGGGGTTGGCACTGCGCTACCGCCACTTGTAATTCTGTGGTAAACCAAGGGAGCAAGTGCTGGTAACTGTAAATGATACCCTGTAATGAGGCACATAAGGCGTTGTGGTATTTCTAAACTCTTTTCTCTTAATCGCTGAACGGTTTTCTCCTTTATCAATCGAATGCAACACATTGTTCCTATGTGACTCTGGTTGGAGACCTAACCCTGTCAAGAGGGGGTGGTGACGCCTCTTAGCCTGCGCTGGGATTGACCGAGTCTGTACTCCCCCAGAGGTGGGCTGTGGGAGTTTGGAGGGCCCCAGTCTCTTTCCTTGTGTGCCTACATGTTTGAATTAAGTAGCACTGTCGATCACCCTGTATTTGCACTGCACAATTCTGGCTACTTGTTCAATTGAACCTCAAGTACCTGCAGAAATGCGGGTTGGGGATAAAAAGGGACACTGGAAACAAAGGTGAGGGTTATTCTGCTGGAGTTGAAGGAGGTCCAGGTGGAGAAAGGACAGTGCAAGACGAGCGTGGTGGAGAAATGTTGAGTGTGCAAGGTGAGATATTGATTTGTGGGAGAAGGAGGTGCTTGTGTTGGAATGTTCATGCAAGGTGAGTGAAACTAATGGAGGGGAAAGTAGGGTGTGAGAAGATGACTGGGGAAGTCAAAGGATGGTGAATGGGGAGAATGCGTGTGTCTTTGTAGGGACAGTAGTTGTACAATGGGGGAGAGCGGGTATTAGGAGGGTGGTGTAGGAGGAGGTTGTGTGTGTGTGTGGGGTAGGGGGAGGTGTGGTAGAGTGGGGATGGGGAGGAGGAGCACTAGTAGTGTGGGGTGAGGACTAGGGGTGTGTGTGTGTGTGTGTGTGTGTGTGTGTGTGTGAAGGGTAGTGGTAGTGTGGGGTGAGAATGGTGGGGAGGTGGCGCAGGAGTAGTGGCTTTTTTTTCATTTTTTTATTTTTTTTACTGATTTTCCTTCTGAATTTAACTTCTGTTTAACTGATTCTTACACATGAGTACAGACTGAAATCACCTTTCAGTACTTATTTGCAAAAAATTGATAAACACAAATGCATTTCTCTTGCTTGGGTCTTTAGTACATGCGTTGCAGGGCAGTGGCTGTGCAAGGCAACATATGTTAAAGGAATTTAATTACTTTTTAAATTGCTTAAATGGTTGCACATTTGCAACCTGTGACCTGTTGTGCAAGAACACGGCGGTAATGGCTTCACATTATAGGCATCCAAATGCTAATGTGTTTGCTCATTTAAATAAATGTAGAAAAACTACTAGTTGCAATTTTATTTTTTCATAGCAAAACATGGGTACAGAAAGAAATGACTACAAAATATAGCTAAATACAGACAAATGGTGCAAAAATACCATAAAAATAGGGAGCCTTAAACTGGAGCCTTAAACCTAACCCATTCAGGATAACTTGGGGTTGGTTACCCATGACCAAGGGAGGAGTAGAAATGGGATGGCATCATGAGACTATACCCTTCATCTAACATTGACCCTGATGGGCGACATAGGGTTTTGGAAGTAGGCGGGGCTCAAAGTTACGGTATCCAGAGTGGCCTCACTGCTGCTGCCAGGCAAGGCCCACTCTGCGACGATTACGCTGTCCAGTCCAGACATGCTGAGCCGCAAGGTGACCCTGGAACAGAGTGCACCACTAGAGCGAGTGCATGTGGCCCCCCCCCGCCTTGCGACTTGCCTGTAATCCTGTCTTGATCCAAGACCTCGGAGCCAATCCTACAAACATCCCATTACAAACTTGTCTCTCCACCCGCTCGCCAAGCATACTATCACTCCATCTGTCCAGCACAGAAACGTCAATCTCTGATAGAGGACCCGCCGCTGGCAGTCCACTACCACCTATGCTCCTCGTGCTGGAGCCACACATGCTCTAAACACACCCTGGCTGTCTACCTGTGTTGGCCCACAGTAGACCAAATACTGCACAAGGCGCATGATGCTACATGCCTTGCCAAACACCTATCTTGCACTATAATTGATGCCCACAGTCTGGAAAATGATGCACCATACATCAAGACTGTTTCACACTGTCCTGCTACTGGCGCCATTTGCACCGAGAGCGATGCTCTAAGCCATGCTAAAAATATTACCTGCCCTATGTCTGTTAAACAAAGTCTTGCTGTAAATTCTATCTGTACTGCGACTGTAACCCTTATGTCCTGCTGATAATGTATTGGGCAATTCCATTAACGCCATTAGTCTTGCTAAATTTGCTTTTTGCACAGTAGACTACGCTTTAGGCACCAACTGTTACCATCAGCCCCGCTAAACCTGTTGCTTGCTCTGTAACTGATGCTCTATGCCCTGTTGAAAATGTCTTTTGCCCAGTAGACCACGCATTATGCACTGTGAACGACACTGTTGGCCTCCACAAAGATGCTCTGTGGCCAGTTTCCCAAACCTAGAACGAAATGCTCCATGCAATACGTGTAACACCCAAAGTCCTGCCAAAACTGCTACTTGCACTGTATACTGACTTTATTTAAATGTATTTTTTACTCCCTGCTAGTTTCAACTTGCTCTAGTCTTTTCACTTCGTTTTCAGGTGAGAGGGCTTAATTTGATTGACATGGACAAACTGTTCCACTGTTAATCCTCCCTTTTTAGCAATTCTGTAGACCACAGGTGAAACCTTATCTACATGTGGCCCTTGCCATGCTGCAAGGAGTTTTTGTTTCCCCTTCCCAAAGTTAAACTTGTATACCTGGTCTCCTATGTCATTATCTCTCATAGATGCCTTCCTATCATATGTCTTTGCACCGTCAGCGGCCTTTTCCAAATTTTGCTGTGAAAATGTAAACGCATATTGCAAGTGCTTTCTCAACTCTTCCACATATTCATGAATTGTGAACACATTTATAAGCACCTGTTCATTTGTTCTGCAAAGTAAGTTGTGGAAGAACCATTTTCCTTCCTGTCAATATTTCATGGGGGGGGGGGGCTGATATTTGTTGATTTAGAGGGTGTTGACCTGATGGTCATTAGAACCAATGGAAGCTGCAAATCCCAACCTGCTTTGGCTACAAACTTTCAACATATCAACTATCGATCTGTTACATCATTCCACTCCTCCTGAAGAGGAGGGCCAGTAAGAAATGTGTAGCTTTCTCTTCACACCCAAGATTACATATTTTTGTCATCAATGCACTAGTGAAATGACTATCACAGTCCGACTCTATTCTTTGAAGTAAACCAAATCTTGAAAAAGGTGATTTATAAGTAAAGTGGCCGCCATTTGCGCACGGCAGTCCGGAGCTGGAATGCACTCCACCCATTGTTACTGTCAGCATGTACCTGTTTCCCCTTGCTGATCTCCTCACGGGGCCAGCAGATTTGGCTTGTACATCAGACCATGGGAGTGTTGGTCCCTTTTCATCAACGGTGCTCTGAGTCGGTGACACAGGTTGAAACTGTGCACACACTAAACACCCTCTGGTGCAGTGCTCAACATATTGGGACATGTGTGGCCAATAGGCGTAATCTTTTGAAATTTCCAAAGTTTTTCGTGAACCTGTGTCCTGCAGTTTTGGCATTGTGGGCATGATGTAACATCAATCTCCAAAATGACAAAGGCACTAGCCATTAGATTTGGCCTGTCACAGATTCTCTTATCTGTCCGTCTTGTAATCTAATGTTCTTTTTGGTTTTTTAATGGCACGCTCAATTTCCCCTTTTCTTCTTCAGTTACAGGATTTTGTTCTGCATCCAACAAATGGTTGTAAAATAGGCCTATAATAAGGTTTTCTTTTGCGCTTTCATCAAGTCTTGATCTGGAGTATCAAAATGTCATTGTGCCACAGACTGTTCACCTGCTCCAAGACTCCAAAACCAGTTTATCACATCATCCTGTATTTCACCAAGCAGGTGTTCAATATAGAGCTCCAAATTTGGCTAATTGACCTGCCTTATTTCCCCTCTTTATCCTCACCTGGTCATTTCAAATGACCACATATTTCCCTCCAATGGATTATCCGGCAATTTTCTGATGCAAGCTTTTCTATGGCTTGAATCATCTAGCCAGGTTTAAAGTGGCTTCTTGTCATAGGTGAGCATGCCTTTCACTTTCCAACCAGATAAGTACTCCACAAAACTGTTTTGCGCAGAATCTGTTACTAGAACTATTTCTTTGAGTTAATTTTCTACTGCTGTAGATGTTGCCTATATGGCGGACAATTCTGCCACTTGACTACTTTTGGGACCTATCCTTATGCTTACTCTTGGAATATTGTTGCATTTAAACCATGTTTCCTATTCCTGCTACAAGCTCTTTTTCTGTATCATTTTCTACATGGTATGCACATCCATCTACATACACAGTTGGAAAATCCTTAATTTACATGTTTCTTCGTTGAATGCCCTGTGTGGAGACTGCTCAAATTCATTCTAACTTGTCTCTAGCTCCGTCATCGGGCGCACAGACAGCTGCACAATCCTGCAACCGTGCTAGTCCTTGAGCAACTCGGTTCTTTTTATTTTGGCCATACTTCACTTCTACAGGAATTCCCTGAAGTGCTAATGTGCAGGAAGTAATTCTTGTCTGGGCCAAACTCCCTGATCTGATTCTCTTACTTTGCAAAAATAGCAGAGGCTGGTGATTTGTTTTAACAATCACTCGCTCCCCTTGAATTATGGGGAGAAATGTTGTAACGCCCAGACAGTGGTCAGAAGTGCTTTTTTGCATTCACAAAAGTTGGTCTCTACCTGTGACAATGCTTTGCTAGCGTATGCAATGGGTTTTGTGATTTGCGTCATGTTTTTGATATAACCCTGCTGGAAAGCATTGGTCTGTAAATACAATTTCTAAAAAGAAATCCTGGTTTTTCATTGCACATGCCAAACGTGGAGCTTTCATCAAGCTCTCTTAACATGACTACTGCCTCATTTTGTTCCTTTACCATTTCCAGAGTACGCCCTGCTTCAGTAATCTCGTTAAAGGTTGTGTAATCTCTGCATAATTCTCAATAAATTTCCTTTTGCCTCATTCTTCTGTAGCTGACTGAGTACATGTCTAATCTCATTGAAGTGGCTTTTCAGATATTCAATTTTGATTAGCACATCATCCACAGAAAATATTGACCCCCCCCGTTTTTCAGCTTCATCCGGGAGTGCCTTGCTCAGGAAAACCCCAAACTCGCACCCAAAAGGGGGGTCTGATACCATGCATATTGTTATTCGTCAACAGAAAATGCAAACCTTTAATCTTCAGCTACTGAGGCACACCAGTATCCAGCTGTAAGGTCTAATGTGGTAAACACCCTTTTGACCTGTGAACCTGTGCAAGACCCTGATCAATAAATGGAAGGGGCCACCTTGAAACGGGTACCCTTTTGTTTAATTCTTGTTGATCTGCATACAAGTGGCATTGGGTTTTGTATTCCATAAATATATTTTTCTCAATTGGTCTTTTTCTTTACTTGTGCAAGCATCTGCAGCTTCAACTTGCTCCTCTACCATTTTAGAGAACTCTGGCAAGTCCTCCAAAGGAGGAACCTCTGTACTTTCCTCTAATTGCTTGCCAGTGCCTCTTTGGAGGGTCACTAGGCACCCCTACCACTTGGTGGCCACAACTGTTAGATTCTCTGTGCTGCCCACTGAGCCCTTTACTGATCGCCTTACACTAAAATTCTCAACCGCTTTGCGAAAACACTCTGCTATACAAATTCCTTTCGAGCCCATATGTTCTGGGGTTTTTTCTTTGTACCTTACATTTCATCCTCTTTGTTTGCTGCAATGGCCTCTGCCCTGGTTCCAGTGTCCCAAGCCTTACACAGATATATTTTGGGAAATGCATTTGGTGATTATCAATCTCCCATGAACTTGCATTGGGTCATTTTTTAAACATTCTTTTAATGAATTTGGTAACATTTAGTGCTAAAGAGGAGCTGTTCTGTTGATTTTTGCTGCAGAAAGTGGGTTGGATTTTCTGCTTTCACAACTTATGTCTTCTGTTTCAGATCTCTGCTCAAGTGAAGCATGCATGGTATTGCCCTTCCACAGCCTACTCCACATCCTCTGTGGTGAGTACCTTACTTCTTTCTGCTCTAACATCTGGATGTACTCTCTACTCACGCCTCTTACTCTGAATTCTTATCTCCCAGCTCATATTCGTTTGATGCCATTTACATACTTGTAAGCATCAGTTCATACTCATCACTAGCTCCCCCTTGGCCATTTCAGGTGCCATCTCCTACCTTGTCCTGCTTTGCAGCCCCAGCTCATACCCTCTACCCCGACTTGTAAATTATCTTTCTCTAGCCTGCAAGCAGATCTTTTCTAGCACTGGCTTGTGCTCTTTGACACTGACATGTACTCTGTCCTGGTTGTTGCCAGCTCATACTCTTTCCTGCTCTTTACCACCACTGCTATCCTAAGTCCATTCTAAAGCAGTGGTCTATGCCTTGTCTGACTTGAGTAATTCAGTACCCACGTGCCTGTGCCCCAGCCATACTCTGCCTCCATTACCCCTGTTAGTTAACACTGAAATGCAGAACTTTGACTGGGCCGTTCCTTCTTTATTAATGTTGTTGGCTCTGGACCATACCTTGGATCTATGTTTTCTGCACACATACCTTGGGGCAGTACTTATTGACCATGTCTGACCTCAGAGCAAGGTATGCAGCCCACGGAAGAAAGTTAACAATGTCATTTTCCATGCAGCCAACAACGAAGCTTCTGATCGAAGGGAAGTTTGTTGACTCCAAGACCTCAGAATGGATAGACATCCACAACCCGGTGAGTGATGCAACTAAGCACTGTGGTGTTGTGGCCTGGAGTTCCAATGCCTTGCTGTGTAATGTCTGTTGTGCATCTGCATGCTGTGTGAATGTGCTTGTTTTTCGGCTTCATTGTGAGATGTGACCTGACCTCGCTTGGCAGTGAGAGAATTGTTCTTTGTGTGTTCGTGTGCAGACCAGTCTTTCACTGTATTGTCAGGTCTGTGTGCTCAGCTAACAGCAGTACTCATTGCAGTAGGCATACTGATGAGGGCATAATGTCTTAGCTTTACGTTTTTGTCCTCGCAGGGGATTGCTTGAGCACTGGTCTCAGAGTGAGTTGCCAGAACAGGAGAGTCAGTTCTTCTCCTAATTTTGGTTCTTGTTGTGTAGATCTACATTTTATCCATGTTCCCACCCTTTAGGCTACAAACGAGGTGATTGGCAGAGTTCCAAAAGCCACACGGAGCGAGATGGAGGCTGCTGTTAACGCCTGCCAGCGAGCCTTTGCATCATGGTCCGAGACTTCTATTCTAAGCCGCCAGCAAATCTTCCTGCGCTACCAGCAGCTCATTAAGGATAACTTGGTATGAGCAGCAGCACCTTCCACCCTGTCCTCATCTCAAGTATTCATATCTTCTTACGTTTTGCATTGGTGGTGGCATTGCTCAACTGTTTACGTGTTCTTTGATTTTGTAGAAAGAAATCTCGAAGATAATCACCCTGGAACAGGGGAAGACCCTGGCTGATGCAGAGGGAGATGTGTTCCGTGGCCTTCGTAAGTTGCTTTTTTGGCATGCAAGAGGTTAAGAGCTTACTGGGCAATTTGGGGTAATTCGTTTATTGGGAATCCTATGCTTGGATGCATACCACCTGTTGGGGTCTGCACATTTATATTTCTTGACTTTTCTAATGTAGTTCTCGATTGCAGTGGCTGCCCAGGAACCCCTTTTTTCTGCTGATACAGGTATTTCAGACCTCTGCAACAATGCAGCTTGTTTAAAGGTCCAGTTACGAAAGCCACTTTTTATCTGTGTGTATATAAAAGGGAAATGTGTGTGTCTGTTCGAAATGTTCAGCATACTTCCCGACATGCTACAAGCCTGAAATGTGGCATGTGTAGGTTCATGGTGTAGACCATGTAGCAAGTATAAAATATATATGTAATTTTTTTTTGGGCGGTCTGCAATGCTTAGCCCTGCCATATGGCTCTTAGAACCGTAGTTCTATTTTCATTGTTCCTAAAGCTCAGCAGTTCATTGTTCCTGAACTTCCAACACTATCTGCATTTTAGCTGACATTGGCGGCACTCACTTTTGCAGTCTTGCGGGTGACCGGAAATGGTACATGTCTCTTCAGTAGTGTTCGCAATGACGTTGTCTGTCATATTGTGTCGAATCTCATGATTACAGAAACTTAATTTCCCACGGAAGTTGATGAATGCATGCCATCTTCACAATATGAAGCTTGCATGCTTCCGCCGTACACGTGCAGGTATGGCACTTCAAGCTTACATGCTTCAGTCCTGCACTTATGTTGAGGTTGCGTCTGCCTCGGCTGTAGATCGGGACACCAATAATGTTGCTGCGCTATCTCAACGCTCCAACTCAAAGCAGCTGGAACCAATTTACGGTATTCATGCTTCTCTCATGGTTGGCTTTATGTGGCTTGCTCCAGAGTTGGAAACAAATACAATTCGTTCACACTAGCTCCTACAGGAAAGACTAGCAATTCTGTCAACAAAGAAGCATTGGTTTAGTTCATTAAATTAACTTCAAACTAGAACTGAAGTAGGAATTACTGTGCGAAGCACATGTACACCTGCTAGTAGTCCATATGTTGAACTCCCCTGTTGTTGAAGATCAGGCAGAAATCGCCAGTGATTAATGCCCTTTTACTAGTTATTCTCTGGGAAATATAGAGTGTACCATTAGCTGGGACTTTTTGCCTGCACCCCTTACTCTGATGCTTCTCTACGTAATAGTTGTAGCCCTCTGTTCCTTGTCTATTACGAGGCAAAACCCTTTGTCAAATCTGAACTTTATACACAGCCCTGCCCTCTTGCAACACATACTGCTGTACTTTCGGCTTTATTTTCTTGTATGTTTCATTTAGAATTATTTCAGAGACTTCCCTTGAATTCGGTTTCTCCAGTAATCTTTTGGATGTGATCCCTTTTTTTTTTTATTATTTTTTTTTTTTAAACCATTCTTAAGTACATTGTTGACCTTGAGGTTTCATCTCTGGGTTGTTGGATTGCGGATGTGGTCAGTCATCTGTGTGATGTAACCTGTAGTGGTAATAAGCAGCTCTAAGAGGTCTTGTATTTAGTATTGTGCGAGTGGCTCTGTACATGTAGTTCTTGGTTTGAACACCGGTCTCTGGTGTGTCAAAAGATTCTCGTGTCATTGAAAATTGGAGGAAGTTTGTCCTAAGTGCTTAATTGATATGGGTAAATTAGTGTAGAGTATTTACCACTCCTCGGTTGATTTTAAATGTCAGAAGAAGGGGCCTGGGGTGTCCATTACGAGTTGTAGTAGGTTGCAGCTTAGAACTCGGTTCCTCCTTGCCATCCTCTATCATTGCCTTTGGGAACCCCGGTGGTTAAGTCGCCGCCAAAGAGCAAATGGAACTCTGCCAGGTTTCTTCTATTCCTGTTAATTTCTCTTCCCTATTCCCTCAAAGGCCCACATTTGCTATACAGTCACCAAGGGAGGGATGAGAACAAGTCTTTTCTTCCTGCTGGCATCCCGCCGAAGGACTGTCGATGGTAAGCAATGTAGGTTTTAACAATGTAATATCGTCCAACACACAATGCACCTATGCAACTATTTGTCCCGGCCGGAGGGCTCTGGTGAATTTTCCTTTCTGGCCCTTTGTTAATAGGCCTAAATGGAAAGTAATTCCACCGGTCATTGGGTGGATTTAGATGAAAATCATGCTGTTTATTATGCACAAGTGTTTGGCCAAGCGCATGATTGCAAACACTTAGGTGCTGTGCTTAAGTTTATGTATGTTTGACAGACTTCAGGATCACAGCATGCGTACTGCAGCGTATGGGCTTGAGCGCTTGTCTCTTCAGCAGCATGAGAGCAGAGTTCAAACCTAGCCTTCAAATCCCTAATGGCCAGCAATCACCATTTTTGATTCACATGTGTGGATTAAAGCAAAATATTAACAATTTAACTGAACTATTATTTAACTGAACTATTATCTATGGATGCAATTAACCTCATGGCTTGGTAGCTATGGGGTGGATCTGTACGCTTCTTCTGTTCTGTACCAGGAGACATCGCAGTTCGGATCCAACAATGAGTGCCGTTTCATTTTCCCTCGCTATGGTGTCCCACTTTTTAATCGTGTCAAGATTCTTTTTTTTTTAAATGCTGCTTTTTTGATGCGCCTCTTTTGTGACAATGTTTAATTTATTTGAATTAAGTAGGACTTGCACATCATTGGGCAGATGTTGTCCTCGAAGCAATTTGTGTCTTACCTTGGTAACCAAGATGATCTGAGGGAATTGGTCTTTGTGACATAACCCTCTTGTCGATTTCTTGACATCCTGTTGTAATACTAATGCTGGCTTTGTTTATGGTAGTTTCGCAAGACATTTGCTGGGGTCCATGTTAAAAATGTCTTCTCAGTGGTCATTGAAAGGAATGGGGTCGCAACAAATGTGTTCAATATCTTTATGGCTGCATAATTGATTCAATAAAAGAAATGTGTTCTATATATGTAGTCACTTTGGAACTGTTTTGGTGGAGAAGGTGATGGTGGAGAAGAGGGGAGAGGGAGTTCAAGGAAGTGTGGTGGAGTTTTTGGACATACTGTTTGCCTGACCATCATGTTGGAAAGGGAAGAGGCGGGGGTCGGGACAAAAGGAGAAACTGTAAAAGAGGAGTTGGATTCTCCCTAAAATAGGTACACGTGGAAAACAATATGGGGGAACAGTCGTCATAAGAAAAGAACAGACCTTTATGAACACTTGAGTGGAGCTCAAACTGAGATAGTGCCTTGCTGTCGCGCTCTATTTAAATCATTTTTTGAAATAATTATATGGAAGTCGTACATAATTATGTGCTTCATATCAATAAAGGTGTACACATGAATCTGTGAGTGCACGGGGATGATGGCTGAAGGTGTGCAGGTGAGCACAGTGCGAGGAGCACTGTTCTAGATATTTATGGAATCTGTGGTTGAAGACCTACGAGACGGGAAATGCTGAGGTGTACAGTAGAAATCATGTGCCGGGTGTCTAGAAGACAAAGTGTGCAGGTGAGAACATTGTGAGGCTGTTGGGCAGAATTGTTCACAACCCTTGGGTGAGGGCTGTAACTATGTAACCTGAAGGTAGAGCATGAAAGGGTGTCGAAGAAGGAATCTGACCCACAGGTGGCATGATTTTGGTTCTAGAGTTTTATTTTGTAGAATAATAAAAGATCCTCACTATCCTTAACGTCTAAGAGGGATTTCCCTGCCTCAAAACTAAAACTAAATGGTCAGATTGTCCGTCAAAGTAATTTCCACCGTCCTGTGTCACAACCTACTTCTATCACTCACACTACAACTAAAAGGTAAACTAACAAGCGTGCCTTCTTTAGGATGAGTAGTTCCCTTCTCCAGCTTCTTTGATAGTGTTCAGAAAGACTGTTTTCTTCCAACAAAAGTACCAGGGGCTAATGTTGCCTTTCCTCTGGCTTGTAGGTTTCAGCCAGTAACTTTACACAATGTCATGCCCAAGAAATTGACTTACTTCTCCTGTTATGGTGCTGCACAACTTCAGCAAAACCAGGGGGAAGGACTCCCTTCCCCAGGTGTCTCTCTGGTCCGGACCAAGCGAATGCTTCCCTTCTCTTGGTATGACTTTGCAGAGTTCAACAGGAAGCGGGACACCGGAGGGGAGAAGGGGGAGGTGGGATGGGGGGGTAACAGCTTCCCTAATTCTTATGAAGTCCAACCTTAAGATGGTTTGGGCCCTTGTGCCCAAAACTCACAAGTTCCAAAGCAAATACTTCCTTAGGTAAGTTCTTAAAGAACAGTGCCAGTATGTATGATTTAATGGAAAGAGTTTCAAAGTTGGATAAAAGTTCAAGTAATGTTCTTGGGAGTCCTCCACTCAATCCAAACCACTAGGATAAGCGTAGGGAAGGCAACTTCACCCAGGTTCTACCACCAACTGTCAGGTATGAGTGTGTTGGGGTCCGGACTCTAATCCTAGTTACCCTATTGGGTGACGGGAGGAGAAGGCAACAGCTAAGTAGACCTATGCCCTGGCTTGGAGTTGTGTGGATACCATGGTTGGCGGTTACAGACTTTATTCCAGGCTTGTACTTTTTCTTCTTACTTAAAGGGTCATCTAGACAAGAGATACTTTTGTTTCACAGGATTTAATTTCTGTCTGTAGCGGTGCGCAGGCATCTGTTCCAGACAGCTTTCAGTTGAAGACCCAAACGAAGACCAGGGGAGAGTTCTGTGGGAGAGATGGCCACAGGACATCTCAAGGACATCAAGACTGTCTCCAACAAAGGCCACAACAGTCGGGCAGTGATGGGTGATAGTACACCTGAATGTGACGGGTATGCCCAAACTTTGGTCCTGTGCCTGCTGGGCCTAGAGACCCAAGCTACTCCTCACTGAGGCCCAAGAAGGCTGAAACATATTTGGAGGGGGATGTTAGGGAGAATTCTCAAATATGCTAATTCCCTCCACCATAGAGACCCGTAGCAACTTTGCTGGATTTTGAGGACTTGATTTTTTTTTTTTACCTGGAGAGAGTGAGACCCTTTTTCCCACTCTCTCGTATTTTAATGTCATTTTATACACTGTTTCTTTTTGGTTATGGAGTCTAACCAACTCTTCAGTGCAGTGCCACAGGGAAGTCTTCCAGATTTCCCAAGGTTTAAATACCTTCTCTGGGGCAGAGCATGTAGCACCAAGAACTGCATCCTCCACTCATATCGAACCCTTGCACAGTCTATTGTGTAGAGCAGAGAATGTTTTTGAAATTTTGAAAGTAACGAGCAAGTCATTATGGGAAACATGTAGAAGACTTTGCTGTTTGGGACAGCCCACTCTCTGCCTAAATTTTACAAAAATGACTACTGATTTCTGCCACACGAATAAAAGGATGCATTCTGGTGCTTTCTGCCGCTTTAATACATTTTTCAAATGTGTCCAGCAGTTTAGGCTGTGTATTTGTTACAAATAACTGCATTGTTCCCTATGGGAAAACCAATGTAAAAAATATTTTTGGGACGCTTTGTCGCAAAACAGTCCAATGGTTAAAAGCTATAAACATTCTAGTTTTTTTTTTTTGCCCCAAGAAAAAGTATGTGATGGTTTCATGCTGAGCATCAGATGTGCCTGTTATTAGCCATGGAATTTTCAAGTGATCGTAGGTTTCACCTGAACTATAGGTGACTTGAGTTGACGTAGTAAATGTAGCATTTGCTTATACATAGAGATCTGTACAGATGTCAGTCTCTAGTTCAGTAACACAGATCGAAGTAGGAAAGGCATATGCCACATGTAAGTGTGTCTTGACTAGGAGTCACAGCCAGTAGGCTGGTCGTTAATATATTAAGAATCTGCATATCAAATTGTAACCATGGAAAGAACAAATTACCCTTATGATGCACCCATGCTGGATGTTCCTTCCAGATGCCTCATTTTAGATAGCTACATCCATATCCTGCTTTACGGTGTCAGAATTTTGTTTTTGATAGAGCGCTGTACAGCATCGAGTCCATGTCCTTCGACAGCTACCATTCTCGCGTCTGTGATGTTGATGGTATAAATAGCACGCCCTTTTTGTCAGTTTGTTTGTTTTTACTCTCTACACAGCCGACTTGAGGATTAAATAACCCACATGGGTGAAGTCTTTTCACCCACAATTTGAGGGATAGGCTGGGAGGGTGATGAGGAATCTGTGGGAGGAACATCCAGTAGAAAGTACATTACCAGTGGTTAGTAATTTGTTGATTGTGTCCTATCACAGATTCTTGATCTTAGATACTCCCATAGCAGTTTTGTAGATGTAGGTGGGAGAAGTGTAATTTTTGTTTAATCGTCTGATTATTGATTGATATTGTACAGAACTGCTCTTTGAAATCCAGTGTCCTGACCTGGCAGTGTCCAAGCAGTAATGCTTTCAGAGTGTGGAGTGAGGCCCAAGTTGCGGCATTTCAAATATCCTTCACTGTAACACCTTTTTGGAGAGCCAAACAGGTTGCCACTCCCCTGGTGGAATGGGCTCCTAGATTTTATGGGACCGCTTTTCCCGCAATGGAGTAGCACTCTGAAATGCAAAGAATGATCCAACATGGTCACAGCTCGGCCTAGCCTATGACCGGTATAACCAATAAGCAGTTTACCATCCTAAAATATAGAAGCTTTAGAGCCCTTTTCAGGTCAAGCCTGTGTAACCTCACATCCTTGAAGGGTGAGGATATGTATAAAAAGCTGGTAAATGTGTCTGGATGGCTGGATACCAGGTTCAAATCCCAGGAAAGGTACAGATGGGGAAGGTATTTGTAAATCCTTTGAGGATGGTAATCTGCTGCATCCTAAAGTAAGAGCCTTGCTCTGGCGTGCTTTTAGAAATGGATAATGTTGCCAGGTATTCTTTGACGGTAGCTACCTGCAGCCCCTGACTGGCTAGGTGCAGCATAAAATAAAGCACTGCAGTTGTATTGCAAGTGAACGTATCAATCTCTTTAGCTCTACACCAGCTGCAAAACATATTTCAATGGTAGCGGTAAAGTGCTTTTGTCGCTTGTCTTCTGGCCGAAAGCAATACCTCAGCACATCTTCGATCTTAACCTCTCCAAAACCAGGTTGATTTCTGATTCGTTGGTGAAGAAGACTGCCACCCTCTTCAGCTATGGGGATGCCTATATGGAGGGCAGATGGACATGTCTAAAAGGTCTGGGTACCACGTCCTGCCGGCCCAATCAAGATCATGGCCTTCCCAAATTTCCTCAACCTCCTAATGACATGAGGAATGGCGGTGACTGGTGGGAATTCCATGTCCACTACAAACTGGTCCCCTGGAGCTCCTCTGAGGAAATTCCCTTGAGCAGAACAGGTCACATTTCCAGTTGATACTGGATGCAAATGGGTCCACTTGAGGGGTTCCCCAAAGGGCAAAGATCTCTCAAAGGACTTCTCGAGTTAACTCCCAATTGTGGGCGATTGTTCTGACTGCTCAAAGCTTCCGCTGTCGTATTCTCTTCTCTGGCTAGGTGAGCAGCCAATGGAGGGATACTGTTCTGTAGTGCCCAACACAAGAGCTACTTTGCTTCCCTGCACAGTGGTAGTGACCCCACACCACCTCTTTTGTTGAGGCAATGCATGGCCACTGTGTCTTGTCATTATCGGGAGGTTCTTCCCTTGTACGGAAGGCAAGAAAGCCAAAGCACAACAGTGGTTGTTCCTAATAAGTCAATTAGGAACTCCCGTCCCCTGCACACTATCTACTGTCTGAACATCAGACCAAACATTCAAATGGGTAGTCAATAATTCATATAAACCATTTGGTATAGTTTCAAACATAAGCAACAATTTGATATGCGGGATTGTTACATTTTTTCAAATTTTCAGCAAACATAGTATTGCATTATACAAATAAAGCCCAACGCGTTTCGAGTTACAAACTCTTCTTCAGGGGCAATGTAACAATTCTAATTTCTAAAGAGTAAAGATAGAAAAGAACACATCTTAGTATATCATTTCAAACTTCATTTCAATAATCAAACATGTATTTCATTACAAATGAACACATTTTTTAGAGGAGATGAACTAAGCTCCTCTTCTAATCGGAGGAGGTCTCCCCTACTGTAGTGAATCCTTAGGATAAATATGATGATTACTCAATTTTAGATACGCCTAGTGGTCTTCTTACAACAGAATAATAAGTGAGTTTAGCACAGCTCTAACAGGAGGTTGTAATCATTAAAAGAAATTGTAACACTTACCAAAGAGTCTAGAGAGATTACTGTCAAATGGTCTCGGTCTGTACAGTCAGTAGTAAAACGGGGAACGTCACTTACCCCAGCGGCTGGGTGTCTAGATTGAGATAAAGGACTAACGGTGCCAATATTCATCAAGTAAATGATTCCTTGGACATTCCGTCCGATAGTGGAAAAATCCCTAATTGGTAACAAAAAATAAATTTACTCCTAATCAGAATAAAGTGCTCAACCTAGGTAAAAAAGTAGAATGCAAGAAAGTAAGTCTGCACTTACATCCAAAATGGTGTCCTACTGGAAATCCGTAGTACAAAGAAGGGTTCCTAACAGCACAAAGCTGCAAGTAAAGATAGAAAAATGAGTTCTAGCACTATTACTCATTAAGTTGGCCAATGGTCAAAAAAAGGATCCTCAAATACTTACAATATTCGCCTAAGTCCAGGTAATGTAGGAGCCATGGAAGCGCACATCTCGCCATTGGAAGATGTGTTGTTCCCATGTACGCCCTTCATTTATACCCGAAGGCGTAATGGGGTGCATGCGCAGCAGCAAGCGATTGCATGCGCCCGAAGATGGAACAGAATGGCGTCATTGAACTGACGCCATACGCAAGCATGCACGTAGGCGTTAGAGTAGGATAAACAAAATGCTATGAAGTGGCGTCAGACTTGTCGAATCCTTGCGTATGCGTGAAGGGGTGTTTCTGATGTTTGTTAATCTGCTTAGAATCACATGCTGTGCATAGGTCCGACATCCAGTGGTCACTGCGGAGTGTTGCATTTTGTTTTTCGTAGTCGAAAAGGGGACGTCGACAAGGCGTGTCTAACACTATCCCTATAGTGACGTGTGTTGTACCCACAATCCCTCACGCGTCGAAGTCCCTCAGATTGTTTTTTTCCGCCCAGCTTATGGTCGCCTTACGCGGAGTTCCTAGAGAGACATTGCAAAACACTTACTACGGACCTTGGTCCTTAATTTATACTTATTGTTAAAGATCCCTCCCCTCGACGTTAGCTGTGAAGCTGTTAATCCGCCGAGCAAGTTTTCGACGGAGGGGAAGAGACCGAGGAGATCCTTCGGCGCTGCTGAACACTTGGCCAGGCCTCGCCTGCCAACATACAGTAGGGAGAGTGGGGGGTTCGAACTTTTATCTTCTCGTCGAGAATGTCTTTCTTTCTCCCCTATCTTTCCCTTGGGGTTGTTATCACCAGTTTTTATTGCCTCAGCTATGGAGAGGACACCTTTTAAGTTTTGCCCACGCTGTAGGGGCAAATACACTTGGAAGGACAAACACAAGCTCTGTTATCGTTGCTTGCCCCTCGATCATAAAGAGGACAGCTGCGCGGCCTGTAAGCTCTTGAAACCAAGAACTCTTAAAGAACGAAAAGTTTATCCCCTTCGGCAATGTTTTTTGTCGCCTGGGGAAATTACGTTCCATAATGTATAGGTGTATTTTACCAGAGAACAAGATTCATTAATGGCTTTCATTGCCTCCAGCCGAGAATACCCTCTTAGCCAGCACGTTGTATTTTTTTAATCATACCTATCTGGTGTGGATGGTCCGTTAAGCGGCAGCCTTGTGAGGTGGAAGTAGTCCTGCACCACAATATCTGAAGGGTGCCTGGAGAGGCAGTCGGGTCAACAGAAGGCCTGTGCTTTACCAACTCCTTGTTTACAGCAGGAGTGGTGTCTGATTTCTGCCAGTTTTCAAGAATTGGCTTTTTAAGTGCTGTATGGAAGGGCAGCGTGGGCTCCTTGGGAGGGTCTCTGTCAAAAATGTCTGTAAGGTCATCCTGTTTAATGTCCTTGGCAGGCACCCCCAACCCAAATACTCAATCAGCCTATTTGTGACCCTTTTATAGGCTGCATTAGAACACACTAGCGGGTGTTTAGCAATGTTGAGTGGTCAATCTGCGACCTATACGAACTGGTATATAGCCTGCAGATTGATTACAGCCCGCAAATTGGGTTGTAATTACTTACACCCGTGCCGGCAACTCTGCCGGACAAACGTATGTGAACACTTTCACATACATCAAAGCAAGCAGCGTTGAAGCTGCTTGCTTTGGTGTATATGAAGGTGTTCCTATACACCACACTAGTGTACATGAACACTTTTACATACACAAATGTAAGTGGCTTCAACTTTGTATTGTGCAACGTTGCAGCTACTTACTTTTGTGTGTATGAAAGTGTTTATATACACCCGTGTTCGCAGAAGCATTTTTGTATAACGAATCTCGTTACTTTACAAAAATGCTGCTGGGATTTCAGGATTGCGCCCGTTATGACAAAAACGGGTGCAATCCTGAAGGTGCACTGTCGTGCACTACGAGGACACCCAAGCCCACTTCAAAATACTGGTGGAGCCTGGGCATCCTGATTTGGCATAGTGAATCCTGCTCTTTAGCAAATTCACTGCGCAAAGTTCAGAATCGGGGCCCTGAGGGTGTTCTAATAGCCTTATAGACCTGCAGCTCGGGACGTACCGGAGTATGGTCCCTCATACCTTGTCAAAAGCCCTTGCTTTGCTCGATCCATTAACTCAGTCTTCAGGGCCCATAACGCCCGGTACGGCCCTCGCTGCATGTCTATAAAGCTATATTAGGTTGAGGCTGTATGTCTGTAGTGTCAAATTCCACCTCAGGAGATGTATCCAGAGCACTGGCTTCTTTCAGGCAAGTGGCTAGGTCTTCATGCTGGGATTGGTCCAAGGCCAACTCTTCTGGAACATTGGGAGTTCCAAAACGTTCATGCCCGAAAGGTACAACATCCACTTATTCCTCTTCGAAGATGGACCCACCCAAAGGACTTGTAGAATCCGTCTTGGATTTTGGTTTAAAATTAATCTGAGGTCGACATCGAAGAGCCATTCGACTTCTTCAAGGAGGAAGCCATGGAAGCTTTTTGCTTCGATGAAGTCTCTGTGAGGCGACATCCGTGAGGTCTTCAGACTCTGACTAGTGGGTCGAAGCCTTGCTGGATTCTCTGCCGGACTAGGAGGGGCCGCCTTCGAAAAGACCTCAATCTTTTCTCTGAACATCTCAGCCACAGAATCGGTCTTAAGAAAACGTACCTGATGCTTGGTGGGTCGAGGAGTCACTATGACTCCTCGACTTTTTCTTGGACTGGGAAGAGTGACCGGAATTGCTTCTGAATCTTGATCGTTAGGAATGTGTAGATGGTTTTGGGCCATTTGGGTGACTTTTTTCTACAGTAGACATCTACTTTTTCTAAGACTTCCTTTTCGAAGGTGTGGAAGACGGACTTGGAGACACTCTGACAGTTTAGATCTTCTCGCCTTCGAGGCCTTGCTGGTCATTGATTTTGGCAGGAGCCGCCCTTGAAAACCATGTCTTTCCCAAGGTACCAGAAACCCATCCTTTGCACATCATCTACATCTTCGAATCATAGTCCGCACACCAGCCTGTCTTCAGCATAGACCTGGTGAAGTTTTATTGAAAAGACTGCGTGCTCTGCTGTCTTTTTTTTTTTTTATTTTTTTTTAATTTTTTTTTTTAAACGGCAAAGCAGAATATGGCTATATCTATGATGAGGAATCCGTGGGAGGACAATCCATTAGAAACAAAGGCTACCTCCTTTTCATTGTGGGCTTGTTGATTGGTGGGTAGTTAGTGTGACTAAGCCTGACCCTAACCTGTGTGACCATGTACTCTTTTATTATGTATAGTACAGTGGTCTGGGAACTCGGAGTAAAGCTTTTCTGTGATGGGAGGTTGCTACAGTGGGTTCTGACAACTGTGCAGTTTGTAAAGAATATCTTTCCATTGCAGAGGTGGTGGAGCATGCCTGCAGTATCACGTCTCTGATGCTGGGGGAAACTTTGCCCTCCATCACGAAGGATATGGACACCTGCACTTACCGCCTGCCCCTTGGGGTCTGCGCTGGTATTGCCCCTTTCAACTTCCCTGCCATGATCCCCCTCTGGATGTTTCCTATGGCTATGGTGTGTGGCAACACCTACCTGATGAAGCCTTCTGAGCGTGTGCCTGGAGCAACCATGCTCCTTGCTAAACTACTCCTGGACTCTGGAATTCCTGATGGAACCTTGAATATCATCCATGGGCAGCATGCAGGTGACGACACTGGTGTGGGCTGGTGGCTCTAATAAGGTGATTCCAGTGGGTAATGGTGTGGGAGGATGGCCTGAATTGGGCACTCTAATGAGTTGGAGATTTCAGGGAATGGGTAGGTGGGATGGAGGAGGAATAAGAGGGCGAGGGAGAGGAAGGGGATGGAGTTCGAAATCTGGGTTGGGATCAAGGGAAAATGCAGAATAATATGCTTGAAAATGTGATTAGACTACTTATGGAAAAGGGGAATGAAGTTGTCAGGGGATGTAGATTGTAGAATTCCAATTTTACTGTCCGGTTCACTGGGGAAGGGGGAAAAGGGGTAGAAAGGTGTGGTAAGTTTTTGAAGGTGTCTTTGTGGGATCTGTAAGAATCTCTCCAGAGGATAGCAAGGTAATTTGTTTGTCAAGCTTCATGCCATATTTCTTCTGCTTCAAAGCACTGTCTAATTTAATGGGACTCTCGTCAATCTCTGAAGGCTGAAGGGCTTAGTCTGCCATGCTGCAGGGGTAGAGCAGGTTGCTCCATTTCAGACATTATCACTTAGCTTGTGAGCAATCAGCCAGATCTTCCAAGAGAGATGCATTCAAGTGTAGCAATGAGGGTGAGCAATTTGATAACTGTGTTGCTGTTTGAGGGCTGCATGACTACATGACTACCAGTGGAAAGAAAAGAAATATGTAAAACTATTTGTCATTTTCCCAGCTGTTGACTTCATTTGTGATCACCCTGCCATCAAGGCCATCAGCTTTGTGGGTTCCAACCAAGCTGGAGAGTACATCTATGAACGTGGATCAAAGAACGGAAAGAGGGTCCAGTCAAACATGGTACAGCTTTTCTGATTCTTGCACAGCTTTTCTGATTCTTGCACACTGCGTCAAGCACTCTTGGGGTTGAGAAATGTAACCTTCCTCCCACCCCCTTCCTGCTTATACTGCAGCCTTCCTAGTTTATACTCCTGGTTGGTTATACTTGAGCTCTGGGTTTAACTGCTGAAATGTGTTCCTACAACTTGGCTTTGTATTGTGTGTGCAGCATGTGAGCCTGTTGACATTGGTATATTGGCTCTGTGAATGGGTCATGACACTACTATTAACGGGCAAACTTGATGCATTGCAGTATATGCTCCTGGCAGACCGGTTTGCCTTTGCATGGTGAGACATTGGCTAGGCTCCGATTATATTAGAGCCTGTGCAGTTAGCTGATTTCTAGATGTAATGGCAGTGTGGGCAGCTAATGGATTGTGTGGACATTTGGCTGTAGTACATACCTTTACTCTTAGTATAAGGCTGTACCATCTGAGAACATTTGGTAGTGTAGACCGAGCATCCAAGCTTATCTTGGGAGGCAGAGGGCAGTAGCTTGGTACAAAGAAATTGTAGTATACATATGGTTCAAAGAAATACTGAAACTATTTTAAAAATAAGGGGTTTATTTAAATAAAAGTAGGCAAAGATGAATCTTGGCTAAGTTAAACATCATATAAACCAACTCCATAACTATGGTTTCAAACCAGAGTATAACCTTTATTTAGAGGAGCAAGAAGCAAGTCAGGGTGAGTCAAACCTAAGGTTATTCATTCAGGATAGTAATGTACTATTCTTGGGGGAATAAGACAAGGTTGAATATACTTTTAGAATACAATCTAGTGTAGTAGACCCTGTCATGCAGTGACACTTGGTTATAGAAATCACTTAATAAACACTGTTACGAGTTTACCATGCAACATGTCTAACTTTTTATTTCCTGAATGGATTCAGTTACACCACCAGTATTACTTTAAAGAACACAGTTCAAAGCTAGTAACGTATACTTTCTGGAGGGGACTTAAGCTACGATGTATGAACACCCAATAACTCTTTTAGAGTGCACTAAGCAATTAAGGGAAGCAAAACCCAATTCCTGTTTAAGAAAGACGCAGTATATTTCAAGGTAAGTAATTGACCCTGTGACTATTTTAGAACTGCTTTGAGCAGTTTCCAGGAAAGCCCAACCCAGTGTTGAAAGTTTAGAAGAGCAGCAGCTATTCAAGCTAAGGAAAGAACCATATACTTTTACACGGGGTTACACGCAACTCAAAGACCATTATTAACTTCAGACTGTTTTAGATTAGTATAACGCAGACAAGGGAAAGCAAAACCCGAGGGTACACTTTCAGAAGAACACCATGCTATTCAAGGTAGGTAAAACCCTATTGGTAAGCTTTTACAATCATTCAGTTCAAAATAATAAAACTGTGCCAATACTTATTACTTTTCTGAAGGAGGGAAACGATGTAGAAAGTTAGTAAAGCAACCTATATACTTTTTAGAGGGGCAGAATGCAACTCTAAGGTAAACTAACTTAATGACACTTTTTAACTTCTTTCACAGAGATGCAGTTAACACGCTAGTACTTTGACACTTCAAGGCAGAATCCTTATGTTATGAAGTCCTTCCCAAGTCTATAGCATGAGTTTTCTCAGAGGCAGAAGAGGCCCCGTTGTAGGCCCAGCTTTAGGCAAGTCAGGATAGGGTTCAGTTGCAGGAAAGTCCAAGTTCCAGAGGATATCTTCTCAAAACAAGTTGGACTTCACAGAATGCACCTGTGAGACTGGCATTGTATCAAGAGATGACAGACCAGTGAAACAGTTTGAACAACTTTATTCTCGATGGTGAAATGCCTAACTTGCCCTAACTCTGAGATGGGCATGCTCTCTAACAGAAAGGAAACTATGGGAAGTCGGTCTCAGTCCAAAAACAAAGTACTGTCTGTCAAAACCTATGCTTGTCCTCACTTCTCCAGAATAATGGGGTGAATGGGATGTGGCCAACTCAATAGTGTTCAAAGTTAATGTGACAATGGAGCCTTTCTACATCTCCCTTCCCCAAGTTTAAGGCACTCACGATTATAAAGATCCACATGTCTTTCAGGTTTCACTTGGCAAAAAGTTACTAACTTTTCCTGTAAGTTCTTTAGGCTTCTCTGGCTTTTACTTTTCATGAAACCAGAAGCCCTCTTGTTCACACTTCAATGGGTCTCTTAGGCTTCCCTTGCCCAAGCTTAGACTCCTGTGGTTACCGCTGTTAAACTCGTATTTCTTTTAACACAAAAAGTTAAACTCAAAAAAGTTTCACTTGGCTTCTTTTGGGACTCCCTTCCCCATTCTGAGCCGAGTCCTTTTAGCTTTTCCCTTTTTATTAGATCATGCAGCTCCTTGCTTTCAATCTGGCTCCTCTGATTGTGGCGCAGTTGTCAGACTGCACTGTCCACCCATTAGAGGTCGCACAACCAGGTGCCTTGTCCTAAGAGTTCTTTCTTTTCCTTTTACTGGGGTCTATGTGGCCAACCTGGATCCATCTATCGCCTGGTGGCCACCCCAATGCTTTCCCAACATACTTTGTTAAATGTCAATACTTTTATATCAATTTTGGGAATGTTGCTGCAACTGAATTTCTCGCACAGCTCCCACTTTTTTAGGATCTCTTATTTCACTCCCTTTTCTTGTATTCGCACAGCTCTCCTCTTTGCAGACACTTCCTTTCTTTACACAGTAATTTGAGAACGTGTAATCATACACGCAACCACTCTGCCACTATGAATCCCTGTAATTCCTTTTGTCAGTGTCACCCGACACTCTCCAGTCTTACGCTTTCGGGTTGCAACATTGTATCTTATTCGCTTACTTCAATACACACCGGGCTCTCACTGCGTTTCACTCACTGGTGGCAAGTTCTTCGGTATTGGGTTAACATCCATGTTATCTGAGGTCCGAGTCTCCCCACCTGCCCCTCGGACACTCGTGGGCTCCTGTTCTGGTCCAGGGAATGAGCATTTCATTTTACCAATGCAACAAGGGATCTGCACGCCACTCGGCTCCCTTCTTTGGACCTCTCTGATTTGCTGGAAACTGGGGTCTTTAGCCACGCTTCTCCCAGATGCTTCCTCACACACACTGTGTCCCTGTTTCTTCCAGCTGGTCTTGGGCAGCCACGGCTCCTCAGCTCTCCTCCCACATCTTGGCAAAACTGGCTTGGGACTTAGAAGGGACCCCCTGCTGGACTCCGCCTCCCTTCTGCTCTCCTAACTGCTGCTCCCTGCCCCACCTTTTATACACCTGAGCCCTGTCAAGAGGTTTCAGGTGTGAGTCCTTGGCCTCCCTTGCCTGACTCATTAGGTCAATGAATAGGCCATGCCTGACCCTTAGGTTTCTTTTCTTCTCCCTGTCAGTACTAGAGTGGTGTTGCAGGTGTGGATGGTTGATGTTAAGGGCCTGAATCTGCCTGAACCCATTAAATGGACAACCTTGTAGTGTACGGTAGTAGGCCTCTTCATTCATTTTTCTCCTCTCAGTACTTTTCTCATAGGTGATCTTTCCAACTCTTGGTTGCCTCTTCCTCGTCTCAGTATGTGTTGAAAATGAGGGGGGAGGGGGGAAACGGAACAGAAATGGTAATATCCTGTAAAAGCTGAGGGTGAGTAGGATGATGGATAAAGGGGATACCGTGTCTAACCCTCAGGCATCCTATTCCCACTTCCTAGGTACCTCCTACTCGTGTGATCCTCCATCGCTGGCCCGCCCCCAGGGTCTGTATCAACACCTCAAAATGCAGGTCTTCCTGAGATTAGTGGATATCACCAGCCTCTGGGTAGGAGTCATTGCATTCAGGACCCCGAGGCCGATTGAAAAGAAGGCTCCGGTTACACAGCAGGCTCTCAGATCGCTGCAAATCACTACAGATGTCTTTCCTTAAACTTCCTCTTTGGATTCAGTGCCAGTGGTCGACTTGTCGGCAGCTTCCAGGATCTGAGTTGATCAGGAACAGCACTTCTGCAATCTCTCCCTGCAGTTACAGAAACGGGTGGTGTGGCTGTCCAATCCGGATAGTCATCCCCCCCCCCCCCAACCCCACCCCCTCCTCCTCCAATGGGTCACAATTCCTTTCAGGCAAGGTGAAGGACAAACGGCAGCAGACTTTGGACTCCTCCTTTGCTTCCTGCCTTCTCAGACATTCTGGAGCCTGGGCGTGGAATACAAAGGATTCCCGCCTGAGGCAAAACTTCCACTGAGGTTGTTGCCACCTAGAATGGCAGGGGAACACCTCGGACAATCCGCGAACGTGAAATGGCAAAGGAGCCCACCATTCTAGCACAATGGTGGCACTTCTCAGCATTAGAGGCTGATTTACCAGCCTGCGAGTAATGAGACTAAAGTCACGAAGGTAAAACCACTGCCACCAGCCATGCAAGTAAACTTTTAACAAAAATGTTACCAGGTAAGAAAGGGGATGCATTGTATTCCCTCCCCCCTTCCCTCCAGTACTTCACATAAATCCCTTTAAATCAATTCCTTCTTGGGAACAGTGGTTCACCTAAGAGAATTAAAAGGAAGCCACTGCATTAAAAGGCTGTGTGCTACCATGGTACATTAGTCAGTCCACCCAACGCACACCATTGGGTGACCTAAAAAGGTCACCCATAAAGAGTAACACTAGGTGAGGGGGGGGGGGGGGAGAAATATTCCCACTCACCTAGTGACAGGGTTAAACAATTACCAAGTCAAAGCAAAAAGATTTATCATAGACACAAAGTGTGGTGTGTGTGTGTGTGTGTGTGTGTGTCACTAAGCCTTGGGTGTAGTTGCAGTATGTGCTAGTAGCAAAGCTTCAGTGTCACCATTTCTGTTGTGTGGGTAGTCTCACTAGTCTGAATTAAACTGGTCTTTTCATTTCAGGGGGCCAAGAACCATGGTGTAGTGATGCCGGATGCCAATAAAGAAAACACCCTGAACCAGCTGGTTGGAGCGGCTTTCGGGGCAGCTGGGCAGCGATGCATGGCTCTGTCCACTGCTGTCCTGGTCGGGAAAGCTAGAGAATGGCTCCCAGAACTGGTTGAAAGATCCAAGAAGCTGCGTGTGAATGCTGGTGAGAATCCTGTAGGGTTATGTTGAAGTAACCATTTGAGTGTTTCTGTACACAAGTGCAGGCCTGCCTTCCTGTCAGTCTTTGAGAAGACCGACATCTGTGAATGAGTTTATACAAGGTTTGTCTCCAGACTAGGTTTGCTACTTTGGACATGTGAGGTGTTTGCTGTGACTGGCTGGATGTTTCTACCTGTGTGCTATGCGTACAGTTCTGATGATTGGAGGAGAGAAGGGGTGACTGACACGATAGAAGCACAAAGCAAGAGATAGATTTACTTGGGAGAGGAAGGCGCAAGGGGGCAGCTGAGGATCTTTGCAGGGAAGATAGGCATTTGAGATAGAATGTCGTCAACAAATAGTTTATTGCTGTCAAGGTGTAAGTGTTGGACTTTTGGGCATTCTGAAGGTGGGCATTGATGGGTCATGTGAGATCAGGGTGGGTATGATTGCAGTGGTAGCAATGATCAAGAGGCATAGCCATACATTTCATGAAAATATATTCAGTAAATTCTAGTGATCATTCATTTCATTCCTTAAGCCTAATCGAAAATTGTGTATTTATTTATCAGGAGACCAACCTGGTGCTGACTTGGGGCCATTGATCAGTTCCAGTGCACGGGACCGGGTCTGCAGTCTGATTGAAAGTGGTGTGAAAGAAGGAGCTAATCTACTGCTGGATGGTCGCAATGTCAAAGTCAAGGGATATGAAAATGGAAACTTTGTTGGCCCCACCATCTTGGCTAAAGTGCAGGTGACTTGAGTGAGACTTTCTTCCATGTATGTGGGAGAGGCTTCCATTTTGGGGTGCAAAGGTGGCTTATTAAATGTGCTTCCAGTACCTGGCATTTAATAACAATTGTGTACGTTCGGGAAGTGTAATCTTGGTTTGCTTCAGTTGATCCAACTCATTACACTAAAAAGCTGCCCATCTTAAGATCTAGAGCAGCAAGGAGCCATGCACCATGAAGTGGTTCTGGCTCTCAGATCTGTGAGGCAAGATCTATATGAGGATCTTCAACTCCAGAGTGAAATTCCAACAAGAAATGTACAGTAAGATGCTGGGCTATATTTTATAATTGGTTATTTATAATGCGCTTAATACTCAGAGGTTTATAAGCACGGACCCAGGTATCGAACCTGTTGCTCCACATAATCTTGCTTCCAAGGCGAGTGCGTTTCCCCTGAGGTATCCTCACTAGACGGTATTGGGAGAGTTCTAAGCAGTGTTAGTCATACAACCAAGCCTCCCTCTAGCTCGCATGGGAAAAGCCTCCTCTTATGCTCAGTGGACCAGGAATGTCCAGCCACACTGAAAGCACCTAAGTGGGGCAAGTGGGGGTTTCCCAGAGCCTCTCCTCTGCACCTGGTCCATCTTGTGGCATGGTTCCTGAAAGAAATATGCAGCAGTTCTCCCAGAACCCACACTCCCTAGGTATAGCGATTGTGGCCACATGCGGTTTCCAGGACATATTGTCCTACCAGTCCACAACTGCTTTGCGGTCCTCCCTCGCATACCAAAGAAACTTTCCAAAGCTCAACCCCGCCTATAGACTGAGCAGAATGCTGTGGAAAGTATTGCATCTAATAAGTGGGTCCTTTGGTATAGGGCACATGAAGATAAAACCCCATGATAGTTAAGTTATTTATGATTAGTCCTTCATGACCAAGTGATCAGAAGCAGTCTCCACAGCAGAGATTTGGGCCTCAAGCTTTGCCACTACTTGTCATGGTTTAATATCCACTGTCCCAAGTTTGTGTCTTTTTGGGCACAGCCTTTTTGAGGGTGATGTTTAGTAGCTTTCCTTTTCAACATTATTACAAACTGTTGATGCACCCCCCAGCGCCCCCCCTATACACAGCTTTAGCGGGAAACGCGCAACTGGTATACGTGGGCAACCAAAGTCTGCTACACTACCCCCATGGTTGTATACTAATTGACTTTTTCACAATTGACCTCTGGAGAATTGACATAATTTAAAAGGTCAATTGGGACATATGTGGGGGGGAAACTACCCGCAAACCCCTACCCAATTAAAAAAAAAACTGCAACCGCCTAGCCAATCCCCTTATATCATTTGTAATCCAAAACCAACCCAATACATGTATAAAAATAATATAAAGGCCAATTGTGCAGAAGGTCAATTGGGACCATTATAATAATAATTTGGCATTTATATAGCGCTACGAACCCTCAGGTATCTGAGCGCTGCTTATTACCCACGGTGTGTGGTGCTTATTATTATACTTGGGTCAATTAGGACAAAAGTAAATTGTAGAAAGGCCAATTTGAGTAATACCTAGCCCCATTACTAGGTGCTATCAGTTGCTAAATAATTATTTGTATTGGTCGTACTATCAGGTTGGGGGCACTTCTGAGATGCTTTTTGGATTGCGGGATTGGTAAAGCGCCACAAAGGAAAAACTATCAAAGGTTCTATATATAAAAATCTCCTGCGGTCCAGACTTGAATACGGATCATATTTGATAACTCAGAAATAATGTACAATATCTCCTATTATGGTAAGAAAAGAAATGCAGCCATAGGTCACCTAAAATAATTCAGTTAGTAAGCCTGGAAAATCCATTTAAATCTTGGGTTAGTCATTCGATCAATCATGGCTAAATTTAAAATCTCCCATAAGCGGCTAAATGTCATAGGTCACCAAGCATCTCCTAGTGCCTTCCAGCGATTTCAGTGTTTCCAATGTTTATTTGGGTGTATATCCAACTACAGCTGCAAAATTCATGAGATCTATTCAAGCATATGTTAATTAAGGATAAATTAAAAGGCCACTCACCTTCAAGGCTTGCAAGAACACATACAGCTGGTGCAACTTAGAGGGAGAGTCGTTACCTAAACTGACCCGAGGCTGTCCCTTGTAGTTTTAGTCGATTCTGATTCTCTGCTCTTGAGCTATCTTTTTGGGAAGTTTTACAAAAGTCCACCTATGGTAGGACTAGCGAAGACTCACTCTTCGAAGTACATGTTTTAAAATCTTAGATTTGGTCTGAATGGCCCAATAGGTTTGGTAACCATGGCTGAGCAGCCAGACTTAGCCGAGGAGGGAAGAGGGGTGTAGGTAGGCACACGACTCGGAGCATACAAGGTGGTTCAAAGAAACACTGACACACTAGTAGTTTATATACAAATAACTTTTCTTACACTAATGTTAAGGCTGTTCAGCAAGGTAAGGACTATTCACATTGAAATAACAGTAGAATAAAATGTTGTATCCTTTAAATCAAAATGGGATAAAAGCAATGTTAAATTTCTCGTAAACAGTTGAGCAAACTTTTATATCACTTTGGTAAATTAACCTCTGCTTAATCAAGCTTCAGAAGTCTATCCCTATACTAGGTGCTTTACACAGTCAAGGGGACACTGGAGGTCCAGTGACCAGGATTGAGGAGGAAGGTAACGGGTGAGTAGTAGATAGAGCAAAGTTCTATAAAGTCCTCTTTTTTTGGAGGGGGGGGGGGGGGGGGAGTACAATAGTTTTAGACAAATAAGCCTAATGGGCTGCTCACCCCAAGGAGAGCAAGGGTGCCCTGAGGATGGGTGTAGGTAACAACTTAACTGCAGCCCTCCCAATGCACTACATTACACAGCAAGACCAAGGTAAGGACCAAGGCTTGTCACAGTATCTTTTTCAGTGGAGAATATGCAGGTAGGGCCACCAGGTGAGGCGATAGTAGTTTCTGGTTCACGTTTTGTTGGCCTGGAAGGCTGAAGAAGGTCCTTTGCAGGGAGCAGCCGGATGCTCTTGAGTAGGACGCCCAGCAGTGGATTTTCACAGCACAGGTGTGTTTACACCCTCACAGGCTCTGGATGCAGATCGGTGAGTTTGTGCCCTTTCCTCAGGCCTCGTCTCGGTTGAAGGGGCTTTCAGGAGCAGGATCCAATTTGCAGATGAGGCTGACCTTGGTACTCTTGAATTGCAGGCCGTCGGGGTTCGCAGTTCTTCCAGGGATGGCTCAAAATGTAGCTTGTCCTGGGACTGATTGATCCCACCAGTCTAGGGGAGGAGGTCGTCCTTTTCGGATCTTCCTTGTCGTCCAGAGGTTTGTCAGAATACAGTGGTTACTCAACTGGCACTGGCGGTCGCTGGAAGTGACTGCAGCCGTCCTTAGTCTGCTTCGGATCTTCAGTCCAGTGGTCGACTGGGGTTTACTTCCAAGACCCTCACCTTTTTATGTTGAAGAACTGGCTAAACCCACCAATCGTACCACAAGCATTGTAATCCAATATGGGAGGTGAGCTATCCAGTAGGACGCCAGACTCAGTTGGAACTGGTTCCAAGAGGAACACTCAACAACAAAGACTAGTGGAGTTTTGGTCTTTTCTACCACTTCCTGGCCTTTGCAGGCTTTCCAGAGAAACTCCACCCCCACCCCCCCTCCACCTCCCTCCCCCTGCACAATCCCAACTAGGCAGTAGAAGCCTCACGAAGGAAGAGTCATCAAGAGAGGGCGAGGAAGTACAACCACCTTTTTAAGGGAATGGTGTACCCTGTGTTCCCTGTTGCAGCTGCAAAGACGTTCTGCAATACAAGTTCACAAAAGTTGGTAGAAAAATATCCACTGCCTCCAGCCACTTGGATAACTTCCACTGTAACTAGAAAGTTACAGGATATGTAGAAAAGGGATACATTGTGTCCCCGTCAGGACTCCACGTAAGGTGGGATGTGCTTATTCGACAAAATGGAGGTTGAGGTGAAGAGGATCCCCCTGGCCGGATAACAAAATGTTATCATAGAAAAGTAAAGGAAAGCTCAAGGAGCTTCCCAGCAACTGCACAGAAAGTGCGGTGTGCTGCAATAAGAAATTACAGATGGCATAAAGTTGATAAAGTTGGAGGAATTCGAAACTCCAAAAGAGATACAAAAGGTTCCCAAATAGAGTAATAGCCTGAGAATGTGGAAAAAGAGTCTAGCAAAAAGTGCTGGGCGACTCGCAGGTTGACAGAATTTCGCACACAAAGGAATTCTACTCACTATCCTACTACCACAAGTTCCAGACTCCAGCGAGGTACAGCATGGAACAGCCGGCTCCAGCTGCTGCTCCGCTTTGGAATGAACTCCTGCTTCAAAACTGAAGGGGGCCTAGTATGACCCTCCTTCCGTGACAGCAGGAACACCGCACTGCAGCCTCTGCTCTGTTTGTTGATCTAAAGAAAAGGCATGGCCAACCCAACGGAAATGGGTGCTTCCCCTCCGGACTACCCCCCCCCCCCCCCCCCCCAATATCTCTCTGGGTCAGTAGAAGCACTGTACATGGATGACTAGATGTTGCTGATACTTCGATTGCCAAACAAGTCAAGAAAGCGGGGGTAAGAAGCACAAACCAGAAAGAGGGCACAGATAAATGAGCGTGAAGGGGGGGGGGGGATGGATAGCAGCGAGGTTAGCGGAAGGGAAGGAAACTAGCAGAAGAGGAACAAAGGCCTAACCAACAGTGTCTCCTGACGCATGAGAGGATTGTGACACAAAATCAAGACACTGGTATGAGGTTCAGCCTCGCTCTTGGCATCGCCTGTGGCAATGGAACAAGCCAAATCGAGAGTGCATCCAGGGAACCAAGACACTGGTACCCCACTTGAGCACTCTGTGCTGGTCATGGTGTCTCCCACAGGGAGGGAATGCTGAACTGGGAGAAGCTGCTGGGAATGCCCTATGACCATAGGCGCTAACGCTATCCAAACGCCACAAGGCATAGCATCACCAAGTGCGCAGAGAGGAACAGCAACAGGTGTGAGCTGGAATAACCTTACAGTTTGTTTCTGCCAACAGGAGGATAGCCGAGAAAGAAAACCTTTCAAGATCGAACATAATTGGGATCACATGGATCCCTAAAGGTATGGAAAAAGAAATACATTTAATTCCTGCAAAATACCCTTCCTAGGCTCCTTAACCTGTCAAATTAATGGAAATTCAAAGAGCGCACCACTCCCTTGCTCCTAAACCAAAGTTGGGTCAACCACACAGAGCCTTCCTTGTCCGGTTCTGGAGATATTCATTTTGGCTGAATGCTCATGGGGAGGGCCTGCGTGCCATCCAACCCCGACACATGAATGAGGTTGAAGACACAGACCTTCCTCCTGCCAAGGATCACCAGTTTGTGAGGCACTGTCGGTGTTGATCCAAAAATGCTGATTACCCCTGGTGTACTGGCCCAGGTTCTAGACTTGCCTGATCACTTTGGGATCTCATACATGAGCTAGGGTAGGCACAACCAAGTGGGGAAATAAATAGCCTTGTGGCGTAGCATTGACTGAGATGTGGGTTAAAGTCTGTAACCACACTCCTACCAGTAATAGATCTTTGACTTGCCTATCTTTGGAGATGTCATAGTTTAGAGGATTCATGACTCTTAACACAGGACACCTTACAAAAGATGCAGATTATGATTCGATCAGCCATGAATCCCAAATTACCAACCTTCCCCCCCCCCCCCCCCCCTCCTCCCCCCGGCCCCCAATAAATGATGGCGCCTGATCCTTCACCCCCCTGAAACATAGGCAACCACACACAAACAATTGTCAATAGATATTAGAGAAACATAATGTAAAATGAGATGAAAAGTCTGTTGCAAACTGTACAAATATTAAGCTGGAATATTAAGGGAGCCAAAAGTCCCTTGAAGAGGAAAATCTTAATGGGTAAAAGGAAGGTGGACGTTGTTCTCTTACAAGACGTGTATCTTCGAGATGAACTTGGTGAATATATATTAAACACACCCTATAATGGAGAAATCTCGCTATGTAGGCATCTCCAGAGGAGCTTGTATCAGACCTTCCAGGATTTTGCGGCATGAAATGGCAAATTTTGCGGCACAAACCTTTATTTTTTGCGGGACATTTTGTATTAACTGGAGGGTGTAAGATTGCCACATTGCAGGAAATAGGCAGAGTGCAAGGCTATAAGAGAGCCAGGGTATCGTTATGTATCTTTTGTATTAATTTAATAGGAAGAGTCCCAGAGGTCTCTTGCTTGGAAGAACAGTGTTTGATTTGGCTACATTTCTGGTTTAATGTTCATGCCCATTTAATAGAATTAACTAAATTGATCATTATCAGTTGTAATGCTGAAAATATTCCCCTTCTATGTTCTCCAAACCCCCAAACACCCACACACCTCTCACCACCACAACTTGCATTCCTTAACCTCTCACTCTGTCATACAGATACTCACGTGCTATGTCACACTGCCAAGTCACAATTTGCACTGCTCAGCCCCTGCCACACTCCAAATCATACTCCCAACTCACACCTTTACACTCTACAATTCCTCCCGCAATATACAGTCCCTCATTCTTTTGTGCTGCTTCTGCATCTTGCATCCTTTCTCCCATTCTATCGCACTCTTCCCTCATCCTTTTTCCCAATCTGCAGCTCACTGCCTCTTTCTGGCCAATCGCTTCCTCTCTGCTTTCTGGCTCACTGACCACACGCTCCCTCTACTTTCTGTACCTATGCTCGCTCTCAGATTTCTGGGCCACCACATCACTGCTTCCTCTGCTCTCTTGTGCAGCGCTTCCTCCCCTGACCCGCTACTCTCCCTCTGCTTTCTTGCCTATCACTTCACATCTCACCCATCACTCGCCCTCTCGTAGTGTAACCATTTTTTTTTAAATGTAGATTTTGACCCAGTTCCTCAAAAAATGGGGCAGTTAAAAAAAGAACAGAAGATATGCTATTTTTAGACAACCCATTTTTGGAAATGAGTAGGTCACCTTATTCTCAAAGGTGACTGGCGCATTTCCACAGGCTTGAGCTGTAGCGCAAATTGTACGCTGGCCAGCTGCCTTGAATGGTGTTCTGGGTTGTTTGACCGAAGTATAATTATTTGCGGCGGAATTGACCGTAGTCAATTTTGCTGCGAATTGATTTGCACTTCAGCCAAACAACCCAAAATGTACCTATCACCACCACCCCACCCCCTCCCCTACTTAACTGCTTGGTAGCTGCTGCTTCCCCTGCGGTTCCAGATCCGTCCCAACGCAAGTCGGATCCGACTCCGCAGGGTCCCTTTTTTGTTTTCTTTTTTTTCTGTCCCCGCCTCCAATTTTGAGGAAAAAGGGGAAAACACTTCTGCAACCACCCTAGACCAAAAATACTGAACATGGGGAGCGGGTGATATCCCCGCAACACATGTTCAGTATTTATAAAAATCAATCGAATAGTACTGGACGAAATGGGTCAAATAGTAACATTCAATCGATTTTTTTTTTTTTTTTTTTTTTTTTTTTTTTTTTTTTTTTTTTTTTTTGGTCATCAAAATGGGCAGTACTTTGAATAGAATCGCTCTCCCGACAGTGTTCTGCAAGCTCCCAGCGCCTTTCACAGGGACAGGCCCTCCAGGTGCGTGCCTCTGTAAAATGGGACCCAAAAAATGCATTTTTAACCTGTCTGAGGAACAGAAATGCAAGCGACACAGCAGCGGTTCATACCTTAAAAGAAATGCATGACAGGGGAGCCCCACATCCCGTGCGCTTGCCTACAATTTCTGCACATTTAAAAGTGCATCTTGCTTGGAAATGAGGGATGCGCTTTTAAATTGACAAACGCCACTTTCTCCAGCATGGGGTCTGGCATGGATTCACATGCTCATGAATATTCCCCGTCGTCAGGCTGGGAATCCTCGGTAAAGAAAAAACCAGTATCAGTTTCGTTTCTGATCTGTCTTTCGTAGTAATAACCAATCACTGGTCTCTGCGTCATACTGACCACAGCCAATGACTGCCCTCTACCTAAGCACCGCCTCTGGCAGCCATCTTCAGATTTTTACCGCACGTTCATGTGTTGGGATCCTCGTGCTATTGCTCTCGAGCGTTAGTGCTATTTATTTTCACGTTTTTTTCCCAAAAACTTCGTTTTTTCGGTCAAAAGAGCCTCAAACTCCACCGACTCCATCTGATCAACGGGGACCCGTGTCGGATTCGTCTGCGCCCCTCAAGGGTGAAGATTTCGTCGAGCTACGCTTTTGGAGGACTCCAGAAGTTTCTCAGGCCCGGTCATGGCCCAGGAGAAGGGAAGCTCGACGCCCGGAAAGCTGTTCAGGGTCTGCCCTGGATGCCAGCTGCAGAACGTCTTCAAGGAGGACGAACACTCTTTTTGTCTTTACTGCCTACATGAGGACAAGACTCACGTGGAGAAGGACTGTGCGTTTTGCGGCAACATGTCGGAGCGGACTATGAAGGACCGCCATCAACGTCTCGCCAACTGGCTGGAAGGGAAGAGCCCGTCCGGCGAGAAGAAGAGGAAGAAATCCGAGCGGTCTTCTAAGACCTTTGAGGACGCCCCGGCGACGGGGGTCCAACATAAGGCCAAGCACCGCGAGTCCGCTGGCACCGGGAGCGCCGAACGGTCGGGCTCTACGGGCGCCAGGCTGGGCGCACCCTCCCTGGCACCATCAACAACGAGCCAACGCTCTGGGTCGGGTAAGAGGAAGGCCGAGCACCCGGCGAGGCTCCTGGAGAGGCCCCGGTCGAGCTCGAAGGCGGAGGGGGAGCGAGGCACTTTCCCCCCCCCCTCCCTCAAGGATAAGGCGGTGAGCGCACCTAAGGTGGTGAAGGCCTTAATCCATCCGGCCAAGCCCTCTATCGAGTCTGTCGTGGCGGCCCTGGCTCAGCCTGTGGAGGCTACACCAGTGGTGGCGACCTCGGGGCTCAGTCTCCCTGCCACCTCGGAGGGAGTCCTCTTTTGTGCCCATCGATAGGACCCCCGTGAAATCCCCCGTGGGGAAGAAAAAGGGGGGGGCAGGGCGTCGTCGTAGATTCGGCCTCAACCTCGGAGGAGGAGCTGGTCGAAGTCTTAAGCCACGGCCTCGGCGTGGAAGAAGACCGGCCCGTCTGGATGGATCCCGACGCAGGCGACGACGACATCGTCGAGGGTACCGACGGGGCCCCTGATCGCCCGTCGGATTCCCCTCTGCCAGCGCCGCGAGACAGCTCGGCGGCCATTTTGTTGGCTATACAGTCCTTATGCTCAGAGATAAGGACGAGACTACCGTTGCTGACGGAACCTCTCCCGTCGGGGGACCCAGAACCGGGACCTTCTGGGGTTCCCCCTACCAAGAAAAGAAGGATCCACCCTCCTCCTCCTTTTCAGCCGTGCGCCCCTTCCAGCCCTCCTCCCCGTCCACCCAAGGGGATGATACGGGGACTGACACGGCAGCGACGGGTACGGACGACGAGGTATACGACGAGGATGTACCGTCGTCGCCTCCCACCAGGGCTTCTCCGCCCGACAAGATTGGATCGTTCCACTCCATGATCGCCAGGGCATCCGAGCTTTTCCAACTCTGCCCTGAGGAGAAGAAGAAGGAAGGTTTCCTTTATCAGCGGCGCGAGGCCAAGAGGAAGACGGTCCTCGCAGTGTCTCTATTGGACGACATTTGGAATGAGGGCCTCACCCTCCTCAAGAACCCTTCCACGACGCCAGCTAGAAGAGACCGGTACAAGAAAAAGTACTGGGTCCCGGACACGGCCCCCCTGTGCCTCCGGGCGCAGCCTACCCCGGACTCCGTCGTCTCCGCGGCGGCCAGGAAAAAAGCGGGGGGGGGGGGGTGCGGCCTCCACATCGACTTCCCCACCGGACGGCGAGGGAAAGAAATGGGACGCAGAGTCATCTCGTCTGCAGCGACGACGATTAAAGCTGCCAACGCCTTGGCTATCGTGGCCCGATACGACAGGGAGCTCTGGTACAAACTGGCTCCCCTGCTGGACTTCTTACCGGACGACAAGACGGCAGGGGCCCTGGAGATCCTGCAGGAAGGTGAGGTGGCTTCGGACCACGCCATTACCGTTGCGACGGACATCGCCGACACTGGGTTCCGCCAGTTGGGCAACGGCGTTTGCCTTAGGCGGCGTGGATGGCTCAAGGCTACGGACTTCCGTCAAGACGTTCAGACCAGAGTCCTGGACATGCCCTTCGATGGGAACAACCTGTTTGGGAAAACAGTGGACGATTCCCTTCAGGCCA